>NC_044549.1:14396833-14703222 GCF_007565055.1 Rhinopithecus roxellana | reverse complement strand
ACCTTGAGAAAATCATGGTAAATATGGCATTGAAGACAGAAAAATATTGCAGTACTCTTTTATAAAAACAAACATAAAAAATGAGATGAAGTGTAAGTTTTATTTATATATACATAAGATAATTACTTTAAATAACTAGATTACCTGATTCCAACGATGGCCGGTCTGTCTCATCTTCATTCTCTAACTGCTGTGTTAATGCCTCCTTATAATTTTCTACTAGTCCAAATTCATTATTTTTTTGGCCATTGTCATTAACCTGGCCTTCTGTCTCTATTTGCTCATGCTCCATTTTATGTTTCAGGTGGCAGCCATCACTGTCTTTCTCCATTTTTTGCTTTTTTTTCTCTCTTTCAAGTTTTCTTTCATTCTAACAAAAAATAAAATACATTATCTTTACTATGATGGTTTTATCTAAGATAGTTTTAAGGGAGAAATCAAATACCTTAACAGCATTCTGTAACTTCAAGGACACTGTGAGATTCCTATTTTAAAAATGATTTCAAGAATACATCATTAAAAGATGCCAAATGTCAAACCTTCAGTAAACACAGAACGTATTACGAAAGAAAACAAATATTACCAGTAATTCCACAAACTAGAGATGACTACTATTCATCTGTATTATTCGGTATATAATCTATTCAGTATATAATCACTAAGAGATGATTTTCTCTGCCAACCCCCACATGTACATACACACATCCTGTACAGACATACATCACCCAGAAACATACATAAATGTATGTATCTATATGTATCTATATATACATTTACAAATACATATAGATTATGTATTTGTTTAAACAAAAAAGAAAGTTTTTATTGAAGAACATACATTTCTTTCCATGCCAATGAATATACGAAGTGCTCAGAACAGTGCCTTACACATAGTAAATGCTACATAAATATTAGCTACAATTATTTTCAATTATATTATTATGTTGAATGTTTATAGTATACCAATTCTGTATCAATGAACAAATAATTTATTTCCAATTTTTCACTATTTTAAGAAATAGAATCAGTCTAATAGCTTTTTTTTCATTTTTTTTTTTTTTTAATTAAATTGCTAACAGTAGAACTATTGAGTCAGTGGGTAGGCAAATTTTAAAATGTCACATATAGTCACAAACTTCCCTTCAGAAAAACTGAATCAATGTACACCCCAGGCAAAGGGTTGGGACAGTGATCTTTTTCTACATCATATTCAATACCACATATCATGATTGACCTTTTACATCTCTGCCATATTAATACATATTTTTATCTTAGTGTTATTTTCATTTGAGTTTAAGCTAAAATTTTTATTGCTAGCAAAAATGAACTATTATTGACTTTTTTTTTCTTTTTTTTTTGAGACGGAGTCTTGCTCTGTCGCCCGGGCTGGAGTGCAGTGGCGCGATCTCAGCTCACTCCGCCCCTCCAGGTTTAAGCAATTCTCTGCCTCAGTCTCTGGAGTAGCTGCGATTACAGGCACGTGCCACCACATCTGGCTAATTTTTTGTATTTTTAGTAGAGACGGGGTTTCATCATCTTGGCCAGGCTGGTCTTGAACTCCTGACCTCGTGATCCACCCACCTCGGCCTCCCAAAGTGCTGGGATTACAGGCGTGAGCCACCACGCCCAGCCACTTATTGACATTTTAAATGTTTTTTTTTAGGAAACTGGTAACCCAATGCCCACTTTTCTATTAGATTCTCATTATTTTCATAGTAATTTGTAAGAGTTATTTTGTGCATATGTGTCACTAGGACTAGTCACAGAGCCTCATGAGACTATGCATTCTATTTTTCACTAGAGTTTATTTCATTTTTGCTTTTTAACTTTGTAGAATAGCTCTTTTAAAATTGGGTAATATAAGATCTATCTGCCTTTTTCCTTTATGATTTGTGGCTTGATTGTCCTGCTTTGAAATGTTTTCCTCCTCCAAGCACATATAAAGACTTAACTATATTATCTATTAGTAACTTGAAGACTTTCACTTTTTAAAACATACTTAAATTTTTGATACTTTTGGAATTTAACTGGGTATACAATATTCAATCATTTTCGTTTTTCTAAATGGTTAAGTTGTTCTATTATTCTTTTCTCTCAGATTTGAAATGTTATCTTTATCTTGTACTAAAATGCTCATACATAATTAGGTTTATTACTATTTGTTCCATTGATCTATCTCTTCTAGAACCAATACCTTCCAATATCTCACCATTTTAATTATCCGCGGTAATAATCAAAAAAATGTTAGGTGCTTCTGTACCAAGAAACATGCTAAAAAAGTTTTGTGGGGAAAAAAAGAAAATCGGTATGTTTAACAAAAGAAAATATATATATATATATATATATATATATATATATATATATATATATATAGCTAATTTGTTTTTATTTCTTTACTGGCCATCTTCTTGAAATTATTATAGTTTCAAAGCATAAGTGTACTTTCCCCATGCCACTTATTAATTTGGGAACTTCCTGTATGTGATATACTATGTCGTACACCACTATTATTCACTTCTATACATTGTGGAAAATACGGTGCTGGGAGAAGCACTAGAGCCTTCTACATAATTTATACCCATGGTACTATAAAATAATTAGCCATTCTTTATAAAGCAAGCCTTATTATACACAGAGAATAATTGATGTTTCAAAGTAAAAAGCACAACTTGACCTCTCTCAATATTTTTAAAAGAACATAAAACAAAACTTGACAAATATAATATCTGATAGAATGGAGACAAAACAATAGCTCATGCTATTAAGATGGTCTTACTATAATTAGAAAAGCACATATTTAGGGTGAATGCAATGAGGTTAATGAAAGATTGAATACAATTAAACCTCCTGGTATCCAAGCAACTTAAAAACAAATGTCTCATATTACCAACTATTTTGCAAAATAAAGCAATACCAAAACTATCCAATCATCTTCTTACCTGCGGAGCTGCCTCCCTCCTCAGTAGCAGCCCCAAGGAAATTTAAACAATCATCCACCTTTCCAGATGAGCACCTGTGTGGAAGGAGGTAGTGACAGAGGAAGAGGAATGGGGAATACACAGGCAGGACCAGGACGTCAGCCTAAGGTTTAGGAAGCACTGCCTCAGAAGAGGCACGGCTGCTGCCAGCCTTAAAAGCAGAGCCAATGCAAACTCTGGACACGAGCAGAAAATGAAAACAAAGACACAGATACACGTACGCACATACACACAACCCCTTAACTTCTTCATAATTAAAATCTACAAATTAATGTTGGTAAAATTTCTGATTTAAAATGGAAATAAATGATGTTCAGAAATAGGAGAATTTATTGCAGTTTCAAACATCCTTAAGTATCCTGGAAAAACAGAGAATTGTTTATGTACTCTAATGCATTCTAAATAAATATTACAAATGGGCAGTACAGCAATACAGAAACACAGAAAATGTAAATAAGAGTAAATATATTATTACTATATGAAATAAATGACAAAATAGATTTATCAACACAGCAACTACAATAATTGCTACAGTCAACTTTTATTTATTGTCATTTAATTCTGAAGTCATATTCCCCCTTTTACACTAGATTCAAAGGTAATTGAAGAGTAAGACAAAGCAGTAAACCTTTCATCAGTCTCTCATCTCCAATTTCTTATAGAAATAATCTCTCTGAAGAAACACTTCTGTTTCCCTGCCTCCTTTCCCAACTTTCCATCTTCTTTTCCAAGTTCCAACTTACAACTTAAGATACAAAAATTACATTTGCCATCATTCATACCTCAATGATTACAGATGCTATTGGCTGGAAAGGATTCGTTGGTTCTGGGTCCAATTCAGCCAGACTACCGGTTCCATCGAGTTCAGCCTGCTCTTGTTCATTTTGTTTTCTATTGTTTGAGGAAAAATAATTGAAATTACCTTTGAGAAAGGGCTGAACCATGTTTAAAAAAACTGCAATAGGTATAAGGCTATTACATGTAGTAATTCAAATATCTAGACACGGTTTTCAATTACTGAGAGCATTTCAAAAATCCTTATGCAGGCAAGAGGCTTCTTCCCCACTATGTAAAGACTAATCACCTCAATTTTTTAAAATGCTGATAAAAATGACATTTCTTTTTTTTTTTTTTTTTTTTTTTGAGGCGGAGTCTCGCTCTGTCGCCCGGACTGGAGTGCAGTGGCCGGATCTCAGCTCACTGCAAGCTCCGCCTCCCGGGTTTACGCCATTCTCCTGCCTCAGCCTCCCGAGTAGCTGGGACTACAGGCGCCCGCCACCTCGCCCAGCTAGTTTTTGTATTTTTAGTAGAGACGGGGTTTCACCGTGTTAGCCAGGATGGTCTCGATCTCCTGACCTCGTGATCCGCCCGTCTCGGCCTCCCAAAGTGCTGGGATTACAGGCTTGAGTCACCGTGCCCGGCCTAAAAATGACATTTCTTATGACCGACTTCTTAATATCAACAGTGCAATTATTCTTCCATGTGCCAAGGGTATTACTGATCAACTTATTAATTACCCTCCAAAATCAATGTTGTCCTCTTTACTGGTGTTAACAAATAGTAATTATTCTTATTAACTCTTTTCTTAAGGGCCAAGTCTTCTTTATAAAACTAGGAAAACATTCATTCAACTCAACCTATGTTTTTACTTCTGCATAAACATGTTTCTTGTTTAGTATAAAAGGATAAAAGACTAGAATATCTATAGTTTGATTCTATAGAAGTATATGACAGAGTAGTAATATAAAATATTTTATCAAGTTGTATATCATATTTGAACTAGATAACTTCCATAGTAGTGTTGAGTGGCTATAAAAATAAGTTACTGTATGTATCATTCAGATTAAATAAGTATTTCCATATTAGTTACCACTGAACATTTACTATCTCTGTGATTTATAGTTAATGTTGTTACATATATGATGAGTAATGTTATTAAGATGAGCAGCTAGCCAGGCGCCATGGCTCACGCCTGTAATCCCAGCACTTTGGGAGGCTGAGGTGGGTGGATCACGAGGTCAGGAGTTTGAGACCAGCCTAATTGACATGGTGAAACCCTGTCTCAACTGAAAATACAAAATTAGCTGGGTGTGGTGGCACATGCCTGTTATCCCAATTACTCAGGAGGCTGAGGCCAGAGAATCGCTTGAACCCAGGAGATGGAGGTTGCAGTAGACTGAGATTGTGCTGTTGCACTCCAGCCTGGGCAACAAAAGCAAAATTCCGTCTCAAAAAAAAAAAAAAGATGAGCAGCCAAAAACCAAAAAAAAAAAAAAAAAAAAAAAATATAAATATTGTGGATTTTTAACTGGACTGTAAGTACGGTATAGCAATGTAAATGTTCATTACCATAATATTTACTAGCTGTGTTGTAGATGGAAATACATATCCTTTTATTATGAACCTATGAAGCCAAGATTTGGAGATTTGCAATTTACTACTTCTGTGACTTTGGACCTGGATCTTTGAGCCTTAGGTTTCCCACAAATGTGAATAAAAATAACCACTTCAGAGAGCTGTTTCAAGGGTCAGATAAAGTAATATATGTGAGACCACTCTGTGAATGAATTTTCTCACAAGATAGTCATTGTTATCAATGTTATTCATTAGTAAGCAAATTCAGGAATACAGTATTAATATATTATTTTTACTTGGCATGTGTTACTGTTTTTCAAACACTACAAATGACTATCTGAGCCAATTAGATTGGATTTAGTGAAGTAAAAAGGTTGTTTTTCATCACCCATCTCCGAATGTCAATTTACTTTTAATTATGGAATACTGGCTCAACAGGAGAGGTCTCCTCAAGAGGAGAGGTCTCAGACCACAACTGGCATGGATAAGGAGAAAGAAAGAAAGGGTAAGGAGTACTGGAAAAGCCTGCCATAACATGATCTAGAATATCATTATGGAAAAGGCAAAAACATTTAAAAAGTTACTAACATTAGATTTCTTTTATCCAACTCAATTTTTTTGTTGCTTCTATTTTTATTTTCTTAGTGGAGGAAAAGGAGTTTTCACATAAGTGTGGCCATATATTTAATTTTTATAAATATTATATATAAAAGGTATACTTACATGCATGATTGGTTGTACTGAGCTTTATATGATAAAAATAGCTACTAAGAAAAAAACAGATTCTCACAGGAACTAAAACCTTGTATCAACAGCTGCCAAAATCATTCACTCTAATCTGTTTTTTATATAAAGAGATCCCTGATGAATGACATGTTCATATTATTGAGCACTTGGGGATAGAGAGTCATTTCTATAAGTATTTCTTTAAGTCCTATTGATGAATTAAATGAAAAATATCAGTTATCAGAGGGTTGCCTTCACAATATAAGAAAGCTCCTCATAATGGGGTCACCAAGGGTAGTAGGTTCTTGCCCACTGGGCTACAATTATGTTAATCTACACAGAAGGCCAGATGGAAAGCAACTTTGGATCAGATTTTGCTTGAGTTGAATGATCCTCTATCAGCTCACCTTCTATCCTTGCTGAAACTAAAAAGGTTCCTCAGTCTCAACGTTATTGACATATTAAGCCTGATAATTCTTTGTTGTGGGAGACTGTCCTGTTTGTCATAGGTCGTTCAGCTGCATCCCTGGCCTCTACCCAATAGCCGAGTAGTACTCCACCCCTCCCCCTAGTGGTGAAAACTGAAAATGTCTCCAGACACTGCCAAATGTTAAAAACTACCCTGTGCATTGAGAACCACTGCACTAAAGATACCCATAAGAAATCAGAGATAAAAATTCAAAACTCTGGAAGGCAATGGTTACATAAGGAGTAAATTTAACTACTATACAATCTCCAGAAAAATTAGGAATCTATCACCCAAACTTGTATAGAAAAAGATCCATAGAAATACAAAATTTACCTAGTGTCTTCCTTCATATAGAAAGGAGAAACTGAACAGATAAAACTAACAACTAATTCATCAGATTCTTATGTTTTTGATTCTTCAAATGCACCGTGGTGCGAAATTAATCTACTTACCTTTCTTCTCGTAATTTTCGCACCCGTTCAGCTCTTTCTTGTTTCTCTTGTTCCTCAAGAGCACGCTGTTCTGTTGTATCTTTTTGGATGCGTTCATTTAAGGCATCAAAGTCTCTTGCAATAACATGTAGCAGCCAAAAAAGGCCTTTTTTAATGGACTTGTCAATTTTCTTTCCATACCCCGAGATTGCTGAACATGGTTCCTAAAACAGAAATTTATTTGACTAAAAGATTAAAAGGTCTCCACACAAATCTATTCATAAACCATTAAGTATAATTAATGGCAAATCAAAATTAAGCTATTTAAGTTAATGATATGAAGCATCTGCTTATTTAACTTCCAAAACATAGCATTGCAATGATTATTAACATTAGTATATAGGACTTAAAATACTTTACAGATAACATCTGTACACTATGTGAGATATTATAAAGAGAGTGATAGTGCCACTTACAATATTAGAAGAAAAAATTTAATTGCCATAAAAAACACCTCTATTTATTAAAAATTCCAGGAAGTTTTAATTCCTTATACTAAAATCTACAGCAGTAAACATCCATAAGATTGACAGGCTAATGTTTTTTGAAACCAAAATAAATTATTAAATCCACTGTCGATCTTCCTTACGACTGTATGACATCTCTCCTGATATGATTTATCTTTTCTTTTTCTGTTTTTTAGAGACAGTGTCTCATTCTGTGGCCCAAGCTGGAGTTCAGTGGCTGGATTAGAACTCACTGCAGCCTCAACCTCCCAGGCTTCAGTGGTCTTCCCACCTCAGCCCCCTCAAGTAGCTGGGACTACAGGCACACACCACCACACCCAGCTAGTTTTTGCATTTTTTGTAGAGCTAGGGTCTCACTATGTTGCCTAGGGCTGGTCCGAAACTCCTGGGCTCAAGCAATCTGCCTCCTTCAGCCTCCCAAAGTGCTGGGATTATAGGCATGAGCCACTATGCCCAGCAATATAATTTTTCAAAATTAATTATGAATCTCTCATATGTTTAAATGTTATATTTACACTTTTCTTTCCCATTACAAATGTCATACTATGATGTGTTGGCACAGTGCACAGATCCTATCAGCAATATCTTAAAATGCAAATGGGAAGCTCCTTGAAATCATGGAGAGATGGTTCATGGAAATGACAATGAAACAGACAACAAATATTATGGTGTTAAGTTATATCAACAGAAAAGTGGGAGTGTGATTTCATAGGTTACAAAAAATTCTTTGAAAAGATTGCCTTTTAACTGCTATCACTTTTATAAAAACCAAGTTATACTGAACCTATTTGAAAGGACAAAAAGTTAAAATTAAAAAAAAAAACCTTACTATCTGACACAGGCACTTGTGCTCATTGACCAATTTTTCCAGAGATAGACATTCAATGACATCAGCTTCTCCTAATGCTCCTTCTTTATCTTGTTTGTTTGCCAACCTAAAAGATAAATAAAGTACTTTTATGCAGCATATACATAATTGGATGGAAACTTAAAGATATTCTGACCACATTTTTCTTTTTTTTTTTTTTTTGAGACTGAGTCTCACTCTGTTACCCAGGCTGGAGTACAGAGGTGCAATCTTAGCTCACTGCAACCTCCGCCCCCCAGGTTCAAGTGATTCTCCTATCTCAGCCTCCAGAGTAGTTGGAACTACAGGTGTGTGCCACCACACGTGGCTAATTTTTTGTGTTTTTAGTAGAAACTGGGTTTCGCCATTTTGGCCAGGCTGGTCTTGAACTCTTGACCTCAAGTGATCTGCCAACTTCAGTCTCTCAAAGTGCTGGGATTACAGAAGTCAGCCACCATGACTGGCCTGACCACATTCTTTGATTCCCAAGTTTTAAATCCACTGATTACAGGACACACTAGTTTCTTAAAATGTTTTAGTACCAATTGTGTCATTTTTCCTTTATTATTGCTAAAACAGTTTGTAACTACTGGCCTATAAAAGGAAAATCAAATAAAGAGAAGTGTCAAGAAAACAAACAACAGATCAATATGCCAACAATAAAGCTACAAAACAGAAAAGGAAGAGGACTGATTTCCCCAGGTCACATCTATAAATTATATTCTTACCTTCTTAAAATACAAACCGTAATGTTTTAAATGCCCAAATATTTATTCTGAATTTGTAATATTCGAGCTTATCTACAATTATAATGTGTGAATGTATCCACATAAATGTACAATTTACTGAAGACCCAAGGCCACTTCTAATTGACTTGGCAAAGCACTGGGAATTAAAAAAAAAAAAATTGTACTCAATTAGAGACAAACTGGACACCGACAAAATGAAAAAACAAAATATTCTACAGAAAAACAGGATTTACCACAATATACCACTATTTAATTATAAAACACAGATTTAAAAGTTTAATAAAATACTGCCTTGCTCAAAGTTTGACAGACTCTTTAAGTTAAAAAAAAAAAAAATTAAGTACATAGACTAAGACGAACCCCTTAGAAATTATCCAAACTGTGTCATTCTTGCTTATCTACATAACTTCTTTTTTGTATTTCCCAAATTACCATTAAATCTACATACCTTCTGTTTTGCTGCCTGAGTCACATTACTTCACCCAGATATTAAAAAATCATTATTACCATGATACCACTATTACACCTAACAAAATTAACAGTAAGTCTTCAATATTACTTGATTTACTCAATATTCTCCAGTATCATTTTACAAGTGTTATGTTTAAATTCAGAGCCAATATACATTACTTATCACTTACCTCTTTTTGAATCCGTATTACACCTGCCCTCCCCGCTACCACCCCCACAACTCTTTCCCTCCCATGATATTTATTTGTAATTTTTCTTTAGAATTTCCCATATTTGGGATTTGGCTAATACCTTCCTTATACACTTATTTAACATGCCTATCCTATATTTCCCTTATCTGTTGGTAAGAAGCTGGATGAGTTTCAGATGAAATCTTTTTGGCAAGCATATTTCGTAGGTGGTGCTTGTATTCAGGGAGGCATATAATATCACTTTTATATAATGTCCTGTTTTAGTGGTATAAAATTATTGGATTTACATTTAGCCTGATCCATCCAAAATAAAGTTCTTGATTAATCTTTCACTTAATGATTTTAGCAGCCATTGATGACCTTTACTTAATTCTATTATTTTAACAAAGTTTATGAAACAGTAACTTTTCTAGTTCCATATTCCTTCTGCATTTACTAGCAGGATTCTTGCTAAAAAAAAGCTTTCACCAACTACTTGGTTGACTCTTAAAACTCACAAAGTCAAGATAAACGTTTGATCCCCTGTCCTTATTTCCTAATTGCCAAAATAATGCATTGATGGCACAGCAACCTCCGAAGGTGATCAGGTTGATTAAAAAAAAAAAATCCTATAAATTTAAGGATTACTAGTGCAGTTTTGTTATGTAAACGTATTGCATAGTGGTGCTATATTGCATAGTGGTGAGGTCTGGGCTTTCAGTGTAACCATAAGCTTAATAATGTGCATTGTAGACATTAATTTCTCATCTCTAACTCCCCTTCCACCCTCCCACCCATCTAAGTCTCCAATGTCTATTAATCCACACTCCATGTCAATGTGCACACATTATTTAACTTCCACTTATAAGTGAGAACATGCTATATTTAACTGTTTCTGAATTATTTCACTTCAAAAAATGACCTCCAGCTCCATCCACGTTGCTGAAAAAACATGTTTTTTAAATAGTTGAGTAGTATTCCATTGTATGTATGTACAAAACACACATACACACATTTTCTTTAATCATCCATGGAAGGACATTTAGGTTGACTTCGTATCTTTGCTACTGTGAATAATGCTGTGATAAACATCTGAGTTCAGATATCTTTTCTTGTATAATAATTTCTTTTCCTTTGGATAGGTACCCAGTAGTGAGGCTGCAAGACTGAATGGTAGTTCTTTTTTTAGTTCTTTAAGAAATTTCCATACTGGCCGGGGGCGGTGGTTTACGCCTGTAATCCCAGCACTTTGGGAGGCCGAGGTGGTCAGATCACGAGGTCAGGAGATCGAGATCATCATGGCTAACACGGTGAAACCCCGTCTCTACTAAAAATAGAAAAAACTAGCCGGGCGAGGTGGCGGGCGCCTGTAGTCCCAGCTACTCGGGAGGCTGAGGCAGGAGAATGGCGTGAACCTGGGAGGCGGAGCTTGCAGTGCGCCGAGATCGCACCACTGCACTCCAGCCTGAGACAGAGCCAGACTCTGTCTCAAAAAAAAAAAAAAAAAAAAAAACTCCGTATTGTTTTCCATAGTGATTGTACTAATTTACATTCCAAGAATGTATAAGCATTCCCTTTTCTACAGGAACATCTCGCGAACATCTGCTATTTTTTAACTTTTTCGTAACAGCTAAAACTTCTGAATGGTGTGAGATGGTATTTCATTGTGGTTTTAATCTGCATTTCTCTGATGATTAGGGATATTGAGCATTTTTTCATATGCTTCTTGGCCATCTGTGTGTCTTCTTTTGAAAAATGACTATTCATGTCTTTTGCACATTTTTAATGGGGTTTTTTGTTTTGTTTTGTTGTTGTTGATTTCTTTGTAAATTTTCGATATTAGTCCCCTCTAGGATGAATAATTTGCAAATATTTTCCCTCATTCTGCAGGCTGTTTGCTCCATTGATTACTTCTTTTGCTGTGCAGAAGTTTTTGCTTAATAATTAAGTCCCATTTGTCTATTCCTAGTTTTATTGCTTTTGCTTTTGAGGTCTTAGTCATGAATTCTTTGCCTAGACCAATGTCCAGAAGAGTTTCATCAAAGTTTTCTTCTAGTATTTTTCAGGTCTTACCCGTAAGTCTTTAATCCACCTGAGTTAATTTTTGTAGATGGTGGGAGACAGGATTCCAGTTTCATTCTCCTGCATATGGCAATGCACTTTTCCCAGCATCATTGTACCCATCATCTGGATTCTCTATTCTTTTCCACTGATCTATTCATATATTTTTACACCAGTACCATGCTACTTTGGTTACAGTAACCTTGCAGTATAATTTAAAGCCAGATAAGATGATGCCTCCAGCTTTGTTCTTTTTGCTTAGGGCTGCTTTGGCTATTTGGGCTTTTTGGTGCTTTTTCTCATTTTGAGAGGCATCATTATGAACTAATTTGTTTCAGTTATTGCTCTTTTTAAGGCTCAAAGGTACCCATTTTGAGACAGTGGGAGTCCCCGTCAGGTCGGCTCTTGGACCCTTTTGGTACAACTCCAACAGCCTTTGATAGCTTCTTTGTGTTCCACTATCAAACAAGGTTCCAGACTTGCAATCATCTATTTCCCTAAGAAGTCTTGATCTTTTTAGTGGAAAATGGCATTTTAAAGACCAAAACCTAGGAGTTATAGATATACATTTGCTATTGACTTACTACTGCTTCTAGGCCCTTTCAGTGCACAAAGCTAGGAAATAGAAAAAAAATGTATTCATGCATTCATGCTGATTTTTTTCATTTCAAATCAACTACCAAGTTTTACTGAGCTTCTTAAATCTTGTTTTTGTTTATTTCTTTGAGACAGGGTCTCACTCTGTTGCCCAGGCTGAAGTGCAGAGGTGTGATGTCAGCCTCTACCTCCCAGGCTCGAGCCATCCTCCCACCTCAGCCTCCCAAGTAGCTGGGACTACAGGCGCATACCACTATGCCCAGCTAGTGTTTGAATGTGTTTTTTTGTTTGTTTGTTTGTTTTAGCAGAGATGGGGTTTCACTATGTTCCCCAGTCTGGTCTCAAACTCCTAGGCTCAAACAATCCTCCTGCCTCAGCCTCCTAAAATACTGGGATTACAAGCATGAGCCACTGTGCCCAGCCTTAGATCTTATTTGTATCTCTTTTTACTTATGCTGAAAACTACAGTTTCTAATAATATTATTTGTTTTATCCAACTATATATAGGAATTTCAACATAATAATATCAACATTTTTACTAAATATAAGACTACTAAGTGCAGGTTAACATATCTTTGTGGTTATTTTTGTCTCTACTCTATATCCCACTAGAGATGTAGAGTCAATAATACTGCTTTAAAATTACTTAAAACAATACTTCTCTGTGTAGTTTTGCCATCACCTAGATATACACCTAGGTTCATTTCTTTCTAGGTGCTTTTGCATTTTACAGATAGTTTGTGTATTTGTTTTAAGATTTAATTTCTAAAATATTTATATTGTCCAGGTGTCGTGGCTCACGCCTGTAATCTCAGCACTTTTGGGAGGCCGAGGTGGGTGGATCATTTGTCAGGGGTTCGAGACCAGCTTGGCCAACATGGTGAAACCCTGTCTTTACTGAAAATACAGGAGAGAAAAAAAAAAAAAATGAGCCAGGCGTGGTGGTGCGCACCTGTAATCCCAGCTACTCGGGAGGCTGAGGCATGAGAATTTCTTGAACCCAGAAGGCAGAGGTTGCAGTGAGACGAGATTGTGCCACTGAGATTGTGCCACTGCACTCCAGCCTGGGTGACAGAGTGAGACCCTGTCTCAAAAAATAAAAATAAAAAAAATTTATATGGTTCTAAATTCAGAATTATAAAAACCAGGTATAATCAGAAGAACTATTTGCCATCTCTTTGCCTTTTCCTTCCCTTCTCCTATAGGTAACCATTTTCATTCGTGTTTAGTTCACCTTCCCATTATTTCTTTTTGAAAATATAAACAAGCATATGGAGAAAATGGTATTTTAAGGACCATAATTTGGGCACTATGCATATTCAATGCTATTGACGGTTTATGTATTTGTGTATATATACAATATTTATATATACCCTTCCTTTCTTCCTAAAAGTTAGCATATTACATGTATATATTCTTACGCAGCATGCTTTTTTTAAAAGAAAAGTAAATTTTGAAAGTACCCTGAAGCAGTATAACAAAATCTTCATTATTTTTTATAATTGCAAAATGTTTCCCTTTGAATGTTTCATCATTTACTCAGCCAGTTCTATGCTGAAGGACTTTTGTGTTTCCTGTGTATTGTTTTTACAAAGAGTGCTATAAAAAGTAAGTGTGCAAAGGAGTTATTTCTTATTTTGAGTACAGATTCCAGGAAGTAGAACTATTAAAACAAAGAATAAATATAAATGTGATTGCCCAGGTGTGGTGGCTCCATCTATAATCCCAGAACTTTGGGAGGCTGAGGCAGGTGGATCACCTGAGGTCAGGAGTTCAAGACCAGCCTGGCAAACATGGTGAAACCCCATTTCTACAAAAAAATTAGCTGGGCGTGGTGGCAGGCGCCTGTAATCCCAGCTACTCAGGGGCCTCAGGCAGCAGAATTGCTTGAACCCAGGAGGCGGAGGTTGCAGTGAGTCAAGATCATACCACTGCACTCCAGCCTGGGCTACAAGAAATGAGACTCCTTCTCAAAAAAAAAAAAAAAAAAAAAAAAAAAAAAAAAAAAAAAAAAAAAAAAAAGTGTGTATATATATGATTTTGATAGATACAGGAATGTCCTTCTTGCCCTCAAACAGTAACAAGTCAGGTAGAAAAAATGGATCTGAAATTTGGTAGTACAAGAGAGATTTTCATTTCTAATTCTTCCTATAAACATTTTCCTCTGGTATAAATTAATTTTGAGTTGTGATATTGACAAAATAAATGATTTAACATATATTGCTGGATAACTTTAGTTCTATATAAAATTTATTTTAAAATAAAAACAGCAGGCAAGTAAAAAAAAAAAAAAATTAAAAGTAAAGTGGGATGAATGGTTTACAGACATGAGCTCTTTCCTGGATGTTCCCCTTCTGAAATTCTATGATTTTATGAGCTAAGCTCTTATGGGACTTCCTAAAATAGGACAGATTTCAACCATTTTAAAGTAAATGGAACAGAAAAAGCCTTTACACCAAGCTTCTTTTCATTCCTATTTAATTCTATATTTTTAGTAAGTTTTGATATCTATAGAAAAGAAAGTAACCTTTGTTTAAATACAACTCCCTTTTCTTAGAATAATATATTACATATATAACGTAGGACTAAATTTGCAGATCCAATGCCAAATACTCTACGTAGGCAGTTTAACGAGGACTTCCTGTTACCAACTAGCTCCAATGAAAATGATCTTCCTTTAATCTAAAG
This sequence comes from Rhinopithecus roxellana, assembly GCF_007565055.1. Classification (NCBI taxonomy): domain Eukaryota; kingdom Metazoa; phylum Chordata; class Mammalia; order Primates; family Cercopithecidae; genus Rhinopithecus; species Rhinopithecus roxellana. Next base: position 14,688,153 of record NC_044549.1, on the reverse strand, counting down.
AACAGGCATCTAACAGGCAGAACCGGATTCTCCAGGTGTGAAGTAAGCAATCTATTTTCACTTGCTATTAACAGCAAAAGTACAACTTTATCTCTTATTTGACTTCATTATTTGACTTTCAATTAACAACATGGAAACTATACAGAAATTAGCCTGTGCCCTGTAAGATAGAGATTTAGATAAATTGCTCAAAACATTACATGAGATGTTCAGATTTTCTCTCAAAGGCAGGACTCCAACACGGCAGGTGGAAAACCAACAAAAGGAAGAAGACAGAAAGGTAAATAAACGACTCTTTTTTGTACCTTTTAATATGAGGTATCCATAGACTGAAATCTGGTTATACTGGTACTTTTAAAAATCGCTCAACAAATAATGAGGGTTACTTGTTTTACTCAGATTTGGACAGGGGTACTGGTAGCTGATTTGTTCACATATATTACTGACATGCTGACTGGGATCTGGGTATAAAGCTCTTGAAAATAGACTACTATAATAAAAATCAACTTCAGAGGAAAGAAAAATTTTTTTAAGTCTTTTAAAAAGTAAGCTCTCATTTTAGAAATACTAGAAAGTCAGATGTAAAAACAAATCTAAAATTATTTCTTTTATAGACACTATGAATGTGCTTACTTCAGAGAACATTTTTATATTTAACTCTGAAAAGCAGCTTATACCCAAATTTGACACATACATATAACCTTAAAAATCTAAGATAATTTGCTATAATGGTCTTAATTGCTTCACTGTTGTTTACTAGACTCTTCTAAAATTTAAAAAATTGGAAAATAATCTTGTGAAAGGGCTACCATAAAATATCGAAGTACTTACTAACCTTTATAATATTTCAACTAGTACATTACAAATACTTAAGTTACACCATTTAACATAAGGGTTACCATTTAATTGATGGCTTGAAAAATTTAAATCAGCATCATTTAAATACAACATATGTAGATAGGTTAGATACTTTCAAAGTTATAATTGTTACTATGTTAGAATTTAATAAATATTCCATTTCAAATCAAAATAATAATGACTTTTATATGTATTTTAAAGGTGGACTTGAGAATTGGCCATATAATACCTAGAACACATTATCTTCATAGCTATGCAGTTTTAAATGATATAAAAATCATTTTATGTATGTACAGGTTACTTGAATCAGATAAAAGTTCAAAAATTATACAAGTCTTATATTTAAATAAAATGATCTTAATATGTTGTTAAACAAGTTAATTCATTAACTTATTTACACTAAATAAAAAGTAGAAAAAAAGCATTGAAAGCTTACATTGCAAAAAAAAAAGTCAGATAATTCAAAATTAGACAATATATGCAATTTGTATTTTTTTTAGTTTTTAGAAACTACTATTTGGCCCTCACTTTAGCAGTCAAAGAGGTTAACATTACAGTAAGATCCTCTGCTTTCACTTGCACTAGAAAAATGTTGCAAGTTGACTTCATATACAAAAGCAACAGAATATTCTGTTTTCTCTTGGGTAAAAACTGGTCACATTTCTTGAAATGTTTTCTTGAAATGTTTTATTTAATCATTACAGTAACAATCAAAAGAAATGGCCTACTTTTAAAAAAATCTATAAATACACTAAGTATCTATCCCAGGGCATATTTCTTAAAGTACTAGGTAATTTTTACTCATGTTTCTGTTTCCAGGGATTTTCAGTGTCTGTAATAGGGCAGAGAACCTTTTATTTGAATTGAGTCGCACCAGTTTACTTTTCTATTTCCCAGAACAAGTTGTCAAAGCTGATTATCACACATACGAGTTATTGTTCTTTCTTTTTAAAATATCATGTTTAAGTTCACAGATAGAGTTCTTGCTAGTAAAATCCAAAACTGTAAAGCAATGCTGTAAGTTAAACATAATAAAAGATGATTCATATTTGTATATAATTCTTCCAACGTAATAAATTTAAGGTACAGAACAGACTGCACAAAATAGTAATTTCATCAATTTCACCTAGTCTAAGCAATTAAATGATTTCATAACTATGAGCTTCATATTTTATGCTTATATGAATCCTGTCCTTGCATGTTTTAAATTCTAATATGCATATTTGTCTTACTTTGCCTAGTATTCTAATTAATGAAGATATAAGATCAATAAATTGGATAGTTATACATATAGTTATGAGTATGCAACTACTAGAAAATGCAATTTATATATAGCATATAAACATATCTGAGTACCTATCTTAAGTCAATTTCTACATAGATGAACAAGGATTTAGGGAAACATTCTCAATTATGTTAATTCTGTAAAGGTAAGCAACTATGACTTCAGTCAAAATGCACAGATACAGAAGTTGCTCCCTCTTTCTGTAAACATACAGAATTTGATGTAATCATAAGTTTAAAAAAGACACATTTTAAAACAACATCACTAAATTTTACAGTAAAAAAGAGAAGTTTTCAGGTGCCAGAAATGATGAGGAAACATACTTAAAGCCAAAATGAAGAGTAGTAATTAAACCTAATTCCACTGGGCAAATACTTTACCTTAAAGCTGAGGTTTGGAGTTTGCTGCATTACAGGGAACTAAAACTGAGTTTCCTAGATGAAGCAGTTAACTAGGAATAATACAACATAATCTGTATACAAAGACAGAAATAACTCTGTTGACTTGCCCAGGATTATAGCAGGAAGTGAGATCCACTTAGGCTACAAAAATCACTAGAGAAAAATAAGGCCTACATTATCCTACCTGTGCTATAATGCGCAAACTCCATGGGGCGTTGGCAGTGACAATCAAAAAAATAGCCTCAATGTGTCCATAATTTATCAGGACACTCAGAGCATTCTTGTATAACTCTCCAATGAAGCTAGGCTGCTGACGAATTTCACTAAATACACTTGCTCACCTTTAACAAAGTGGCCACCAGTCAGTGACCACAGCAAACATAGGAAATTACTCCTAAGAAACTAGAAATAACCTAATAATGTAAAGGATCTTTCACATAAATATTCTCTAAATGTTCAAAAGAAATACAGACATAGGATTCATTAACCAAGACAAACACAGTATAACCTTTATAGCTCACTTTAAACATCATTTACATAATATGCATGCCATGATGTATAACACTGAAAGGAAACCTGATTCTATTTCCATGTTTTGCCTTGAATATCAATAATGTATACAGATCTAAAAAAAAAAAAAAAAGCAGGATATTTTCTTGTTTTTTGCTTGTAAATTTATTAAGATTAATAAATACAAAGGACATATTAATATATTTTAAAGGGCTCCTTAAAGTACCTTTTATTCAAATATAAAAGTGTGGTGCTTGTTCAGGGAACATTACATGAACAAAAATTCAGGAAAAAACAACCTTTATACAGGTCAGACTCAAATATCCTGCTTTCCAAAATCAGTGGCAGTAAAATGCACCTTCTCAAAGGCACTTCACAGGAAAATTTACCTTCCCAAAAGCCTGTGTACACTGTGCTCCGACATCAATTTGAAATATCATCTATTTCTTAAAATATTTTAAAACTATGATGCTTTAGAAAAAAGCTTTTGATTACTTTATTTCTAATTTTTTAAAAAAGAGGCTGGGTATACTGGCTCACGCCTATAATCCCAACACTTTAGGAGGTTGAGGCGGGAAGACTGCTTAAGCCCAGGAGTTCGAGATCAGCCTGGGCAACATAGCGAGACCTCATCTTTACAAAAAATTTTTAAAAATCAACCAAGCACAGTGGCATGCAACTGTAGTCCCAGCTACTCGGGAGGCTGAGGGGGAAGGATCGCTTGAGTCTGGGAGGTAGAGGCTGCAGTGAGCCGCAACTGAGCCACTGTACTCTAGCCTGGGTGATAGAGTGAGATGGTATCTCAAAAATAAAACAAAGCAACACACCCAGAAAAGGAGAAAGATCTTTCCAGTCATAAAACCATTAGAGGGAGTTGTTTCAGGATTTGTTCCAAACCATGCAATCAAGGAGAAAGTTCAAGACATTGCAGTTCTTGAGGAATGTGAAAATTGAAGATTGTTAAAAGCTACTGAGCCACTGTATAAATATAGGACTTAATTTTCATGAATAGAAAATCAAAATCTTTTGTTTGATGCCACTTTCTCTTCCTCTCTCCTCTGAGCTTCTAACACTGTTACTCTTTCTTTTTTAGGGGTGCAAGTCAGTTTAAAAAAAAATAATGCAGCAACTAGCACTTCAGCTATATATGCTGTAGCTTTAAGAATTCATAGTCAAGGTAGAAGGATCCCTTGAGGCTAGGAGTTCAAGACCAGCCTGGACAACAGAGTGAGATCCTTTCTCTATTAATTTATTAATTTTTAAAAAATAATCCATAGTGACAAGCCAGTATAAGAGAATGAAACAGAAATCTGGTTAGATGACTATGACTTGAAGCAGAAGAAAATATAAGAATCCCAATCTCCATGTAGTACCAAAGATAAAATTCACTATTTCTTAGAGAGACTTTCTGTAAACATAAGTCTGTGAGATCCAAATTATTTTTCTTTTATAGTGTAAAGTGATCAATTTGATCTGATTAAATTAAAGAGCCTAATAAAGCTTCAAACATTACTTTAGATACTATACGCTATATTATCTCCTGCTGAATTTTTTTCTTTTAAATAGATATAGTATGTATATTAGTAACATAATACAGTATTTGATATAGATAAACATTATTTGTGTATATTTCACTAGGATAATCAATTTCTACTAAACACACAATAGGGGAAAAAGAACAGATTTGCAATCAAGTAGACATGTCTAAACGAAGGCTCTGCCACCTTTTAGTTGTGTGGCCTTAGGTAAGTCACTTTAAAATTCCCCTTATTTGGACATTGCTTTTCTTGGACTGGACTGCTTCTTTAATTTTCTTAATGTCTGAAAGGCCATGAAAATAATACAAAGAAAATGGAGAAAATAAAGTTATTAAAGAAATTATTTTTAAAAAAGCAAGTCCCTAAATACATGAGTTTGTAGGTTGAAAAGACCAACTAAATGTTTACCAAATAAATGCATCAAGACCTACCCCAGATCACATTATTGTGAAATTTCAGAACACCAGGAATATGAAAAGAAAAGGTCAAGAATTTCATGAAAGGAAATATAAAAACCAGTCTACAAAATATCAGAAAACAGAGGGCAGAACATTCAGGGGTAACAAAACTAGAAGATGTGGTAATAAAACTTTTAAAATTTTGAGGGAATATAATTTCAAACTGAAAATTTTATCCACAGAAAATATAGTATTCAAGTATAGGACAGAATAAAAATATTTTCAGTAATGCAAATTATCACTGCATTTATATTTGGAAAAGAAGCTATGGTACACTCCCAAATCAAGGAGATAAACCAAGAAAGGTGAGGAACTGGAAATCAAAAAGAGAGAATAGACAAGAGGAAAAAAAATTCTAACACAATCAGATTACACTAGAGGTTCCAGGAAAGGAGCCTCAAAAGATGAATAAAATGAAATAAAACAAAACTATATACAGTCTATATTTAAATATGTCAAGAGGATATTTTCAATTCACTTCAGTTTTAGAATGAATTAGTGATGCATATGTACAAAATTAAGCAGGTGAAAAACATTGGTAATTAATATTTTTTTAAAAAAGTTTAAATGTTATATGTTTCTTGATCTATGTGGTAGTTACATGGATGTATTTACTTTGTGAAAAATCATCATAATATACCTTTATGCTCTGGGGACTTTCTGTATATGTATAAATATGTCAACAAGAAGTTTTCTTAAATATATTCATCTTCTATCTCTATCCATTGAAAAAACTTAGAAATAATTTAAAAAATTATTTGAGAAAGGAAATATAGCCACAGTACCTTAGGTGACTCACATATAAATAGTATTTGGGTAGTCATAATAATGTAAACACAAAACATTGATTAACCAAAATTTGTGATATAACTGTATTAAAAGGGGGAAGCTGAGGGAAGAATGGGGGTATGAGAGAAAATTAAATCTACATCTTCCATAGAAGAAATTCAATATAATAACTAAAACCAAAAAAGCAGCCAGTTGTGGTGGCTCACGCCTGTAATCGCAGCACTATGGGAGGCTGAGGCAGGTGGATCACTTGAGGTCAGGAGTTCAAGACCAGCTGGCCAACATGTTGAAACCCCGTCTTTATTAAAAATACAAAAAATAGCTGGGCGTGGTGGCAGGAGCCTGTAATTTCAGATACTCAGGAGGCTGAGGCAGGAGAATCACTTGAACCCGGGAGGAGGAAGTTGCAGTGAACTGAGATCACATCATTGCACTCCAGCCTGGGCAACAAGAGCAAAACTCTGTCTCAAAATAAAATAAAATAAAATAAAATAAAATAAAATAAAATAAAATAAAATAAAATAAAACTGAAGAAGCAAAAATACCTGCGCATGCAAATTACCTAGAAATAGGAGTTTAGATATAACATGTAGCTAAGGAGCTGAAAATGACTGCCTTTATGACTGCCTTTAAGGAATGGAGAATTGGAAAGGGGATGTGGTAGGGAAAGCAAGGGTCAGATATATATCTTTAGAAGCCTTGATATGACTTGATTTGTTAACCTGTGTACCTGCATTATTAATTTGAGGGAAAAATAACATTTTTAAAAAGCTTATTTAAAAAGTTTATGGCTACACTAAATGTGACATGATATCTTCAACAATTTGGGGAAGAATTTATTTTTCAGCATCAATATGGTAATACTAGAAAGAGCTCATACATTAGGAAGTCATAAATACCACTAAACCAAAAAATGAACACTAGGAAGCTACACAAGATAAATCACTAAGCCAACTTACTTTAACATCAAATTTTCTCTATACTGAAAAGAAGACTAGTTCTTATCAGATGTATGTAATAAAACATGGATGATAATTCTGCTTTCACAAAGTTGCCACATGGTAAAAAGTTTCCACAATTAATTCCCAATAGTTTTATGTGTCTTTAAGTATCTGTACCAGGATAATCATCAAATATTTTACACAATATTTGGCCAGGAATGGTGGTTCATGCCTGTAATCCCAGCACTTTGGGAGGCTGAGGTGGGCAGATCACTTGAGGTCAGGAGTTCAAGACCAGTCTGGCCAACATGGTGAAACCTTGTCTCTACTAAAAATACAAAAATTAGCTGGGCATGGTGATGGGCACCTGTAACCTCAGGCACTCGGGAGGCTGATGCAGAAGAATCGCTTTGAACCCAGGAGGTGGAGATTGCAGTGAGCTAAGATCATGACACTGCACTCCAGCCTGAGTGACAGAGCGAGACCATCTCAAAATATACATATATTATATAATATTAAATACAGAAGAAAAAAACAACTTTTTAACACCTAAAATTGGTAATTCTTTTTATATTACCTTCTAATATTCCTCCTGACTAATCTTCCTTTCATAATTTTTCCAGGTCTAGTATCATTCACAGCTTATTTTTTTCCTTGGATCTTATAAAAACACTAGCTTTGGTTAGTTCTACTCTGAAGGTAGAGAAACTGTTCCTTGCCAGTAAAGTAAAATACAGACAATAAAAATATGCAGAGGAAGAAGGGTATGGAATCTCTTTCCAGCTTAGTCCCCTATTACATAAATTGCACTGACTGAACTTTTTTACCTTTACTGTAGCAAATCAGTGGCAAAAACAAAACACTACTAGCTATTTGAATTAAATATTTAAAATAGGTAAAATAAATAGTAGAATGCTCTAAGTGCATTTCAGCAACAAAAACTTGCTCTTAAATATTTCCCACCAATACTTAAAATGCTCAGCAATATAGTTATGTGGCAATAAAGTAACGTAGCAAATGTTTCTGAATAAACTTTTAATATCTATAAAACACCTTTTTCTGACAAAAACAGATTTCAAGGTCTTATCCCTTGTGAGGCTCTTTTCCCAACCACTTAACTGACCTAATTGCCTCTTTTCAGAACTCACCCTAGACGATCTCTCTAACACCACTGAAAAAGCTTTATAGCATAGTAAAGCTATGCTATACTATAGTGAAGTTACTATGCTCTAGGACGCTATAGTACAGTAACACATAATCTGCTATAGTAAACAGTTGAGTCCTTCAAACTATACTGCCAGAATCTGAATCTCAACTCTACCACTAGCTGACAACATGGTTCAATTACTAAAGCTGAGATCTTAATTTCATCATCTATAGAATAGAGATCATGACAATACTTGTTCTTATAAGAACATACAACACACTTAGAACAGTGCCTGGCACATATTAAGAGCTCAAGTAAATCTAAGATATCAAGATCTCAACATGAGAACTCAAGTAAATATAAGACTCAGCAAGGTGTTGGGAAAGAATAAAGACTCTCTACTTTCTCCTCCAAATATTAACTCTATGAGGTACCAGAATGAATAAAAACCCTTGACTTCATGGAGTTAATATTGGGAGGAGAAAGTAGACAATTAAGTTACTATAAATAAGTAAAATATATGGTATGTTAAATAGTGAAAAATGCTAAGAAAAATAAAGCTGGGAAGGGTCAGAGAGCTGAGAGAAGGTATAGTCCGATACGGTGACCAAGAACATCCTGACTCAGAGAGTGACATTTCAGTAAGGACTGGGTTGGAGAAATACGTCACATACTACATGGGAAAGAATACTTCAAATAGAAGAGAAGGCAAGTGCCACGGCCCTAAAGCCAGATGGTGCCGGATTTGTGTGAGAACAGCAAGGACAGTGAGACTGAAGCAGAGCAAGGGAGAGTTGTAGGAGATGAGGTCAGAGGGGTGACAGGAGGGTGAAGTCATTGTGGAGTTTTGTAGGCTGTAGTTTTTCCTCTAAGAGATAATGCCAAAGGTGGATTTTAGGCACAGGAATGACATGGTCTAACCTACATTTTAACTCTGAATTCTGTGTTAAGACCAAAGGTTTGTGGTGGGGGCAGTTTGGGGGTAGTTGGTACAAAAAGGAAACAAGAAGAACACTCAAGAGACTACCGTAACAATCAAGACGAAAAATAACCGGGAGTTGGCTGGGCGCAGTGGCTCACGCCTGTAATCCCAGCACTCTGGGAGTCTGAGAGGGGTGGATCATGAGGTCAGGAGTTCAAGACAAGCCTTAGCAATATGGTGAAACCCTGTCTCTACTAAAAATACAAAAATTAGCCAGGCGTGGTGGCACGTGCCTGTAGTCCCAGCTACTTGGGAGGCTGAGGCAGAAGGATTGAACCCGGGAGACGGAGGTTGCAGTGAGCCAAGATCGTGCCACTGCACTCCAGCCTAGGCAACAGAGCAAGATTCTGTCTCAAAAATAAAAAATAAAAATAACAGGGACTTGAACCAGGGAGATGGTAAGGGGTGGCTAGGTCCAAATACATTTTGAAAGAGATGTTGATAAGACTTGCTATGTTTGCATATGAAGTGTAGGAAAAAAAAAAGGTCAAGAATGACTTCCGGCCAGGCGTGGTGGCTCATGCCTATAATCCCAGCACTTTGGGAGGCCGAAGAGGGTGGATCACCTAAAGGTCAGGAGTTTGTGACCAACCCGGCCAACATGGTGAAACCCTGTCACTAATAAAAATACAAAAATTAGCCGGGCGTGGTGGCACATGCCTGTAGTCTCAGCTACTTGGGCGGCTGAGGCGGGAGAATCACTTGAACCTGGAAGGCAGAGGTTGCAGTGAGCCAAGACCGTGCCACTGTGCTCTGGTCTGGGGGACAGAGTGAGACTCGGTCTCAAAAAACAAACAAACAAAAAAAGACTTCCGAGTCTCTGGTCTGAGCAACTGAAAAAACAGAGTTGCCAGAAGAGAGATGGGGCAATTTATGGGTTCAGAGGAAGATCATGAGCTCATTTTGGACAGAGGCATTCAAATGCAGCTGTCAGGTAGGTAGTTTTTTAAGAGCAACCTAGACTGGAGATACAAATTTGGGTCATCAGCTTATGAACAGCATTTAATGCCGTGAGTCTAAAAAATGATGGATAAAAATAAGACTGAGTCTAAATTCTTCCAATATTTACAGGTGGGGGAGATAAGGAGTGGCCAGGAAAAAGAAAATAGTGATAAAAGAAGAGCCAAAAAGGTAAGGGAAAAAAACAGGAGAAATACTTTTCTTCAAAGTGTTTCAAGAAAAGATTGTGTTCAGTGCTGATGGGTTAAACTCATCAAGTCCTATTGCTTCTACTTCCAAAAATATATCCTAATGGTTCCCATTTACTCCATCTCTATCACTAAAGCCTCTTCTGTGAACTACTTCCACCCACTCCCCAGGAAACTATTCTCTATATAGAAAGCAACAACATCTTTTAAAAATATAAATCAGGGTCAGGCATGGTGGCTCATGCCTGTGATCTTAGCACTCTGGGAGGACAAGATGGACAGATGGCTTGAGCCCAGGAGTTCAAGACCAGCCTGGACAACATAGGGACACTTTGTTTCAGTTTAAAAAAATTTTAAATTACATATCAAAAAGAAAAATATATATACATACAAATCATGTCAATATCCTATTTATCTTTTAACTGTCTTCTACTGCACCTAGAATAAAATCTAAACTCCTTCCTTTGGCCCACAAGCCCTTTATGATGTGGTCCATGCCTACCTTTCTACTTCATTCTTCCCATGTTACTCTTCTCATTCCTTTCTATCTACATTCACTTTGTTCTTATGCAATAACTCTGTTCCTAAAACATATCGGTCTTATTCACTGCCTTGACACCCCAACTCCTATACCTAGAATATACTCCCTTGGCTCTTCATCTGCCTGGCTTCTCAACATTTAGTCTCACACCTCAAATATCTGCTTAGAGAGACCCTGCCTGATTATTGTATCAAAACCTAAAATCATCCCATTTATCTTTTAAATTGTATATTGTCCTTCTCACCCTAAATTATAAATTCCTCAAGGACAGGAGGAATTTATATACTTTATATACTTATATAACTGTAAATTAAATATATACTACAGCATTTAAAACTTTACATATAGTAGACTTCCATGATTATTTCACAAAATACCAGTCCTTTAAAACCAAACGAATACTACCAGGACATTGGTTTAAACTTTTACCCAAAACAGGCATCATTTCTGTAACATGCCTGATGGGAGTCATCATTCAAGAACATCTTGAAAATCTCCAGTGATAGCAAATTCAGCACCTCATGAGGCAGCTCATTTCATCTTGGGAAAACAATATTTGTTTGAAAAGTCTTCTTTACAAATTGAATCAAATCTCTTTCCATGTAATTTCCATCCACTGTCCTTTGGAGTTATGCCAAGTAAGTCTAATCCCACTTGCATATACAGATCTTTGTGTTTTAGACGATAGTTGTATACACACCCTATATCTTATCTTTTACAGAACAAATATTACCATTTGTTTCAATGAGTCTCCATTTGGCATGGTTTTCAAATCTCATCCTTTCCATGCTAGTTTGGTAATTCCTAATTTATGAATTTCCATCTCAAAATATGCTCAGAAGTTCAGAGTTCCCCTTATCCTTGCAGTTTGCTCTGAACAGCATAGAGTAGGCAGAGTTTAGTTTATCCATACATCAGACTACTATTTATAAAAGCATAATGACTATTCTGATAGTTCTGATAGAAAGCTTAATTAGCCTGGGTAAGTGGCTCACACCTGTAATCCCAGCACTTTGGGAGGCCAAGGTGGGCGGATCACAAGGTCAGGAGTTAGATACCCACCTGGCCAACATGGTGAAACACCGTCTCTACTAAAAGTACAAAAATTAGCTGGGCGTGGTGGCAGGTGCCTGTAATCCCAGCTACTCAGGAGGCTGAGGCAGGAGAATCACTTAAACCCGAGAGGCAGAAGTTGCAGTGAGCCGAGGTCGCACCATTGCACGCCAACAAGACTCAGAGCAAGACTCCATCTCCCAAAAAAAAAAAAAAAAAAAACTTACTTAATTAAAATCTCCAATACTTTCATAGACACATAGACACTATTGTGAACCCAAGGGTCTTCTACTCTGTAGATATGAAAATTTTTTTTATAGCTAGATGAAATATTTTAAATCTATTCCTGTTAAATATATTTGCTATTTTTAGTATAAAGTTCCACACTATTTTAATCTTTGAATCCCTACCCTGTACTTCAACATACTAAAGATTCCTCCAAATTTTACCCCATCTACACATTTGTTAAGTATGCCTCCTATGACAACATCCAGATTAATAAAAATATTTCCATAAACATATCAAACACTGAGTCCTACAGCATAACAGCATCACATTCAGAGACTTTTTTTTTTTCTGGTTGATATTAATATTATATGTTGTCCAATGAGCTATTTGTACTCCCTAACAGCCTCTTCTTATCTTCAAAAATGTCATGAAAGACATTTCTAAAATCAAGATGCTCTGTCATAATAGTATTTTACTGCTTCTTATTCCATTCATTTTATATATATGTATGTCATTTCATGTATATCTATATCATTAAATATAAGTTAGGTACATCAATTTGATTCTTACAGATAACTACCAACACAGCATGTGATAAGTGTCAATATTATTATTACTCCCAAAATAAGATTTTATGTAAATATATTCTCATGTTTATAAAAGTATCACCTAATACAAATCGATATAAATTTTGTTCTAAGACAGTCTGGATATCTTTGCAAAAGAATGCTAAGAATGAGAAATCAGCATAACCAAACCAATGTTTTCATATACATGCAACAGTTAGAAAAAACACTATGCCAAGTAATATGTTAATTCAGAGGCTTCGGAAAACTTAAAATAAATTCAATATTATCCATATAGCTTAACGTTCTCATATAAAATCTGTACTGTCATTACAATGGTTTTAACTGAATGACGCATATTTAGCAAACTGAGTATTTTTTAATATTACATTGGCCAAATTAACTGGAAACACTATCTTTAGTAACAAGGGCACTTTTGGTACCTGAAGATTAATCCTATAAGGTGAAGGTATAGTCAAAAGTATTCTTTATTAAAAAAAAAAAAAAAACTATAATGTGACAGATATTATGACCCTGAAGACTTATTTTTGGCCAACTGTGTCTGCATCGCTGCTTTCTCGGCTATTGCACACAACCAAATGGCACTCACATGCAAAGTAACTTACAAATTATTTTATATTACTTTCCCTATTTAAATGGTTTTCATGAGGAAACTCATGGATGTTTTCTAATTTTTTAACTTCATTTGAGAAAACTAGGAGAATATTTGCTGGGATATAGACAGTTACGTGAAGTCAACTGCTACTGGGGAAAAATATCAAATTTCCACTTGTTCAATACAAAAATTTTTGCTTCTTAGGAGGAAAGGGAAGATGAAAGATCGACTACAAGAACTAAAGCAGAGAACAAAGGAAATTGAACTCTCTAGAGACAGTCATGTATCAACTACAGAAACAGAGGAACAAGGGGTGTTTCTGCAGCAAGCTGTTATTTATGAAACAGAGCCTGTAGCTGAGAGACACCTACATGAAATCCAGAAACTACAGGAAAGTATTAACTATTTGGCAGACAATGTTCAAAAATTTGGGCAGCAGCAGAAAAGTCTGGTGGCTTCAATGAGAAGGTTTAGTCTACTTAAGAGAGAGTCTACCATTACAAAGGAGGTAAAAATCCAGGCAGAATACATCAACAGAAGTTTGAATGATTTAGTTAAAGAAGTTAAAAAGTCAGAGGTTGAAAATGGTCCATCATCAGTGGTCACAAGGATACTTAAATCTCAGCATGCTTCAATGTTCCGCCATTTTCAGCAAATCATGTTTACATACAATGATACAATAGCAGCAAAGCAAGAGAAGTGCAAGACATTTATTTCGCTTCAGCTTGAAATTGCTGGAAAAGAGATGTCTGACGAAGAAGTAAATGATATGCTTCATCAAGGAAAATGGGAAGTTTTTAATGAAAGCTTACTTACAGAAATCAATATCACTAAAGCACAACTTTCAGAGATTGAACAGAGACACAAGGAACTTGTTAATTTAGAGAACCAAATAAAGGATTTAAGGGATCTTTTCATTCAGATATCTCTTTTAGTAGAAGAGCAAGGAGAGAGCATCAACAATATTGAAATGACAGTGAATAGTACAAAAGAGTATGTTAATAATACTAAAGAGAAATTTGGACTAGCTGTAAAATACAAAAAAAGAAATCCTTGCAGAGTACTGTGTTGTTGGTGCTGTCCATGCTGTAGCTCAAAATAAAGAAGCTATTTTAAAACTTTTTCCAGCTTTAGGGTAAAAGATAGCTCATATTTCAGTGTCTTGTATTGTTTTTCTTCATCTTGTGGATCCATTCACATACCTTTCAGCACTGTCAAGTTGTAATTTTCCCCTGTAACCCTAATCCACTAAAATTACAGAAACTTCTGTAGCCAGTTACATAAAACACGCTTTTATTTAATTAAAGTAAAAAAAAAATATGGTTACCATCAACTCACAAATTAACTATTGAAAATGAGATGAATAATCTTAGTCTTCTGGTCAGGTATCAAGCTCTATATTATACATTTTTCTCATCTGTTAAGTAGTAATGACTACCTAGGCAATCCAATTGGTTGATTTGAGAATATTTTAATAGTTAAGAATCATGCTACAATAAAGCTAAACCAAACTAGAACCTTTATCAAATCTTTTCTCTTTTTTTTGAGACAGAGTTTCACTCTGTCATCCAGGCTGGAGTGCAGTGGCATGATCCTGGCTCACTGCAATCCCCACCTCCCGGGTTCAAGTGATTCTCGTGCCTTAGCCTCCCAAGTAGCTGGGATTACCGGTGTGCACCAATACACTCAGCTAATTTTTGTATTTTTTAGTAGGGGGTGGGGGATTGCCATGTTGGCGGGGCTGGTCTCAAATTCCTGACCTTCAGTGATCCACCCGGCTGGGCCTCCCAAAGTGTTGGAATTATAGGCGTGAGACACCACGCCCGGCCCTTTATCAAATGTTTTATCCTCAGAAGGTAACTTAACTCAATGTCAACAGATCAGAGATAACTCAACTATGTACTTAAAGAATCTAATTAGTAAGTGGGAGCTGAATCTAGCTTAAGGAATAAGAAGATGAGTTAAGGTATTGCTTTCTTGAACTTGGGTCTATACATGGCAATGTATTGCAGATTGGCAGATAAAGCCAAATTAAAGGCAACCATATTCTTGAATATTTTGCCATGACTTTAGGATAATGCTATACTATACTATGAGTTAGGGATACAGTCTAAATTCACACAACACAGGGATAGAGTTTTGCAACTCACATTCTAGTGGAGAAAGCAGAGTAACAAATACAAACATTAGATAATGTTAAGTTCTGGGCAGAGACTTAAAAGGGCAATGAGATGACACAGAGACTATCATGGGGTGCTTCTTTAGATTGGGTAATTAGTGAAGACCTTTCTGAAAGATGAAATTTAAGTGAAGATCTGAATGAGTACCAGGGAGGCTATAATTCCAGGCATAAGAAACAAATAGTACAAAGACTCTGAGGTGGGTCTGACTAACTCTATGCAAAGAAAAATAACAATCCAGCTGGGGCATAATCAGAAAAGAGCAGTGAGATACGAGATGAGGTTAAGAAAGGTCAGTAAGGGCTAGATTTAAGGTTTTGTAAGCCATGGAAAGAAGTCTGAAGTTTACACAAGTGTAATCAACACAAGGCTCTCAGATTGTTCTAGACCTGATAGTAACATTATATAATTTACAATTGAAAAAGATCATTCTATCTACTGTATGAAGAATGGGTTAGAATGCATTTGGGGGAGGTGAGTAGAAGACAAGCACATAGGTATAGAAAACAATTAGAAAGTTAATACAGTAGGAAGAAATGATGGAGGCTTGGACTAGGATGGTAGAGGAGGTGGTGATGATGGCAGCAGCAACAGTAATACTAAAGAGGAATAAAGTATTCGCAATGTCCTAGTCACTGTTCCAATTATTTCAGAGTAGATAAAGTATGAAGCAGACACTATTTTTATAATTTTACCAACATGAACACGGAGGTGCAACAAAATTAACCTGTTCCAGGTCACAGAAACTGCACATAGTGAATGGGATACGAACCCAGGCAGTCTGACTCCAGAACCAGCTCTTAACCATTCTCTTACTATAAACTATATAGTGGTGGTAGAAAAAGTTAGATTAACTTCTGATAGATTTAAAAGGTAGAATTATAGTATACAGATTAGATGACGACGCCATTTACTGAGATGGGAAAAGACAGAGACGAAGGTTTCAGAATTGGCCACAACAAGGAAATCAAAGACGCTATTTTGGTCAAGAGAATCTGAAATGACTATTCAAAGGTCCAGGTGGAGGTTTTTAGGATATTAGCTATATCAGTAGGAGCGCTTGAGATATGTCAGGACCAGAAGTACAGAGTTGGGTCATTTGAGTAAATAAATGGTATGTAAGGTGGTATGAGAAATATGCGGATGTAAAAAACTGGAAGTGCAGAAAAGGGCCTGGAGTATTTCAAAATTTAGACTCAAAGCAGAAGAGGAGTTAATAAAAGAAACTAACTGAAACTGTCAATGAGGTATGAGGAAAACCAATGCAAAAGGAGAGTTTAAAGAAGGAAAAATGTGAAGAAACAATCAATTTTAGGGAAAACAAGAGCAGTAAAATAACAATAGATTTCGCAGCACGAAGACAATTACTGACTCCAAGAAGAACAATTTCAAGGAATTACAGAAATACAAGCACAAATGGAGTCTGCTGAGGAAAGAATGTGACATGAAGAAATACAGCAGCCACTACAGGCAATTCTTTCCAGAAGTTTGAATAAGGTACTATAAAAAGTAATCAATAGTTAGAGAGAGATGTAGAGCGAAAGGATTCCACTATACTTCCAGGCAAGAAACAGGAAAGCACATTCTGCTGTCAGGAAAGATCCAGAGAGAGAAACTCCTCACATAAGAAAGGGAAGGGATACCATTATACGAAAGCAGAAAGAGGTGGAATATGAAGCACCTGGACTTGGGTAGGAAGAGAAATCTTTCTTCCATACTATAGAAGAAAAGGCAGGGTTTAGGAATAAAAGCAGACAGTTGAGTAAATGTGGTAGTGGGAAACATGAGAATATTCTTGTGTGATGGTTTCTATTTCCTTAAAGAACTCAGGCAAAAACTGAAAGCACAGTGGGGTTAAGGGAGAACAGACAGAGAGGACAAGGAGGGAAACCGTCATTTTGAGAGAACAACAAACATTCTAAGATAAGAAGATAATCAGGCAGTCATGATAACTTTAATATGAGACCAGCCATCACAGTCATGTATTACTAATCTATCAATGTTTGGCATTTGTGTGCTAACATAGAATGTGTAGGTGACTGGGTCTGACCAAGACGGTGGCTTTTCCAGGTATGTACGATGAAGAAAATATGTCAAGAGAGGTTGGGGTATTTGAAATGACTGAAATTGTATATGTAAAATATGTATTTCATAAACAATACAAAATCATTTTTAATTTATAAAATATCACATAATTGAAGAGCTTTCTATTGTGTCAATTATCAAGCATTGCTAGAGAAAAAGATGTTTCATGTATCTCAGCTTCAAATGTTTAAGAAACATTATAAAAAAAGATAAATTTAAAAGATTATAAACTCCACAGCTGACTAGTGACAGACGTCTCTCTTCTGTTCCTCCTAAAAATTTTTCTACAGCCTTAGTGATACATGCTTATAATTGTTCCTAAATTGTTTATCATGAAAACTGAGAATATTAAGTACTATTTAATATTCATTAGTATAATTACATCCAGATGAATTTGTAAAATAGTTATTTTCTTTCAGCATTTTATAGTAGAACATACTGCTTTTAAAGCAAGACTTAAGCACAAAAAAAATCATCACAAAGCAATGTATCAGAAACCGTTTTCATTGTTCTGTTTTCAAACCAATTATCACCTTACACAAAACAGATAACATGATAACTTAATTAGTTGTAGCATTTTGTGTATTTTATATACACACTTAATAGGCACTAAAAGTAGTTATTTTTCTTAAAATAATAACCTTAAAGGGAAAAAAATTCTTAAAATAGGTGAAGGCAAAATATTGCAATACTAAAAGCATGCAATAATAAAACTAAAAATTACTATAAGCACTAAAGCTCATATTCATAACTACCAAACTGTGCCATTTTCCATAATGACAAGCTTCATAGAGCTTGAATTCATAAAATGAAATACTTTGAAACTGGTTCTCTTAATTCATCTACACCTGGACACAGTATATTATCAATAACAATATTCATATCCACCGTCGCATTTACAGAACACTAGTGAAACACTGTAATAGAGGCTTGAAAGGCTTTAAATGCATTATTTGGAATTCACATAACAAGACAGGTATTATAATCCCTATTTACAAGTGCAGACATAAAAGCTTAGAAAGATTAAATAACCTATTTAGGGCCTTTCTGATTCACACTTTCTCCTACACCAGTAGTTGTCAATTTTTGCTATGAATCAGAATGATCTGGAGAGCATGTGTGGGAAAAAAACCCCAAAGTACATCTGGTCTCACTGTCAAAAATTGTGAAGGTCTAAGCTGATGCTGATGCAGGTGGTATGGACAACATCTTGCTGCCTAGTAACACTGCCAAAGAGTTTTTTTCTGTGTTATTTTGTTTTTAACTAGATTGAAGTGATAGGGGAGGCAGGGATGGGGACCTCTGCAGGCTCCCAGTACTTAAATTACCTACAAAATCAATCAGTTGAGAAGCTTTACTGTAAATTACAGTTGCTATAAAGGTGAATGTCATTAAGAGACAAAAGGAAACATTCAATAAGGACATCTGGAGATGAGTCAACATATAAGTAAACGACATTAATGGAGATGACTGGGGTAAGGCTCCACTGAAAGGGGAGAAATCTTAAGCCAATAGGCCTTATAAATTCAGTAAGTAGGAGTTTCAGAGGGTGAAATTAGTTAATTAGGGGACTCACCACTCTATCTAAGGATCAACTGATTATGTGACATAGGCAGACCATAATTCCATATTTATAGGTCTCCAGCATTTTAAAACAGGATTCGGATTCTCTATTATTTAAACGTCTAACCTAATTAAAGCACATTTGATTCAATTTCTGATAACTGTATTAGGATAATCATAACCTATCTAACTTCTCCTGGGTACTTACAATTAAGGAATATTACTAAAAGAAATTTGCCAACTAACATTATGCTGTAATACTGCCTAGAAGGAAGGTGAGTCAGATAAGCATATAAAGGTTGGAAACAAACAAGACAAAATCTCATGTTGAAAAAGTAATAATTAAAGCCTGGCTATTGTTTCTCCTAATATGGAAACTCACTGACAGGGTTTTTAATCTTTTTAGTCGTAAACTTCTTTAGGATCTGCTCATAGAAAAAAAGCACATACACTTGGGATTGTGTGTATGATTGCAGAGGGTCTTGGGAAACCACTCATGATGCAAAGACCCCGGGTCAAGAATATCTCTCTATCTATCTGTCTATCTAATGTACTTGTACTGCTCCTTGAAGAGGAGGGCTACCCCATAGGGAGTATGCCCAGAGTAGCCAAGAAACTTTTTTATTGGAATATTCATAACATCCAGTAAGATCAAATTAGAGATATTATGTTGTCTGCCTCAAGTGAAACTCTATACATATATTGCTTTTATTGTAATCATTCAATTTGTGAAGACTGGCCAAAAGTTAAGTTAGTTCATGTAACTCCACAGAAAAGCAGGCAGTGTGTAATGAGAAAAGAGGCACCTTCAGTAGTTCGAGAATGCTAACACAACTAGAATTGTTATTATTCTGAAAGAAAATTTTAGCCCGTGCCTCTCCAGGATTACTCTGGTTAAAAGCATTAGGGGATTCAAGTATAAAAAGAAGGGGTAATTTATTATCTCTCTGAGGCCAACTTTTAAGACTCCACAGGTACTAGCAAGAGGGGGTGTAGAAAGAGCATGTGCCTTCTTATGACATCAGTGTAACCCTGGACCGCTGAAAATTTCAACAGATTAAGCTGTTTAAAACACCTCGCAGCTCAGTTTATTCCTCAGGTAATCAACAAATCATGCCTTGTACTATTAATGGAAAATGTCTATACTGGATGCTGAGCTTAAAATTTGGGATTACTGCTGCTTTCTGCACTATTTATAAAGTTGCAAAACCTGTTTACTTTTTCTCTTGGAAAGGTCTTCTTTGTCAAGACTACCTAGTTTGAAGGTTTTTTGTTTGTATTTTTTTAAAAAATCTCAAGGGCCAGCTAGATTAATTAAGCTCTAAACAGTTCAGTCGGGGGTGGGGAGCAGGCAAGAGTAGATAACATAATTCATACCTTACAGTACAGGCTAAAGTTAATTTCTAAATAGTTGATGTGAGAGAAAAAGGATTTTGTAGGTTAATATGATTACAAAGCATAATGTTTGCATGGCATTTATTTTTACTCTCTTTAAAACGAATGCACATCATTTTTAATTTTTATTGAAATTGGTTCTGGTTCATGCCACTCTATACAGCTGAATACAAAGAATTAGAATATTTTACAGCTACTTTTATTATAGAAGAGGCATTTAACTAAGCCCAAAGAAGTAAAGTTACTTATCACCAAATTCACAGTAGCTCTTAGAATCCAGGTTCCAGACTCTGTCTCCTCCCTAAAGTAATGATTTTTCAACTTTTCACCACTTATTTCAGAAGATTTTAATTAACATATTATGCTGATTAATAAATGCTATATAACTGCCAAAAGGAACTTCTGAGCTAATAAAACAAAGAAGCCTAGTGATATTCTGATTCTGACTTTTCAAGAAAAACCTCCAGTCTGTGACATCAAGTAAAATCTGGCTGATACGGTTTACCTCTGTGTCCCCACCCAAATCTCATCTTGAATTGTACTCTCATAATTCTGTGTTGTGGGAGGGACCTGGTGGGAGACGATTTCAATCATGGGGGCAGTTTCCCCCATACCGTTGTCATGGTAGTGAATAAGCCACACGAGATCTGATGGTTTTATCAGGGGTTTCTGCTTCTGCATCTTCCTCATTTTCTCTTGCCACTACCATGTAAGAACTGCCTTTTGCCTCCCGCCATGATTCTGAGGCCTTCTCAGTCATGTGGAACTGTAAGTCCAATTCAACCTCTTTTTCTTCCCAGTCCTGGGTATGACTTTATCAGCAGCAGGAAAACAGACTGAGACACCAGCCAAGGCCTGATTTGCCATCACACATGCTGTCAGGCTTGTGTGTAGGAACAAGTAGAGAAGAACTAAAGATTGTCATAACCTGCTACTGTAGTCATCCACTCTACTTCCCACAAATAACATGTCAATTTGTAATTTTGTGATTATAGAAAAGATTCTTAATCTTTAGATTTCTTTCTTTCTATTAAATGAATCTTTTCAGAGGTCTGTTGTTTTCTGCTTGCTTGTTATTGGGGGTAGGAGGACAAAGTTATCCAAGCATTAAAATGACTTCTAAGAGGCACTGTGGGTAAGTTACCTCAACTAGTTTAGGCTCAGATAAGGCGCAGGCAGAAGAAGTTAGATGCTGTAAATGTATTTGGCATATGAGTGGTCCAGATGTCTGTGGGCAGTAAGGAGTAAGCTGTGTGCAACAAAGAGAACTGCCACCTGACTCTAATACAGGTATCCCCTCCTGCTACCCTTCCACAGGCCCCATTCCCTAGCACTGAGCTTAGCACTGTTCTGCTGAACATCTTTCCTACTTATTATACAGCAGATCTGTCAGTGCCAGACCTATTATATGCTAGACATTATTTCGAGTTGCAGGGGTTATATTAGTTTAAAAAAAAAAAGAATTTCTAATATGCATGGAGCTATGAAAGGAACTTGAAGGACTTTAAGCTAAGAAGTAGTAAAATTATCAAATTTGTATTTTTAAAAGTCTCATATTCTTTACATATTCTTGTATTGTTTCACTGGTCATCACAAGCATGTACCAGTTTTGTAATTTGAAAAACAACAAATAAAGAAAAGAACTGCTGGCAATGTAAAGGAGAGCTTAGAGGGCAGGCAAGACTGGCAGCTAGAGACTGGTTAAGGGACTGTTCCTATCAGCAACACAGGTGATTAGAGAAGAGGAATTGAAGACAGGTAACACTAAAGGGAAATGGAGTAGTGAAGAGACTGAAAAGATAGTAAGACAGTAATATCAATAAGAGAAATTAATTGCAAGTCAGAGAGAAAAAGGTAAATGGGAGAACTTTCAAATATGGGGCTTAGGCAGACACTCGAGAGGTGTTTATAAACATATTTTTAAAAAAAGAGCAGGATACAAAATTTTATTTATTTATTTGTTTGTTTATTTATTTGTTTGTTTTGAGACAGAGTCTTGCTCTGTCACCCAGGCTAGAGTGCAGTGGCGTGATCTTGGCTCACTGCAATCTACACCTCCCGGGTTTCAAGCAATTCTCCTGCCTCAGCCTCCTGAGTAGCTGGGACTACAGGTATGCACGCCCAGCTAACTTTTTGTATTTTTAGTAGAGATGGAGTTTCACCGTGTTAGCCAGGATGGTCTCCATCTCCTGACCTTGTGATCCGCCCACCTTGGCCTTCCAAAGTGCTAGGATTACAGGCATGAGCCACCGTGCCTGGCCCAAAATTGTATTTATTATATGAATACTGTAAACATTACATGTCTCATAAATATATATGCATAGGAAATTCATCAACATGCTAACGGTGGCTGGCTCTGGATGGTAAGTCAATCAAGTTTTTAAATATTCTTTTCCACATATGTACAACTATTAAATATCAATAAAAATACATACAAAAAAACCTTTGCCTATATCTTTGAAATTTATTAAGAATGGTACTTTTGTGTACATTTCGTATATTTCTGAACCACATTCCTTCCAAAAAGCAGTTTCCCTTTAGTAATAAAACTCTATGATTGTAAAATTCCCATGAGAAAATCTGGTCAAATGGCAAACCATTCTATATTTCATAAACATATTACACTGTCCATAATTAATTCTTATATCTTTGTGAACTCTCACTAACTGAGTTTATAATGGTGAAGCAATCACAGTAGTTGTGTATTTTCTTTTCTATTCAGGAAATTCACCAGCTGAGAGAGGTGACAGAATTGAAAGCAAATATCTTGCTGTTATTTGATTACCCAGTAATCACTGTAGTCATTTAACAACTGGATACCCCTACTTTGAGCCGTTTCCACAGATATCTGCATGACTGACTCCCTCACTTCAAATGTCAGCTTCTCAATAAGGCCTATTAGGATTATCCTAATTATAAGAGCAACATGCCCTTATCATCACTACCACCATAGGCTTTCTGATATTCTTTTACTTGTTTCATTGCTTTCAATTCACTTATGATCTCATATATAATGTAACTTACTAATTCTATTTAGTGTATATCTCACCTCCTAGAATGTAAGCTCCTGAGGTCTAACTTGGATTTTTGTTATTTTTATTTCCAAACACATCCCCAACCCCAGAGCTATGCTTGGCAAATAGTGGATGCTCAAAGAAATATTTGTTGAATTAATGCATGTATTAATGAATAAATCTATAAAAGAGTAAATGAAAAAAATTAAATAGCTAGTTTTTAAAAAGTACATAATATTGTTTTGCAAATAACCACCATTAATATTTTTTACTTTAGATATCACTAATTCCCCGCTTAAACATTTGTAAATACCAATTTAGCCTATGTGATTCATCAAAGTTCTCTCTTCATACATATCCCTGTTAAAAGTTTTCCTTTAGATTCAATAAACATGAGAATTGCTTATACAAATCAAATAACTTCTCTAATATATAAAAATGTAAAAGTATAAACTTTACCAATAATCATATAATACAGTTCTAACTTTTGCAATCAGAGCTTCCAAATCACCTCATTTAAAAATGTTCATTTACTACTGAAGACCACGGAGAAACTCTACAATTTTTCATCTAACCACGTGATAGGTTTTTTTTTTTTAATCCTTGATAGTGAACCATAACAAGGGAAAAGGGACAAGAAGACAAGAGCAAACATTTAGTTTACTCCAAGTTAAAGAGCAACTTAAACTACTTTCAGTTTGCTATGCCTCACGGTTATAGCACCATCTACTGTTTACTATGCATAAATGCTACGAGGGCTGCAAGTACAAGAGTCCTTTGTCACTATGTTTTTAAAAAATGTTCACCCACATGGACGCAATCATGTAAGTGTATGTCTAATTTGATAACAATCACATGTCCAATATGGAAATGTAGAAGTGAAAACTGAGAAATCAATGTGGTATTAGAAAAATAAACCATTTACATAACTCTGAAACAATAATACTCTTTAAGAAAAAAGGACAAAAGCAAAACACAAGTTATTAAAAGGGAAAAAAAAAAGATATTTTAGAACCTTGTTAATGGAATATTTCAAAATGCAAAATTCTATAAAAAGTAAACTATCATATAAAACAATGAGTTTACATTTGAATATCTAAGAGATCCACTTTTAAGAATTCTATATAGCATTAGCCCTTTTTCCCTACAGACAGCATTACAAGGCCTCAGTAAATTAACAACTCCCAGTTAATTACATACATTTTAGTATACTAAAGCATGACTATTTTAGCTTATTCAGTAGTTTGTAACAGATAAATTTCTTTAGTGGCCAATGCCACCGTCCCTACATTTACAATGCTAACATTACTTACACCAATATAGGTTTTCCCGATATCCTAGGATGTCTTAGCATTTCTGACATAGCCTCTTTTGTCTCTTCCATTCTCTCTTCATCACTGGAATCCACAACAAATATTACCCCATAGGATTCAGCATAGTAATTCTTCCAGATTCCCCGAATTCTTATTCCACCTCCCAAGTCAAAGATGGTGACTTCAAACTTTCCTTGTCTAAGGTTAATTTTTGAAAATCCAACAGTGCGAACTACATCTTCAGGGTATTCTGTTTCAAATAATACAAAAAAAAAAAGAAAGAAAAGAAAAGAAAATCTTTAGACTTTAATTGATAACATTAATTTTTCAACTAACATTTTAGCACCAAGTGAAGTATTTAGCATTCACTGACAGAATAAACATTATATGGAAGCATACTGGTCTGGGGACAGGCCAGAATATCAAACTAGAAATTTTACTCCATGCAGATAGGAATCTTTCCTTCTCCTGATATAAAACCCGCACCTGGCATATAATAGGTACTTAATAAGTATCTGTTGAATTAATAAATGAATAAACTCTCTTGCCTTTAAGGCTATTTTACTATCCAAGTTACAAACAACAAAAATGTCAACCTTTCAATACCATAGCGATCCCTAGGGGCTGTTAAAACATCTGTGGAGTTATAAAGAAAACCACGAACACTTAGAAAATAGAAGAGTTTAGAAGAATCAGAGAATGAGAGAAGCTATAAAAATAAGCTCACTCACTCTTTTTTAATTAGCTGAATTAAAGCAATATTTGCAATAAAGAGACGTTTAAGGGCAGCTTACAACAAAAAGTAGATTTCATTCTTTCTATAGGAACATATTTTGGAAAACATAAAGAAGATACAGGATGTATATGAACTGCCAAGGAGTGATAATGACAATACGAGATTTAAAAGATACCTGAGGATCTTAAAAGACATCATAGGAGAGACAGAATTTAGGCCTTAAAGCTGCGTAGGATTTAAACAGGCAGAAGAGGAAGGGAAATGACAAAGTAAAGGAATAAGAACAAATTGAACATTGTGCCTGCAGCAAATCCTTAAGATTAGGAATGCAAACAGAAGAGGGTTCTGAAGATAGAGAACAAGGAGCTATTGAAAATATCTGGCAGACCAATGATATAATTAAGGTGACTGAAATAGTGCTTTATTAAGATTAATCTTGCAAAAGTCTCTAGACTGACCGGAAGTGACAGTAATAGCCTCTTTTCAGAGAGGCATGAAAATAAAGCAATAGAAAAGAGAACTCATGAAAGATTAATGCCCTGCTGACTCATGGCTATAGAGAAGAGTTCAAAATTCATATTTTTCTCTTCTATTTTTTCTTCATCACTGGAATCCACTATAAATATTATCCCACAGAAAACACTGTTCAGAGCTGCATGGTCAAAACAATAGCCACAAGCCACATGAGACTTTTTAAATGTAAATTTAAATAAACTAAAATAAAATTAAAAATTCAGTTTCTCAGTTGCATCAGTTACATTTCAAGTGTTCAAACGCCATATATGGTGGCTGGGTACAGTGGCTTAGGCCTGAAATCTCAGCACTTTGGCAGGCTGAGGCGGAAGGATCACCTGAGGCCAGGAATTTGAGACCAATCTGGGTAATATCTAGAGTTAAAAAAAAAAAAAGCCACATGTGGCTAGTGGTCCATCCTACCGGACAGAGCCAATATAGAACATTTCCATCATTGCAGAAAGTTCTACTGAACAACACTGGTATTTAGAGGGTCTTATTTCCACATTTAGCCAAACATGTGCTATTACAAAGGTTAATTTGAAAGGTATTCGCTAAACTTAAGTGTGACTGAGAAACAGACTTGCAAACACCAATCTCTTGGTAAGCGCCTTAATGCAGTTTACACAGCACCTGAAGAAAGTTAAAAGCCACTACAAGTCATACTTTTGCTAATACTTTCATTACCTAGAAAGAGAAAAAGGTAAAGTTAGACATATACGCAGCATGATTTTCCAGAAAACAGGATTACACTAGGCATTTAAAAATGTGATCTAAGCCTAACCAGAACTAATTTGTGTGGATAAAATAGGCAGTTGTCTTTCAGTATGAATAGAGAGGAACCCCAGGCAATCATCCGTGAAAACAAATCAACTATGTTGAAGTAGGACTAAGGGAACTAACAAGTATCAAACACCTCCTTGGTACCCAGGACTTTCTTAGGCATCAAGGGTGCAAAGAGGTATAAGATACGATTGCTGTCCTCAAAGTACAATGTAATATAGAAAAGCAGAATATTAATAGGAATAACACAGAATTTGTACGTTCTTAAAGAAAAAAAAAAAACCTAGAGATGATAGTGTGCAGGAATTCAAGGGAAGGAAGGTGAAAAAGGGAGGGGCAAGTTATGGTCTAGAAAGGCTTTCAGAGAAGAAATGAAATCTTGAAGACTTCATTGTGAGTGAACACATAAAAGCTACATAATTGTAACGGAGAAGGGAGAACTATATTTTAGGCAGAGGGAGCAATTTAAGTACAGATAAAATGATGGCAATATGCCCTGTAAACCAATTTAGACTAAGGAATTTTTGCAAGGTTATATGGTAGGCAGAGACAGGCCTCAAACAGAGGTCTTCAGGACTGCCAAAGCCTGTTTCTTTTGATATGTGGAACACCTTCTATTCTTTCCTCTGGTTCCTACTCAGCATTTGTGTTTCACAACTTAAGACTAAATGGTCAGGTACAACTTTCCCCATAAATTCTTTTCCGATGATTCTTCCTACTTCTACTGTCATTTTTACCTCTATCATAACACTCTGTCCTCTGCTGATTTCATAATAGCCTATACCTTCCAAACACATGGGACCATGTCTTTGTATCCTTAGCATTCAGCACAAGGTATATAGGGCTCAATAGTACAACACCAAACCACTGAGATAACTGAAGCTGCTGTCCCATACATCCATCCTTTCTTTTGCCCTTCCGTATATTTATCCATCTATCCTTGTATATGTATTTAGGGCCCATTATAGATGAGAAATCATACAAGAACCAGGAACAAAAAGATGCATGGTCCTCAATTCTGAGAATTTCAGTAAAGTACATGTGGTAAGACACCATCTCTAGAAAGTCCAAGATAAAATGCAAATAAATAATCAATAACTTTTTGAGCATTTCTTATAAGCTAAGTACTATGCATGGTTTTAGAAATACAAAGATTAATAAAATCTATCTTCTGATCTCACAGAGCTCTTAGTCTATTGAGGAAATACACACACACACACACACACACACACACACACACACACACACAAATAACTACATATGAAACATATATATATATAATTTTTTTGTTTTGTTTTTTTCTCTTCACAAATCACAAATAACTACAATATAATGAAGACAAGGTAATATCCAAAAATGCTAGAGACCAATCCAAACAAAGAAATTTTGCAACAAAAATAACAATAATTCCCTATTAGGAAACACGATTTGATAGTCAAGAGAATCCTAGATTTTTTTTACCTAGGCTCATGACTGCTTACAAGACTATAATCCCCAACTACTATGGCAGCTAGGGGTGGCCATGAGAGAAGGCTAGCTAGCGATGTGTTGTTCAACATTTGGAGGAGGAGAACCCTGACACATGTATGGTATCTGCCAATTTCCAAAGTATAAATACTTCGACCATGGCCAATTTCAAACTAACAATATGAGGTACCTGAACACAGAGTTGGGAAGAGATATGCATAATGGGGTCTCGCTAGTTCAAAAGTACCCATATGAACAGCAGGTCAGGAACACCACTGCTTCTTGTCAATGACGTGAACTAAAATGATGCAGCAGCTTCTGGTTCAGCTCCTAAAGGAAAGGAGGATGGCCTCCCCTTACCCTTTACCTCTTCTTTGTAGCTGAAATGCACATTTTGTAGTGAACTACCTTCAACCATGTAGGTGAGGGAGAACACTGAGGATGGCAAAGCAAATAGAACACAGAACTGAGTCCTAACACAATGGAGCTGACAAACCCGTCCTAGACTACTTTTGCCTAGGCTGTTATGAGAAAGAAATAAACATCTATCTTGTTGAACCACTGTTATTTTAGGTCTCTGTGAGAACAACTGAACCTGTGTCCAACTAATGCAATTACTGACAACCATGAAGAAGAGAAGTTTGATCCAAACAAGTAAAGTTCCAGGAAGGGGTATTACTTTTATATTAAGAAGTTACTGTAAAAAAAAAGTAGAAAGAATGAAACCTAGTATTTGAAAGCACAACAGGGGGACTATAGTCAATAATTTAATTGAACATTTAAAAACAACTAAAAGAGTAACACAAAGAATAAACGCTTCAGGGAATAGATACCCAATTTTTCATGATGAAATTATTATGCATTGCATGCCTATAAAAAAATCTCATGAACCTTGTAATATACACACCTACTATGCACTCACAAAATTAAAAATAAAAAAGGAAAAAAAGCTATTGTGAATAAAAAAATTAGCTAGGCATTGTGGAGCACACCTGTAGTCTAGCTACTCTGCAGGCCAAGGCAGGAGACAGCTTGAGCCCAGGAGTTTGAGATTACATGAGCTATGATCATGCCACTGAACTCCAGCCTGGATGACAAAATGATACCCTGTCTCTAAAAAAACAAAAAAATATGGACCAGGCTCAATGGCTCATGCTTACTATCCCAACACTTTGGGAGGCCAAGGCAGGAAGATCACTCGAGGCCAGGAGTTCAAGACCATCCTGGGCAACATAGTGAGACTCATCTCTACAAAAAATTTTTAAAAAATAAAAAATAAATAAATAAATAGAATATGGATTTTTAAAAAAAGCTATTGTGACACTACAGATAAAAGAAACTGAGGGTTTGGATTTAGCCAATGGCAACACAGTCAGAGAGGAGGTAGACACATCTGAAAAGAAACTAGCAGACAGCTTTTTCTCAATTTTGCATGGAAACAACAACAAAAGAAGAAGGCTGAGAAGAATCAGAAACAAGTAGAAAAGTAGGTGCCACGGGGAGAGATGTTTGAAGAAGACCTAGGAGCATGGCCCAAACAATTGGGACACCAAAATGAGCAAAATGCCTTTAGAGAATTTACAGCCTGAAGAAGTAGAGAGATACACAAACAAAAGGCAATTAAGTAGTGACCAAGTAGGTATCAGTAAGAACAGGCCACAAAAGCGGACATGGTCAATTCTACTAATCAAGGTAGTAAGGGTTGGGGCAGCTGGGGATTAAAAAGGACTTTATAAAAGAGGGGATTATATAACAAAAATACATCTTTAAAGATCAGTAGATATTCTCTCTAGTTAAAGAACTGAAAACAACATAAAAATATAAAGGAAAGAGAAGGCTTAAATCTGGGAAGTTTCAAGTAGTTCTATGAAATTAGAGTCCTAAAAAAAACTTCAAAGTAAGAAACTGAAGAGTAAATATGGGATGAAGGACAAAAAGAGAATGAAGGGTGGGGCTCAAAGTTGAAGGCAGTTTTGACATTAAGCATTTTCTAGACTCAGAAAAAGGAACTTATGAATATATGGAGGTGGAATATATAAGAGAAAGGAAAGAGGATGTTCTAAGTACGCCCAGTATACATAACAAATTAGGTAATCTGATTAGCACATTCTAAAATGCCTGCTCCCATGAATGTCAGGCTTTAGAGGAATGGATAAAAGGTTAGAAGAAAGAGTCACAGCCTCCAGGTCAAAACTGGTTTTCCACTTGTTTTTGTATGGTCCACAAGCTAAGAATGTGTTTTACATTTTAAATGACTAAAATAAATTAAAAGAAAAACATTTCATAACATATGAAAATTATATTAAATTGAAATTTCAGTGCCGTAAATAAACTTTCAATGGAGCTTAGCCATGCTTATTTGCATACGGATTGTCTTTTTTTTTCCTTTGAGACGGAGTCTCACTCCATTGCCCAGGCTGGAGTACAGTGGCGTGATCCCAGCTCACTTAACCTCCATCTCCCAGGTTCAAGCAATTCTCCTGCCTCAGCCTCAGGAGTAGCTAGGATTACAGGTGTGTGCCAGCACACCGAGCTAATTTTGGTATTTTTAGTAGAGATGGGGTTTCGCCATGTTGACTAGGCTGGTCTTGAACCCCTGTCCTCAGGTGATCCGCCCGCCTCGGCCTCCCAAAATGCTGGGATTATTACAGGTGTGAGCCACCGTGCCCAGCCTGTATACAGATTGTCTATGACTGCTTTCACACTACAGTGTAAAAGTTTTGTAGTTCAGAAGGAAACTGGATGACTGCAAGGTCTAAAATATTTACTATTCAGCTCTTCACAGAAAAAGTTTGCTGACCACTGGTTTAAATGATGGTGAGTGTCCTGTGAAGATGTAACGTAAAAGACAGCACAGACATAGGCTTTAGAAAAATTCATAGACAATAACAGATGATTTACTTCTAATTTACTTAACATTACAGAGTAGCATTTGAGGTGAGAAAATGTTTTTCTCCAACAGTGAGTTTTGCAATCTGTTAATAAATAAATGCCCTTCCACTATTTAGTAAGCACAATGTCTTACTGCAATCATCAGTTTCCAGAAACAAATACACGTTACGCATTTCTCCCAATTCTTACCCTTTAGATCAGTGGCACCAGGGACCAGTTTTGTGGAAGACAATTTTTCCATGGACTGGAGGATGGAGGTGGTTTCAGGATGATTCAAGCACATTACATTTATTGTGCACTTTATTTCTATTATTATTACATTGTAATACATACTGAAATAATTATACAACTCACCATAATGTACAATCAGTGGGAGCCCTAAGCTTGTTTTCCTACAACTAGACAGTCCCAGCTGGGGGGTGATGGGAGGCAGTGACAGATCATTAGGCATTGGATTCTCATAAGGAGCACGTAAACTAGATCTCTTGCATGTGCAGTTCACATAGGGTTCATGGTCCTCAGAATCTAATGCCACCACTGATCTGACAGGGGGCAGCGCTTGGGCAGTAATGTGAGTGATGGGGAGAGGCTGTAAATACAGACGAAGCTTTGTTCACTGGCCTGCCACTTATCTCCTGCTTTGTAGGCTGGTTCCTAACAGCCCACAAAGACCGACATTGGTCCATGGCCCCGGGGTTAGGTACTCACGTTAGATGCCTGATTGGTGATACATTCTAGGTGCCCAACAAAGTCACTAGCATAGATACTGCTATATTGTAGCACAAAGCATTAAATTAAGATTACCTGGCCGGGCTGGGCGTGGTGGCTCATGCCTGTAATCCCAG
Source organism: Rhinopithecus roxellana (assembly GCF_007565055.1). Taxonomy (NCBI): domain Eukaryota; kingdom Metazoa; phylum Chordata; class Mammalia; order Primates; family Cercopithecidae; genus Rhinopithecus; species Rhinopithecus roxellana. Next base: position 14,656,306 of record NC_044549.1, on the reverse strand, counting down.
CACTCTTGGAGGCCAAGGCAGAAGAATAGCTTGAGGCTAGGCATTCCAAACCAGCTTGGGCAACATAGGGAGACCCCATCTCTACCAAAAAAAAACCTAATAAATTAAAAATTAAAAAAAAAGAAGTCTAGCCAGCATTCAATGAGATACACTCAATGAGATGTAGTATGTATGATATTCAATATTCAATGAGATGCAGTATATATGATATAAAGCCATTTAATGATATAGAGGCCTTATCTATAACTTAATTATAAAAATTACTTATCATATTGAAAAAAAGCATCAAGAGATTCAAAGAGAACTATGCTGGCTAACTATACTTCTACTTCTCTTTCATATAAGCACAGGTATGTGACTAACTTCTGGCCAGGAAAATGTAAGTAGAAGATGGATATTCTTAAAAGCAGGGCAGCTCATCTTTTTGAATTTTCCTTCCTATTGTCTAGAATATAGATACTATTCCCTCTTAGCAGATCAAAGGCATCAAGGAGTCTCTGCATCTCTGCATGTATTCAAATCTGAAACATGATAATAGTCTGGTCCCATTAATCCAGAGCCTATTTGCCATATGAGTCACCAGTATACTAAGAATATAAAGTAATGGAGTGCACAGTATCTGTACCAAATTAATAAGGAATAAAGCAACTTAACATAAATAAATAATTCAGAATAATTTAATAGAGTTCAGAAAGCACATAAATATTTTCAGCTTACCTCCTTGGATTCCCTTTGCTGTTGCGGTTTTACCAGCATTATCAAGTCCCACCATCAAAAGAGTCACCTTTCTTAAAATAATAGAAATTTAAAAATCACTTTCTTTGTTAATTTAGTATTGAGGAAAAATAAATGCAAATTCATTAATTCAATCAACATTTAAGGAGCACCTATTAAGCACAAGAAAATCTGTTGGATGCTAGGGAGTACAATGATGAATAAAATATAGATTCACAAGCAAATTCATGAAAAATACCTTTAAAGGATCATCCTTTTGTTCTCTAAGCAAATAAAGCAAAACTGTACAATAGATAATCCAAAGGACAGAGAATAAGGGAAAGAAGGAAGATAGAAAGGAAGGGGGGGAGACAATCTCTGAGTTATCTATCATGGCTAAAGAATCAATTTCCTAGTTTACTGAAAGCTAACAAATTATCACAAATCTGTTTATCTTATGAAAGTACATAACTGTTTTTAAATATGTAGCATCTTACCAAATATAAATTTATATATAATAACATGATTATGAAGTGCTAACATTTTGAGAGAAGGTTACTACAATTGTAAAGTTTAAAATATTTCTCATGATATAGCTAAACTCCACAGGAAAAAAACAAAAAACAAAAAAACACCTAGTTCAACTTAAAAACTGAAAACACATAAGTCCAGATAAATTAAGTAATCTGGTCAAAGGTCACACAATGAATCAGTTACAGATTCAGAACCAGAACCTAATTCACCTAATTCGTAGGGACTTATATGTGGGACAGGTATAAAGGAGCAAACCTATTATACTGATCCTAGTCCTATTAACTTGGTGATTCCATTTACCACTATGTAGTCATTTCTGTTCTAGGCTGAACTTTGCACAATATAAGAGGTGAGGCAGTTCATTACCACCATGGATTTGGAAATGAAAACTGCCTTGGGAATACACAGAAAAAAAGCCACAGCTTAACACAGCTGCCATATTTAGACCATAGGGTATGGTCAATCTCCTACAAAGTACAGTTACTCCTCTTTAGCAATCATCCCACAGAGGGTTGAAAATAGAATTCAGATGGCTGTAAAGGGTGTCCTTTCATTTCTCTAGGCTTTGCTCTCTTGGATTTAGACTTGTAAAAAAAAAAAAAAAAATCAGGCGTACTCGAAGGGGCCATATAACAAAGACAGAAGACAGAGGTGAGAGTATGAGGCAGTCTAGTTATGGGTCACAAGCTGAGAAACAACAAACTTACTATGGCAAAAGCCAAATTGATAATTTATTAAATAAATAATCACTGACCATCTTCTATATACCAGACACCAGTGTTCTAGGTACTTGTTTATTACAGCAACCACCATCATAATAAAACAAAAACAGATAAAGAAATTCTTCCTTGTTAAGCTTACATTTTAGTGACAAAAGACAGCCAGTAATAATATGATAAATAATAAAGTGTAGAAGGTGATTAGGTACTATGGGGAAAAAAATAGAGTAGGGCAAGGTACAAGGGATCAAGGCTGGGGGTGGGAGGAGGAGACAGTTTTACATAGGGCGGTCAAGGCAGACCTCATTCAGAAGGTAAAAATCTGAGCAAGGACTTGAAGGATGGAGTGAGTCATGCACATATTCGGGGCAAGAGAGAACAGCTGGTGCAAAGACCCTTAGGTACAGAAATGCAGGAGGGTCCAAGAATCGGCAAGGAAGCCACTGTGATGAAACCAAGTGAGAAAGGAGCAGAATAGGAAGACAGGAAGTCAGAGACACATCAGAGACCAGTTCATGTAAGCCTATATGCCACTGTGAGGATTCTGACTTCTACTATGAGTAAAATGAATTCCGTATTAATTTCCTTTGTTATCTAGGAGCTTTTATCTTCTCTAGATGTTTCAACCATCCCATACCTAGCAAGGGAAACAAACAGAAGCTGTGTCTATACTTGACTCAGTGCAAGAATAAGGTAAATCACAATAAGCAGCACTCTAGGGTCCCATTCTCAATTGGCTGGTGGTGAAGCCAGTGGGAATGCCACAAAGACCCACAGCAGATTATAGATTTATGGAGAAGAGGTAGTAGGCAGGGTCCAGGAACCTCTATCCATCTGGAAATGTACCTGCATTATCAACTATGAAAAATATGAATTTACTTCCTAAGGAAGCTGCAAGATATTAAGATATTTTAGATAGATATTTAGATAAATTTTAATTTAGATAAATATTAAGATATTTTAGATAAGATATTAAGAAGCTGCAAGATATTTTATTAATAATAAAATATAATTTTATTATTTTGTTTGAATTCATAATTATGAATTAAATAACTCATAGAACTATCAAATATCAAAGACCAAGATTTAAGCACAAAATAACTTCCAAAACAAAATATAGTAAATGACTATTCAGAGAAGATGGATAACATAGCATTTAAAATGAGTAGCTTAGCAAAGCATGGAGGCACATTCCTGTAGTCTCAGCCACTCCAGAGGCTGAGGCAGGAGGACTCCTTGAGCCTGGCAGGTCAAGGCTGTAGTGAGCCATGATTGTGTCACTGTACTGAAGCCTGGGCAACAGAGCAAGACCCCGTCTCAAAAATAAAACAGGCCAGGTGTGGTGGTTCATGTCTGTAATCCCAGCACTATGGGAGGCAAAGGTGGGCAGATCACTTTGAGTTCAGGAGTTCGAGACCAGCCTGAGCAATATGGCCAAGCCCCATCTCTACTAAAAATACAAAGGTTAGCTGGGCATGGTGGCACACACCTGTAATCCCAGCTACTCAGGAGGCTGAGGCTGGAGAATCGCTTGAACACAGGAGGCAGAGGTTGCAATGAGCCGAGATCACGCCCCTGCACCCCAGTCTGGGCAACAGAGCAAGACTGCACCTCAAAAATAAAATAAAATAATAAAATGAAATAAAACAAGCCAGGTCAGGCCTGGAGGTTCATTCCTGTATCTCAGCACTTTGGGAGGCCGAGGAGGGCAGATTACTTGAGCTCAGGAGTTCGAGACCAGCCTGGACAACACGGCGAAATCCCATCACTACAGAAAAAAAAAAAAAAAAACACAAAAACTAGCCAGGCCTGGCAGTACGTGCCTGTAGTCCCAGCTACCTGGGAGGCTAAGCTGCGAGAATTGCTTGAACCCGGGAGGCAGAGGTTGCAGTGAGACGAGATCGTACCACTTGCACTCCAGCCTGGGCAACAGAGTGAGATGCTGTCTCAAAAAATAAAATAAATAAAATAAATTAAATAAATAAAATAAAATAAATAAAATAAAATAAAATAAAATGATAAAATAAATATTTTAGATAATTCAAGTTACTAGAGATACAATGAGTTGGACTAAAGTAACGCTAATATTAAAGCTAACTCAATTGTTCTTTATGTATACAATGCATTTCAAGATCTACAGTGCTTTAAACATTGCCATGAACCAAAGCAATTACTTTCGGGGAATAAATCCCTGTTTTCTACTAGTTTACATCATTTATTCCATAAATATTAGGCACCCCTTACACAGCAGCAAATAAATATCCACAATTCTTAGGCCTCATAAACCTTAGAGCCTAGCAAGAAAAAAGGCACTGGAGAGGTAATTACAGTAACATGAGATAACTGTTATAAATTAGGGGAAGCAGTGGGCAGTCATAAGGATAGACAGCAGACCACAGAGCCACTCTGGAAGTCAGAGAAGACAATACCACAAATAAACAAATAAGTATCAACTGAGTTGGCAATTCCTGGAAACATCACGAAATCTTTTCACATCCCTTACAAGTCAAAGTAAAAATTCCCTGATACACCATTTTATGAAAAATAACTCCTTGTTCTCCATTACATAGAGCATCTCATGTTTTTCTCCATTCTTGCCAAGGTTTCAGTTTTTTAAAAAAACAAACACCTAAATACATATATACTGTGCATTTTGAAACACTGTTCCTAAGGCCACCAAGAAAATCAGCTTTTACGTTAAGAGTCTGTCTTTATTTATAGGCTATTAGGTTCAAACAAACAAAAATGTCCTTTAAAGAAGAAAATCACTTTAGAGAATTATAATAGTGTTGAGACTGGCATAAAATAATTCTATTTCTATTTTCACTTTGACTACCTTTGCAACTAGTTAATTTTTAAGATTATGCCCTATTCTTGAAAAAAGGCTTTAATTAAATGTTTTAGGGAATTAAAGCATTACTGAATAAACATAACTAATAAGCAGTACAAATAAAAATCACAACATGAATTACTGCAAAGCCTGATAACGAAGGATTAAATTTATACTTTCAGGACAGAATGTGATTAAAAGGTTAACATTTACCTAAAACTCAAGCTTCTATAAAGAGGTATAATTTATTTAACCTATGTTAAAATGTACACGTAGCTACAGCTTTTTAAAACATGATAAATTGGACGGGCACGGTGGCTCACACCTGTAGTCCCAGCACTCTGGGAAGCCAAAGCAGGAGGATCACTTAAGCCCAAGACCAGCTTGGGCAACATAATGAGACTGTGTCCCTACAACAAGCTTTTTAAAAAATTAGCTGGGAATGGTGATGTGTGCCTACAGTCCTGGCTACTTGGAAGGCTGAGGTGGGAGGATCACTTAAGCCCACTGAAGCTGCAGTGAGCCATGACTGCACCACTGCATTGAAGTGTGGGCAACAGAATGAGACCCTGCCATTCATTCATTAATTCATTCATACATGCATGCATACATACATACAAAAATATGGTAACTTATTATTGGGAACAGTTTGGCTGTGGTGCTATATGACAACAGAAAGATGAAAGATTGCCAATATCTCTTAGTCTGATGATTATCTGATCAAATACATTAGTCCTTCAAATTGAAAAAATAATATACAGTGCTCTTAGGTTTACCGTGTCTACAAAAGTTGACACTAGCAATAAAATCAATCATTTAATCATTTGGTCAGATGGTAATACAATTAAAGCACATTAAGCATTGTGGACACAAAAATGCCTCAGACATCATTTCTGTCCTGAAGTGCTCAACCTCTAGTGAGAGTGACTAAAACATAAATACAAATACATTCTGACACTACGAAAGTTTAAAATGTTTAGCTATATATGTAAGATGATAAAGGAATACAGAACAAGGGGATTTTATCCAGCCCAAAGTTAGGGCAGAAGGTCAGAGAAGCTTCTTAAGGTAATGCCTAACCTAAGTTCTTAAAGTGAGAAGTTAGCCAAGCAAGGAAAAGGTGAAAACAGAAGGAAGATGATGGGATTCCAGAATGAGAACACTGCACGAGAAAATACCACTCACGTTATGAGTTGATAAACAAGGGGTTAAGAGGACATCTCAGTATAGCAGCCTCAAACAAAAGAACAACACAGTCACAACTCAATACAACTATGTAGTGAGTCTAAAGGGAACTTGACATACTTCTACTTAAGGAACCAGTAAATGCGCATCCCTAGTCCAAAAATCTAGAATCTGAAACGCTCCAAAATCCTTAACTTTTTAAACACCAGTATGACGCCACAGTGGAAAAGTCCACATCTGACTTCATGTGACAGGTGGCAATTGAAACTTTGTTATATGCACAAAATTACTTAAAATATTTTATAAAATTACCTTCAGGCTATTGCATATACAACATAAATGAAATTCGTGTTTAGGCTTGGAGGCCATTCCCAAGATACTTCGTTATATATATATGCAAATGTTCCAAAATTAAAAAAAAAAAAATTTGATAAATCTTAGGTCCCAAACATTTCAGCTAAGAAATAATCAAACTGGGCCAGGCACAGTGGCTCACGCCTGTAATCTCAGCACTTTGGGATGCCGATGCAGGTGGATTACTTGAGGTCAGGGGTTTGAGACCAGCCTGGCCAACATGGTGAAACCCCATCTCTACTAAAAATACAAAAAAAAAAAAAAAAATTAGCCAGACCTGGTGGTGCACACCTGCAATCACAGCTACTCAGAAGGCTGAGACAGGAGAATCACTTGAACCCAGGAGGTGGAGGTTGCAGTGAGTTGAGATCGCGCCATTACACTCCAGCCTGGGCAACAGAGCAAGACTTCGTCTCAAAAACAAACAAACAAACAAATACTCAAACTATATTATCAAATAATTAATGATGTAACCCTTTCAGAAGTTGAAAGTGATCACCTCACTCCTAATATTATAGTCATCCCTAGGTCTTTGATTACTAGAAAGGCTGAGATACAAAGAACTCTGAAGTATTATAGGATTTACAGTATGTTATACTAGTAATAAGTAACATAAGAGGAATTATGGGTACTCTGAAATGTAGCCACAAACTTGGTGTTAGAGACCTGAGTTCAAGTGCCAGATTTGCCGTTTCTAAGCTATATGACACATTACTTCTCAGATTTTCACCAATAAAATAGGATAATAACAATAGCCATTCTAAAGGGACGTAATGAAAGTTAAATAAGACAGGCTGCAATGAGTTGGGATGATGTCACTGCACTCTAGCCTGGGTGACAGCGTGAGGCTGTTTAAAAAAAAAAAAAAAAAATCTAACTACAGCATTTTTCTGCTTAAAATCAAGTCTCAATTTGGCAGCCCCCACTTCTGCCACTCCCGGGAGGCTGGCCATGCCAAGGATCCCTTCCATGCCAGGTATTCCCCCAGCCCTTCACAACCATCCCTGGCTACTTTTTATACAGACTCGTCTACCAGAACTTCTCTTAATCAGCTCTGTCACCTGTATCAAATGTGCTGGGCACACAGTAGGCTTCTCTACTGAAAGAAACAACAAACATTTTCTGACCCCCATTTGCTGAGTAAACATTAAGTAAAATTAAAATACATTACATTGAGAAAGTACTATAATGAAGTTCATTTATACAAATCTTCACATCAAAATAGTTCATATTAAAGAATGTAATTAAATCCACATATATCAAATTGGCTGAAGTTTTCTGAAAAAAGCTTACATGCTCATGGTTTCAAGGTACTAATTAACAGAAAGACTTTCAAAACTGAAATAGGGGTCTCAGCAGCTCAGGCGGCGGGAGGAGTGCCAGTAGCCAGGCGGCCCAGCTTCGCGAAGGCTCTCAGCGCCGTGGCCCACAGGTGCCCAGCAAGCGCCCTTCCCACCGCCAAGATGCCCAAGAGGAAGGTCAGTTCAGCCGAAGGGGTGGCGAAGGAAGAGCCCAAGAGGAGATCTGTGTACTTGTCAGCTAAACCTGCTCCTGCAAAAGTGGAAACGAAGCCAAAGAGGCATCAGGAAAGGATAAATCTTTAGATTAAAAAAAAAAAAATGCAAACAAAAGGGAAAAAGGAGCAAAGGGAAAACAGGCCAAAGTGGCTAACCAAGAAACTAAAGCAGATTTACCTGCAGAAAACGAAGAAACTAAAACCGAGGACACTGCAACTTCTGACGAAGCAGGAGAGAAAGAAGCCAAGTCTGATTACTATAATATACCAGGTCTTATCTGTAGTCCCTGTCTCCCTTCTTGTACAATCCAGGGTATTTTTATCAACTGTTTTGTAAGCGCAAGTTTTTTAGTAGCTCTAGAAACATTTTTGAGAAGCAGGAAATCCCACCTCATTCCATTGTTAAGTTTTTTCAGGAGGTGAAATAATTCTCTGGTTGTTTATTTTTCATGAAACCAGAAAATAGTATGGGATACTGAATTACAGCAAGTTTTGAGTGTCTTGGACGTCAGCTTAACATTCCATAGATTAGGGCTTAGTTTTTATATATTGTAATATAAAATATACTAAATGGCAATACAGAGTCAGAATCCTGCATTTAATGTCTTAAACATTTTAAATTACTCCTATTCCCATGTTTTTTTCACAGAATTGTTTCCTAAAGAAAACCACTCCTTGATCTTGGCTCTCCCTGTCAGAACTGTGTACACTGTAACATCTTTGGTCACAGAAGTCCTGTTTTCCTGATAACTGTGTTAATGTGCTGTGAAAGATTGAAAATTTGGGTATATCGTGTACATGGTATTAAACTGTGAATTGGTAGAACGTGTATAGCTTATCAAACACTTGTAGATACTGGCTCTTGATTATCCTCTTAAGAAAACTTTGCCTCCAAATGTTAAGCTGGAACATCACTGTAACTATTTTAAAAAGAGGCCAGGCACCGTGGCTCATGCCTATAATCCCAGCACTTTGGGTGGCCAAGGTGGGAGAATTACTTGAGCCCAGGAGACTGAGACATGCCTGGACAACATAGTGAGACCTTTTCTCTACAAATAAAAAAAAAAAAAAATTAGCCCAGGCATGGTGGCACGTACCTCCCTCCCAGTTACTTGGGAGGCTGAAGTGGGAGGATCACTTGAGCCCGGGCAGTCAGGGCTGCAGTGTGCCGTGATCACTCCTCTGCACTCCAGACTAGGCAAAAGAGCGAGACCCTTTCCTGAATGACATTATGGCAATCATTTGAACACCTACAAATCTAAACTTCCTCATCTTTTAACTAAGGAAGATAATACTTTCAATATGTTAATTACATAAAAGCTATTCCTTTTTTTGGTGGGGGATGGAGTCTCGTTCTGTCACTCAGGCTGGAGGGTGCAGTGGCGAGATCTCGACTCACTGCAACCTCTGCCTCCTGGGTGCAAGCAATTCTCCTGCCTCAGCCTCCCAAGTAGCTGGGATTACAGGAGCCTACCACTATGCCTGGCTAATTTTTTGTATGTTTAGTAGAGATGGGTTTCACTATGTTGGCCAGGCTCCTCTCCAACTCCTGACCTCAAGTGATCCATCCACCATGGCCTCCCAAAGTGCAGGGATTACAGAAGCGAGCCACCATGCCTGGCCCACAAAAGCTGTTTTTTAACTTCAAAAATATTATGCAAGTCAAAGAAAATATTTCACTAAAAACACTAAAATCAAAGTTTGACACATCGAAACTCTATTATCTAAAACATTTAAAAATACATGGAGCAAGTTCTAAATTTTAACTTTAACATATAAATTTTAAAAGTAACAAATACATATACAAAAAAGACTTCAGAACAGGGTTTTGTGATACATATGTGAGAATTTTAAAGAATCACTATACGACAAATTGATAGAATGAAAAAATGTATTGAAAAAAGTGTGATTTTATTGCAGAAGTACGCTATTTTCTGATATTTAGATTCAGATCTAGCACCCCATATTATAGCAAAATCATTCTCTAAATTTATTGAGTATGAATAAATAGTGAGAAGGCCAAACTTGGGTTCACAGCCTGCTTTAAATCCTTGATCAAGTCAAATTCTTAGCATCCATTTTTCATCTCTAAAATATAAGAGGGTAAAATAAGAGTGTCTCTAGGTCCTTTTCTATCTTAAAATTCTAAAATTCTTACTATGCATAATCAATTAGAACTAGAGGGATAAAAAGAGATGTAAAATATTTCAGTTCAGCATATAGTACAATAGATAATCCTCGCTAATCTGTATGTACAGCTTAATTAGAAAATTAAGAACTCAGCAATTTCTATAAATGGTCTAGATTTATAGTTATATTTATTTAGGCCAAGAATGATGGTATTAGGGAGTTAAGTATTCCCTCAATGAAAAAGTTCATAGCAAAGAGGACAAACAGACCACTAGAAACGTTGTGTACTGTAACATTTGAATATCTTATTTTAGACTTGGCCACAGCAAACAACAATTTACTAATAAATTTGAAGTAAAGCTTTGATAGGTTGTATTGCGATGCTGAAAAAACATAGATGGACAAGAAATCAGTTCCAATTAAAGGTTAACTCTGTGGAAGAAAGGGAGGAGACGAATAGGAGGCAGGAATTTTCAAGGATTTGTTACCTCCTTATTAAAATTGAAATATGATGACTAAAGATTAACATTTATAAAACCTGGCAGGCATATGGTACTTATTATATCTTTTTTGATTAAACAATAGTAAAAATATTTTTCATTATATATACATAATATATAAGGAGTTACATAACATGTATATTTTTATATAAACAAAGAATTTTGTTGCCAAAATTTGTATGCAAAATTTGTTGCATAAATTTCTTCAAGATCCAGGTAAAATTAGTCTTTCCTGATTCTCGTTAAAAATCTTAAAAATCATCTTTCAACTCTTGCATATTCAATCACTATATTTTACATGCAATATTTCATTACCTAGATGCTATGTTATAAATAACAGGAGCTCAAAATGTGTAGATGAGAATGTGTAAGGGTTAGAATCTGCTGTAACGCCCAGAGATTTACTGAGCATCATAGCTTCACAGACCTTGTGTCCTGGACTCAGGATGAAGGCTGCTCCCTATAGGCTAAATAAATTGCAACAGATTAAACATTTTTAATGTTAAAAATTAAAATATAAAAGTACTAGAAAAAAGTATATGTGAATGTAATATTTGAATGCTGATGAACTTTCTAAACATTACACTGAAAGAGTAATATATCTGAATTTAAAATTTTTATTTAGTCTTATTGATTGATTGATTGATCGATTGATTGAGACAGGGTTTCACTTTTTCACCCAGGCTAGGCTGCAGTGGGGCAACCTTGACTCACTGCAGCCTCCACCTCTTGGGCTCAAGCCATCCTCCTGCCTCAGCCCCGCAAGTAGCTCGGACTACAGGCACATGCCACTACGTATGGCTAATTTTTTAAAAATTGTTTTGTAGGGATGGGGTCTCACTATATTGCCCAAGCTGATCTCAAACTCCTAGGCTCAAGCAATCTTCCCAAAGCACTAGGATTACATGTGTGAGCCACCACACCCAGCCTGAATTCAAAAATTTTAAATGTTTATATATAAAAATCACAAAAATTTGAAAATATAACAAATGGAAAGAAAATACTTGCAATATTATACAACTGACCCTTGAACAACACACGTTTGAAGTGCACAGTTCTACTTATACACAAATTTTTGTTTAATGAAAGTTACACGTGTGCCTTCCTCTCCTGCCTCCTCTGCCTCCCTAGCCTCCATGTCCGCCTCTTCTGCCTCTGCAATCCCTGAGACAGTAAGACCAACCCCTCTTCCTCTTTCTCCTCAGGCTACTCAAAGGGAAGAGGATAAGGATGGAGACCTTTATGATGATCCGCTTCTACTTAATAGTTAATACATTTTTTCTTCCATAAATATATATATATATATATGTATATATATATATATATATTTTTTTTTGAGACAGAGTCTTGCTCTGTTGCCCAGGCTGGAGTGCAGTGGCACGATCTCGGCTCACTGCAACCTCCATCTCCCAGGTTCAAGTGATTCTCCTGCCTCAGCCTACCGAGTAGCTGGTATTTACAGGCACCCGCCACCGCGCCCAGCTAATTTTTGTATTTTTAATAGAGACAGGGTTTCTACCATGTTGACCAGGCTAGTCTTGAACTCTTGACCTCAAGTAATCCGCTGACCTTGGCCTCCCAAAGTGCTGGGATTACAGGCCTGAGCCACCACGCCCAGTCCCTTATGATTTTCTTAACATTTCCTTTCCTCTAACTTTAAGATAACAATAAATTATACAGATAACATAAAAAATCTGTGGTAACTGACTATTCACGTTATCAATAAGGTTTCTAGTCAACAGGAGGCTATTAGTAATTAAGTTTTTGGGAAGTCAAAAGTTACACGTGGATTTCTGACTGTGCTGGCAAGGCGGGGTTCAGTGCCCCTAAACCCTGTGTTGTTTAAGTGTCAATTGTACTACAGAGAAACAGTAGCTATGATAAACACTTAAAATTTCTTTTTAAAAATTCAGTAGGAAAACACATCTGCCCCAATAGAAAAAACATAACAGGAATCAATGGACAATTGCTGAGAGAAACACAAATGTTCAAGGAAAAAAAAGTTAATCTTCCTAGTAATCAAAAACAACAACAACAACAACAGAAACTCAAAGCGGAAAGCAGTTTCTCCTGTAACTTGAAGAAGATGAAAAACTGATGACTCCTGATTTTCTCAGTGAAAAATGACCAATGCCCTGTTGGTAGGAGTAGAAACGGTGTTTTTATTTTATTTTTTTAATCCTTTCTGAGGAGCAATTTGGTAACATATTTTTAAAAGACAAACTTAGGAACAATAAAAGTTTCAAGAGTTTATTTCCACATTCATTGATTCATGAATGGAGCCATACCAAACTGAACCAAAATTCATGAATGGGGCCATACCAAACCCCAAATAAGTGGGGTTCAGTACTCCACTAAGGGGGATCAAGCATTAAACTTTTATAAGATCTTGACTCCTGACCTAGACTGGTGCCTTAACACTTGATCTCTGACTCCTGCCTTGTCCTTATCACACAAATCTAATCTCTGATTCCAATGTCTGGAATAATATGCTCACTAGGAGAGGATATAAGTGAGGAGCAGTGGGTAAATACAATGGGTACAGAATATATTAAATAGATCTGCAAAGTAATCTCAAATATAATATATTAATAACCATCATCATCTCTTTTACAAATTCACTCCTCACATTTGTCAGGATATCTTCATAAAATATAAACATGAAGAGGAATCTTAATAAGAAATTCTACAGAAAACAAATACATAATAATCAAACAGGCAATTTCTGTTGAAAAAATAAAGAAGACCATAAAAGCACAAAATTTTGTTTTTAAAATTAGCTGGCTCACCTCTCATTTATTCCAGTAAAATAAATGGAACTACTTGCTAATGTTATTTACTTACGGATGACTATTACTAAGAAAAATCAAACTACATACAGTATTTGACAAATATTTATTCAGCCACTGTTATAACTCAGGCATTGAACAAGAGGACTTAGAAGATAGGTGTAATCCAACTTGTTTTCAAATTCTTTGACAGTTATCCAAATTGAGATGTTTACCTACGTCCTTTATATTAGACTATGATCTATAACAGTAAGGTCCAGTAGAAATGTAATATAAGCCACATATACATTGAAATTCTCTAGTAATCTCATTTTTAAAAAAGTAAAAACAGGTTAATTCTAATATATTATCTAACCTAACATATGCAAAAGTTATCATTTCAACATGTAATCAAACTTTTAAAAGACTGATAAGATGCTGACTTTTTTGCATAATAAATCTTTCAAAGCCCACTATGTATTAAACATACACTTACAGCATCTCAATTCAGACTAGCCACATTTCAAACACTCAACAGCCACATGTAGCTCGTCGTTACCCTACTGGATAGGACAAAATTTAGATGGTGGTTACTAAAGAAGAAAATACAATCTGGGTTATGCAGCTAAATTTTACTAATGCTTTATTAAGAAAATTCAATTGTCTGTTCTACTTGGAAATCAATACATTCTCCTTTCTCTGAACTCTGTCTTTTCTTTAAACAAATCATTCCAGAGGGTATATATACAAAAGCTGCTAAGGAAAGCAAAGACTAAGAATGATGAATTAAATTGAACACTCCTTCGAATTACACGTTTTCACTGTTCTTAGATAAAAGAACGTAAGTTATATGCCTTCAATAGAAACCAAATACATTTCTTAAAAGCAGACACGATGGAAAATGAGGCGCCAACTATTATGAATGACCCTCAAGTCTTAGTACTTTGAAATTAGACCAGAATATAATTAAAACAAAATAAATCAGAATCTATACACCTAAAACCACTCTTAGACCTTTTTTTTTTTTTTTGAGACAGGGTTGCACTGTGTCACCCAGGCAGTGGAGCGGTATCGGCTCACTGCAACCTCCACCTCCCGGGCTCAAGTGATCCTACTGACTCAACCTCCGGAGTAGCTGGGACTACAGGTGCGCGCCACCGTGCCGTTTGTTTCATTGTAGAAACGGGGTTTCGCCATATTCCCCAGGCTGGTCTCGAACTCCAGAGCTCCAAAGATCGACAGCCTCAGCCTCCCAAAGTGCTGGGATTACAGGCGTGAGCCACCAAATCCAGCCCATCTTTGACTTACAGAATTGATCTTACCACTTATATTTAAAACATTCCAATTCAGTTAAGAGCTAATAATCAGGACGAATCTTTAGTTTCATTTAAAGTTACTTTTTTTCCAACCTAGACATGTACTTTCCGTTATAATGTGTCAGTGTAGCTTTTCAGACTCATTCTTTATAGTTCATTCTCTTGGCAAATATACTTAAAATGTTAACAATTAAAAAAAAAAAACTTTATCTTATCCTTGGCCCAATTCCAGACTAGAACTATGTAAAGTCAACATTATTTATATAACAAACACGAGGTTTCTTTACAGGTTAGGCCTCAGTTTCAAAAGCATCAATTTCACTGATTATTTCCTAAGACAGCACCTGGCACAAGGTATTGTCTTAATAAATATTTGTTGAATGAATGAATATCAAGTAACAGGTACTAATTATTAATACTTCTAGCACTGCAAAATGAAATGTCAAAAACTGGACCCTTTCAATTAAAATGTTTTATTAGAGACCGTATGAAAATTGGAAGCTACATTACAGTTAAGAAAACACTATCCATCACTTGTTCTCATTGAATACAATATTTCTAAAGCACAGAGTATTATCACTCTCATTTAATATTTAAGAAAGGTGGGGCCAAAATGGTTGAGTCATATAATTATTAAGTAGTGGAGCCAGATTTCAAGCCCACGTCCTCAAATACAACTGTGTGGGGGTGTGTGGAGGTGTAAGTTGGAATGGAATGTGCGCATATTATGAAAACTATATTCCACGTCCCCCTCTTTTTAAAAGAATTTCCAGTACAAAAGCTTCAGAAGAAAAACACACAACGGATAGTTTTCAATTACACACACACACACTTTTTAACAAATTCAAACCTATTTAAAATGTAACAACGATCAGCACTATCAATCGTAACGTAAAGTGGACCAGACAGAAACGCTACATCCTCCAATATCTCCCTCCCGGGACACCCTGCGAACGAAAGCATCCCTTGCGGCCTGGGATAGACTCTTCCACGCGCGGGGAAGAGGCGGCGCCCCGCCCCTGGGGCGCAGCCATCCCCAACCCCTAGGACGGCCGGGACAGCTGGCTCCAGCCTACCTGACGGGCTCCCGCCACCGCTTGAACCAACCGCAGCAACTGGCCATCAGACTGAACATCCCGGGTCGCTCCTCCCGCCACTTCCCATCCGAGCCCGGAGCGGACACCGACACCCCGCTCTTCCCCGGGGGCCTCCGCCACTCCGAGACGCCCCTAAAGTGGATAAGTCGGAAGGAAAAGCCGGGAGGGAGGTCAAGGCGGCCAGTCCCAGCACTAAGCCCTGCTAACCGCGCCGGTCCGCGACGACTGCTCTCTTAGCCAAGAAACAGCCTGGCCAAAGACGCAGATACACCGTAGCCGAGTTAGCGGGACCCGGCTGAAGAAAAGCCCCGCGTCGACGTGCTGACGTTACTTCGAGGCGCGTAAGGCGTTCCCCAGGCAACGCCCGTACTGCGCTCCTCCAATCATCGGTTGAGATCCTGCGGTGGAGGCCTCTGAGTGGCTGAGGTGTCCTGGCTACCCGCCCCTGCGCGAGACCAGGAGAGGTGAAAGGGGAGTACTCTAGAAGAAGGAGGCGGAGCTCGAGGTAGCGCGTTCTTGTAACTAGGCAACCGGAGCGTCCGGAGATAAGCCGGAGGATCCAGGACAAATCTCCAGAAAGGCCTATCTTTATACCTATACAAAATGTGTTGCCAATCCATGGTGCTGTTCCTTTTCTTTCTCCAGTGTCCCCGACTGAGATTCAGAGATCTCAGGTCTTGTGCATGCTTGTGCATGGGTATTCTCTTTTTCTTTCTTTTTTTTCTTTCTTTTTCTCGTTTTCTTTTTTTTTTTTTTTAATTTATTTTTTGTTTGTTTGTTTTTGCGCAGGGATGGGAACCCTCCAGGATTCTGGCCGACTTAGGCAGCATAACTACAGGAACAATACACTGGGGCAATTCTTAAAAGTTAAAGACAAGGGGGAAATTCGCTTGCTAAATTTTCTCAATAGGTCAGATAAGAGTGAAGCCTTAATCTCTAAAATATTTATCACTGTTACATATGTGAAATGGAATTGTATGATATTTGTTGTAGAGGGAACTGTGATTACAAAAGAAAAATGCATTTGTTGTAGAAAATGTGAAAAATACTAAAAAGAAAGAAGATGAAGAAAATGAGATCTCACACGACCTCTCAAAGATAACCATTTGGGGCCGGGGCGGTGGCTCACTCCTGTAATCCCAGCATCTTGGGAGGCCAAGGCGGGCGGATTACAAGACCAGGCGATCCAGACCATCCTGGCTAACACGATGAAACCCCGTCTCTACTAAAAATACAAAAAAAAAAAAAAAAAAAAAAAAGAAAGAAAGAAAGAAAAACTAGCCGGTGTGGTGGCACGCGCCTGTAGTCCCACTACGCGGGAGGCTGAAGCAGGGGAATCGCTTGAACCCGGGAGGCGGAGGTTGCAGTGAGATGAGATCTCGCCACTGTAGTCCAGCCTGGGCAACAGAGCCAGACTCCGTTTCAACAATAAATAAATAAATAAATAACCATTTGATGTGTGTTTTTTTCGGGATTTTTAGGTACATAAATTGCTGGCTATTTGATTTCTGCAAGATGAAGATTGTTATCTCTTGACTATTTTGTAACGGTTTATTTTTTAAAGAGGTATGTAATATTTGCATTTCTTTTATATTCTTTGGAGAATAAGAAATGACAAGGACATTTCTGTAGGGAAAAAAAATATGCACAATATATAGGGATCTGTGTGTCCCTTTTCTACTTAAATAAATATTATCAAATCCTGATAAAAGGATAGAGGGCACTGAGAATCCCAATGTATTCATGGGGAATATAATGATATGAAACTAAGGTAGATATAGGATTTAAATTACTCTCTCTCCTTTACTAACTCATGTAACTTTGTTTTGTTTTGTTTTTGAGACAGAGTCTCCCTCTGTCACCCAGGCAGGGGTGCAGTGGCATGATCTCCATTCACTGCAACCTCTGCCTCCTGGGGTCAAGTGATCCTCCTACCTCAGCCTCCCAAGTAGCTGGGACTACAGATGTGTGCCATCACGCCCAGCTGATTTTTGTATTTTTTGTAGAAATGTGGTTTCATCATGTTGCCCAGGCTGGTCTCGAACTCCTGGCCTCAAATGATCCACCTGCCTCAGCTTCCCAAAGTGCTGGGATTACAGGCATGAGCCACGGCACCCAGCCTCATGTAATTTTAATTCAAATTTATATACATCTCATACAGCTTACTGTCTCCAAAATACTGTGCCTTATGGGGAACAAAGGGGGTGATACCTTTTCTTCTCATCTTAATAGTCACAGCCAACACTCATATAACAAAAAGATATAATAGCAAGAGAAAAGCATAACAAATTTATTTAATCCAAGTTTTATGTGACATGGGAGCCTTGCAAATGGAGATGCAAAGATACGGGGAAAACTACTCATTTTTACACTTGGGTTCGATAAAGAATGAAAAGCCATGTAGAACTCTTATTGGTCAAAAAGGATAAGCCTTAATAAGAAGAGACTTGTGAAGAAACTCAGCAAGTCCTATCTGTTCAGATTCCTCTTGACCTAACTGTTCAGCATTCCTTCTTCCAGGGTATGGGTTAGGATGCTTTCTAGAATGGGAGTCTTAAGACGTACTATCAAACAATGCAGATCAAAGAATTTATTTATGGGCAGGTCTTTCATGGAAAGGAAGAAGGTTAGAGTAATATTTTGGGGTTTATGGCTGGCTTTGGGGAAAGGGGGTTGTGGTTTCTGTAACTGTGCCTGGAGAAAGAGGAATTATAGTTTCTATGGCTTGCTTAGGGGGAGAATGAGGTGCAAGAGATGGGGAACAGAAGGTTAGAGACAGAAACTTTGCTTCCAAGGCCTTTATTTTGGGATAACTTTTTCTGAGCTCCAACAACCCTGTCTATAACATGGAAATTAAAATACCTACTTTGCCAGGTTGCTAAGATGATGAAATGAGAGAAATGAAGCTCAAGTGTAATTTCCGATAAATAATAGATGGCAGATTTTAAAGTTGGTGTCACCCATAAACACTTATGGTATGTTTCCTCCTACCTCCAGATATCCATGGTAGGAGATAGGAGAGGGGTACAGGATGAGACTGCAATGCTCCCTTAACTCCAAGCCGATTTAGGACTGTTTCTGCTGACTCTACTTTCATGACTCACTTTCTTAAACTAGTGTCTTGCAAACCCTAAAGTTATATTGTTTGTATTCACTCTTTGATCCATTTACTATGATTGGGCTTCTGTCCCATCTAACTACTGAAAACATATTTTTTGATATAACTTATATCTTCCTAATTACCAAATCAGCTCTCTTTTCTATTATTTAATATATACAATATAGTTAACTTTTCTAAAACTGTTTCCTGTCTTGGTCTTTCACAGTTATGCACTGCACTGCGCTACCCTGGTTCTCTTCTTCATTTTTTAAATTTAGTATGGACCGCTTCATGAATTTGCATGTCATCCTTGCGCAGGGGCCATGCTAATCTTCTCTGTATTGTTCCAATTGTAGTATATGTGCTGCCGAAGCGAGCACTACCCCGGTTCTCTTCTGAGCTCCCTGGCCATTCGTCCTCTGGCTTTCTGTATGTAACCTCTAAGATAGGACCTTTTCTCTCTGCTTTTCTTTTTTAAAACATGTTCTCTTGTGGAAATTGATTATTACTTCTGTGACTGAAGGGTCTTGCGATGTGTATGTTTCTTGAGCATTTTTGGAACCATACTCCGTACTGTTTTTTACAAATATGTACTCAACACCAGTTTTGCAGTAAATTCTCATTTATCTTCATCCAGAGTTTCTTAGAAACTATAATTTCAAACAAAATAACATATAATAAAACCAATTTTACCATAGACAAATTGATATAAACCAGAATTAAGTTCCTATGGTACATTTCTGGTCACAAAAACATCACCAAACTTCAAAATAAAGATGAAAACCCTAGTAATAGTAAACGTTGAAATAAATGTGAGTTATGCATACATTTAAGAAAGATTAATGACAACAAGTAAGATAATTATTTGTCCACTTATTCTAGTTCAGGGACATAGGTGGCATCTCAGGGTGAAAGGTGAGAACTAGCCCTCGACAGGACACCATTCCATCACAGGGTGCTCTCATACACACCCACATTCACACTGGGACAGGTTAGACACACCAATTCACCTAACATGCACATCTTTCAGATGTGGGAGGAGGCTGGAATACCTGGAGAAAACCCATGCAGATGTGGCGAGAACATGCAAACTCCATACACACAGTCGCCTGGGCCAGTAATTCATTGTATTTTTCTCAGCCATGTCATAATGAAACAATACCATTAAAGCACCTGCTCTACTTCTTGCCTTCCCCAGTTCTGCTAGTGATAACATTACTGAGCATTCCTGGTGCCAACATGCAGTCCCTTAGCAAAGCTGACTCTTAGTTTTTGAATATCTTAAGTGGTTTTGTAGCCATAAGTGCTGTTCACCATGTCTAGTTCTCTTTCCTTACAGGCACATGAAATAACAGTTATTCCCACCCTCTTCAAGTCAGGCATACCTCATGCCTTGCTTTGTCTAATGAAATGTAAGTGGTATGTCACTTCTTGGTAAAACTATTTAAGAGCTGGGGCACAATTCTCAATGTTCTCTCTTTTCTTGCAATGGTAATTGTACAAGACTATGTTGACTTTGAGAGACTGTAAAATCAAAGCAGTATGAATTGCTGAGTTAACACATGGAAGACAGTTACCTGGAAAGTCATGCAGACTTGTAGTGGACTTCCAATGAGCAAGAAATAAACACTTGTTATCTAAAACACTAATTTTCTGGCTTTTTAGTGTGTAATCTGGTTTATTCTGAATGATGAAAAGAGTCATGCTGCTATGATTCTAGTTAACATTGTCATTTCAGGATAATTGTTGACATTTTGGCATAAATATTCCCAGGCACACATTGTTGAATTAAACTGAATGAAATGTTTACGTACCAGTCACTGTTCTAAGCACTAATAATATAATTGTGAACAAAACCTTTAAAAATTCCTGCCCTCATGAATCTTACATTCTACTGGTGAAGACAGATGAAATGGATAATAAATATAAATAATAAGTAAATTAGACACTATGTTGGTAGAAGATGATATGGAGAAGTATAAAACTGGATAAAATGATGGGATTAAGATTATGAATGAGATTAGATTAAAAGTTAAATTTTGGACAGCTTTTAATTGTATATTAAGGTCTGTATCAAAACCAAAGTTTGGCTAAATGAGATTACCAAGTGGCAATTCATATTGAGCTAAAGCCAGATATCACTTTCACAAAGTTCACTTCTGAGATTAATTAAAAACCCAGAATTTTATCCAAAGATGTATTATCAAATTGTATATTAATAGATTCCAGATGGTTTTACAAAGTTTGACGTTATAATGTAGGACACATAATTTTCAGTGCTGATAATTATTACTGGCAGTGTGATGAAATTTTGTGGTGTTAAAAAGATATTCAGGCCTGGAGAAGTGGCTCACCCCTGTAATCACAAAGCTTTGGGAGGCCAAGACAAGAGGACTACTTGAGGTCAGGAGTTCCAGACCAGCCTGGGCAACACAGCGAGATACCATCTCTACCAAAAAAATAAATTAAAAATTAGCCTGGCATAGTGGTGTTTGACTGTAGTCCTAGGTACTCAGGAGACTGAGGCAGGAGGATTATTTGCGCCCAGAAGTTTGAGGCTGCAGTGAGCTATGATTACACCACTGCACTCCAGTCTGGGCAACCCAGTGAGACCCTGTCTTACATAAATAAATAAATAAGGCCAGGTGCAAGGTTCACGCCTGTAATCCCAGCACTTTGGGAGGCCGAGGCAGGTGGATCCCTTGTGGTCAGGAGTTCAGAACCAGCCTGGCCAACATGGTGAAACTCTGTCTCTACTAAAAATACAAAAAAACTAGCCAGGCGTGGTGGCGGGTGCCTGTAATCCCAGTTACTCAGGAGACTGAGACAGGAGAATGACTTGAACTCGGGAGGTGGAGGTTGCAGTGAGCCGAAATTGCGCCACTGCACTCCATCCTGGGCCACAGAGTGAGACTCTGTTTCAAAAAAAAAAAAAAAAAAAAAAAAAATTTAAATTACTAAATAGGTAGATGTATAGATATTCACTTTCAACTGAAATCTTTAGAGGAGCAAGATTTTTTTTAAGGCAGATTATTCTAATATTTCCTTCTTTTCTTCATATTCTTTATATTTTTTGTATGCCTGTATGGCATACAAGACCAAAAAAACATGTGGATGATCAAAATGATCCCATTTGCTTTTACTATCACCATAGTTCTTCCTAAAGTCCTCATTGAGTTCCAGGTTTTGGTTAATATTTTCAGGGACAAGTCAGTGTCTCACTATTTCTCCTTTTGAACCTGGCGATCCTGTCCTCTTGAACCCTGGAAGTTCTCTTGACCAGTCAGATAACTGCGTTCCCCACCCCTTCCCCTTCGGAAACTTCACACTGTGGACGAAAAGAACGAAAAGCAGCAACTAGGGGGCTGGTGAGGAAGGATGTCTCGGCAGTGTTTACTAGGCCTCCAACACTAGAGCCCATCCCCCAGCTCCGAAAAGCTTCCTGGAAATGTCCTTGTTATCACTTCCCCTCTCGGACTGGGGGCTGGGAGCGGGCGGTCCCCTCCGCCCCCGGCTGTTCCGCCAAGGCTCGCTGGGTCGCAGGCGCCGCCGCGCAGCACTGCTCAGATCGAGGCGCACAAGCTCGCAGCTCCGCGGCGCCCAGCGCTCCGGTCCCCGCCGCGACGCGCCACCGTCCCCGCCCGCGCCTCCGCGCGCTTCGAAATGAGGGTCCTGGGTGGGCGCTGCGGGGCGCTGCTGGCGTGTCTCCTCCTAGTGCTTCCCGTCTCAGAGGCAAACTGTGAGTAATCAATAGCGTCTCTTCTCCCTTCCCCAGCATTGTCGACTGAACTACGTGCCCTGGTTAGTAGGATTTTCTTCTCTAGAACTGCAGCCTCCTAGAAAGTTTCAGTAAGTACTGACAGACACCCAGCGGATGGAAACAGCCGTGGATAGAGCAAGCAGTGTAATGGTGGGGCAGGATCACTATTTGCACAGTTGCGAGAATGTATTGCCTACAGTACAGATGTAAGAACCTGGTTGACACTAAGTATCAATGGAGGGATGTGAACACCTGCCCGTTTCCCTTCAAAGCTGAAGTTCCCAGTCAGGATGAGCAGATTCTAGCATATGAGTAGGGAAGAAAACGTAACACACTGTGTTTTCCCTTTGTCCAGGCGCCTGCCCCCAACCTACACCGGTCTCCTGAAACCTACCTCCCTTTTGCAATTTCTGGACTTTGAGCTTGGTTTGCTTGTCTCACATTAACGACCTGTTTTAGGATGACTGAGGGTTTGTATAGCAGTAGATATATGTCACTTTCTAACCCTGAAATCAAAAGGACTGTTAAATACTGTATTCTATTTCTCAGATCGTTTGTACTGAGGATTTTTTAACACTGTGCCACTGATCTGAGGTGGTGGCATGAATTCTTTATCTTTGTGTTTCAAGTTATTTACGTCCTTATGCCCGGGTTCAAGACAGGATATTAAGTTTTCTCTGAAAAATATATAAGGAATAGCAAGGCAATTAGTACATTTTAGTGGTCAGTTAATTTGTTTTCTAAAGTTGTGTGTTTGTTGAATAAAAATGCCTTTTTGTTTGTTTGAGAGGGACTGCTTTGCTGCCCAGGCTGGAGTGCAGTGACTCCATCTCCACTCACTGCAACCTCCGCCTCCGGCTTCAAGTGATACTCATGCCTCAGCCTCCTGAGCAGCTGGGATTACAGGTGCCTGCCTCAACACCTGGCTAATTTTTTTTTTTTTTGTATTTTTACTAGAGACGGGGTTTCACCATGTTGGCCAGGCTGGTCTCAAATTCCTGACCTCAGGTGATCCACCCGCCTCAGCCTCCCAAAGTCCTGGGATTACAGGCATGAGCCACCACGCCTGGCCAAAAATGCCTTCTTGTTTTTTATGTTTTATTTTCAGGAATTGGAATGGGAGTGAGAACTCTAAATTACAAATAACTTTTAGGAGCCTAGAGCTCCAAAGTAAACTTTTCGAAGATGGAAATTTCTAGAGTATTATATATCAGTTTGCTAACATTCCACTAGTTTCTATTAGTCATCAGGATGAATGCAGTACTTTAAAAATCTAACTTGGGTCTAAAACATTATTTTTTGATCTTACATTAAGGAGCTACAACTGCAAAACTTCAGCATTCAAACCCCTATCATTAAGCCAATTTGTGACTCCAGGTGCTTATTACCTATATAGTTCATTAGGACAATTAAATATTTGCTTCATAGCTAGTGTTTTGGAGAGGAGAAAGGCAAAGTAGCTTGCCACACTTACTCCTTGTCATCATAGAAATTTGCTAGGCCTTTTCTTTTTGTAGAGATTGTTACATTTTGACTGAATCTAAGCAGAGGTAAAAATTATATGGGTTTGTGTGTGTGTATTATATATAAACATATGGGGAATTACACTTGTTATATATAAACACTGATAGAGCAGACAAATTAATTCTTCAAGTATATCACATAAAGAATAGTTGGCCCCATAATGCCTTTAGTTAAAAAGTTTTTGATTGCTTAATTGGATTAAAAGTCATCTGTGGTTTACTAAAGAGGAAATTTAGATATAGATGTGATGTTTTTAATCCATATGGTTTAATTTTACTTTATTTTTACTTATTTATTTGTTTTTTGAGACGGTCTGGTTCTGTCACTAAGTCTGGAGTGAAGTGGCATGATCACAGCTCACTGCAACCTCCCCCTCCCAGGCTCATGGGATCCTCCCAGCTCAGCCTCCTGAGTAGCTGGAACAGGCATCTGGCACCATGCCCAGCTAATTTGTGTGTGTGTCTGTGTGTATGGTTTTTTTTTTTTTTTTTTTTTTTGGTAGAGTTGGTGTTTTGCCATGTTGCCTAGCCTGGTCTTGAACTCCTGAGTTCAAGCGGCCTGCCTACTTTGGCTGGCCGAAGTGCTGAGATTACAGGTGAGAGTCACCATGCCCAGCCTCTATATGATTTT
This sequence comes from Rhinopithecus roxellana, assembly GCF_007565055.1. Classification (NCBI taxonomy): domain Eukaryota; kingdom Metazoa; phylum Chordata; class Mammalia; order Primates; family Cercopithecidae; genus Rhinopithecus; species Rhinopithecus roxellana. The sequence goes on along the minus strand of NC_044549.1, from coordinate 14,631,629 downwards.
AAATTTGAGATATAATTTGAGTTATAAATATTTTATTTGTAATTCATTGTGTAGTCCCTTATTTAGAATTATTTATTTATTTATTTAGAGATGGAGTCTCACCCTGTTGCCCAGGCTGGAGTGCAGGAGTGCAGTGGTATGATCCCAGCTCACTGCAACCTCCGCCTCCTGGGTAGCTGGTATTACAGGCATCCTCCCACCTCAGCCTCCCGTGTAGCTGATATTATAGGCATGTACCACCACACCCAGATAATTTTTGTATTTTTTGTAGAGACAGAGTTTCACCATGTTGGCCAAGCTGGTCTTGAACTCCTGACCTCCAGTGGTGGTCTTGAACTCCTGACCTCCGGTGATCCTCCTGCCTTGGCCTCCCAAAGTGCTGGGATTACAGGTGTGAGCCACCACACCCAGCCTATAATTCATTGTTTAGGCCATAGAAAGCTATGGACCGTTAAAAAAAAATTTTTGTGATTAAAAAAAGTCTCGCTATCTTACCCAGACTGGAGTACAGTGACTATTCACAGGTACTACAGCTTTGAACTCCTGACCTCAAGCAATCCTCCAATCAGCCTCCTGAGTATCTGGGACTATAGGTATGCACCACCATGGCTGGCTTATAGTTGTTATTTAAAGAAAAACATTTACAAATCATAGTTTTATTTTAGGAAGAGTTATTAGAAATAATCTAATTCAACTTATTTGTTTAAAAATAAAAAAAGAAATTGTTCAGAGATATTAACTAATTTTCCAGAATACATATAATATATATACATACATATATATATGAGAGAGAGGGATGAGAATCTCTGTATTTAACATATATACTGTCACCCAGTCATGGTTGCTCACACCTGTAATCCCAGCACTTTGGGAGGCTGAGGAGGAAGGATCGCATGAAGCCAGGAGTTCAAGACCAGCCTGAGCAACATAGTGAGATCCTGTCTCTACAAAAGACATTAAAAAAAAAATTAGCTGGATATGTTGGTACCCACTTGTAGGCCCAGCTCCTCAGGGGTCTAAGGTGGGAGGGTCACTTCAGCCCAGGAGGTTGAGGTTGCAGCGAGCATGATTATGCCACTGCGCTCCAGCCTGGGTGATAGAGCGAGATCCTGTCTCCAAAAATAATGAAAATAAAATGGATACTGTCTACATATTTTAATCATTTCCCACTTAAGGCATGTGGTGAGGGGAAATAGGAGAAAGAGGATGTCCCTTTGGCCTTATCTAGACTGCCACCCTGGGTGAGTGCAGGCTACTGTAGACACTACTGACTCATATTTTCCTCCTCTTTTGTACCCTTTTTTTCCTTCTCTAACTATTCCATTTGCTATGTATGAAGCCTTGTCTTTTCTTAAATTATCTTCACTAAAAAGTCCAAAATGTTGTGCTGATGGAGAGATGTTATCAAGGTTAGATTATAGTCGGAGTTTGTGCTGGAAGAGTTAGAAACAATTTCTAATGTACAGCAATACATCAAACCCTATGCCATATTCTCCACTATTAATTCTATGCTAAGAAACAATGGGCCTTTTCTGTTCACCAAGTTTGTATCTTTGCAGCTTGAGGGATCTATATACATACTTAAACCTTCAAAATATTATGCCTGAAAATACAGTATTCTTTGCCTATAAGCAACAGTAATGAACTCTTGCTCACTAAAGGAAAGAAAAAGGGAAAAGAAAAAAGAGAGGAAGGAAGGAAGGAGGTGTTGAATAATTTATTGGAAGGCTACTGGATGGCTAGCTGAACAACCAGGACTACAGAAGCCAGGAATGTAAACATTTAGGTGACCTATACAATGGGAACTCATGTGACAGTACTTTAGGAGCTGCCAATCAAATGACTCAATTCTGTCTTCCAGTCCTGTGTGTCTCTGTGAACAGTTCAAATTCCTAGGAGACCCTGATCATTTTGCCTTAGCCTGGCACTGGAGTCCTGTGATTGACAGCTCACTAGAATTGCGTAGAGTGCTAGAAGAACAGTTCCCACAAAAGAATGGATGCTGGGAAGGACACAGAAATAAGAAAAGTCTACATATTCTAATTATTAGCTGTCTAACATATACACTTGCCCTTCTTTCCATACACACCATTTGAAAATATTTATCTAATATAATGTACATGACTACTGCACAGAGAAAGAACCCTCTCCTCGATTGGTTCCAGGAACCACATCCATAGAGGAAGGCTTGAGGCTCCCATTTCCTAGGTATCATCAAGTGATGGCCATGATTCCTGTATTTCTGTGCTATGCTTTATGGATAAAATGATACATTATAGTGTACCAACACATCTTATATGCAAAAAAAAAAAAAACAAAAAAAAAAAAAAAAAAAGGAAAAGCATAAACAAAAATACAGGCAAGGGAATACAGGTAATGGTTTTAGAGCTTGCTTGTCTCTCCCTTGGTTGCAAGCATGAGCTGGTATTTATGACTGTTTCCCTACCCATTTCATAGCTCTCTTGCCCTCAGGATGCAAGGGCCTCATGTTTGTGTTTGCTCAATAAGATGACCCATAGCATAATCAGGAAGAATCTGAGCCCTTATTGTCCCTACCTATGGATAGTCCATCCATTGTTTCTTTTCCTATTTCTCCTGTGGACAGTAGTCATCCTGGAGGGGCTTCACACCTAACCCTAATTAGTATGTGGCAACAACATTATTTTGCCTTGATTATTGTCTTCCTTCTAACATAATCCTCTTATTATTATTATTATTATTATTACTTTTCAGCAGGTAAAGAGCTTCAAATGGCAACACAGCAGTCTTAGCTTGTAATTCAGTGGGAAATAGGTTAGGTTCCCTGGTGAATGCATTCCTTGGAGACCATTCTTGGTTTCCAAATTTCTAGGTGAACAGAATGCAGTTGTGAGGACAGAATGTAAAAAATTTGAGATTAGGTAACTGTATTAGTCCCCTAGGACTGCCATAATAAAATACCACAAAGTGGGTGGTTTAAACAACAGAAAGTTATGGTCTCACGATTTTGAATTCTAGAAGTCCAAAATCAAAGTATCGGGAAGGTTGGTTTCTTCTGAGGGCTGTGAGAGGAGAATATGTTTCATGCTTTCTGCTAGCTCCTGGTAACCTCAGATGTTCCTTAGCTCTTGGGTGGCATTATTCCTGTGTCTTCACATCGTATTCCCTCCATACATGTCTGTTTCTGTGCCCACATTTCCCCTTTTTATAAGGGCACAAGCCTCACTGGATTAAGGCCTACCCTAATGACCTCATCTTCATTTGATCATCTACAAGGACCCTATTTCATAATAAAGTCATATTTACAGGTACGAGGGGGTTAGGACTTCAGCATCTTTTGGGGTCAGCCCATAACAGTCATTAAACATCATACCATGACAAGTACTTCTTTCCTTTTTCTTTTTATTTCTGATCTGTGTATTTCGGCTTTAGTAAAATAGCGCTGTATTTTATTTTATTTTAAGCCAGTCAAATTTGCCAGTTGGGGGTTACTGATACTAATATTAAGAAGCTCTGATAACTCAGTACTATTGGACCAACCTACAATCTTTTTTTTTTTTTTTTTTTTTAAGACAGGGCCTCATTCTGTTGCATGGGCTGGAGGAGTGCAGTAGTGCAATCATGTCTGACTGTAGCCTTGACCTCCCAGGTTCAAGTGATCCTCCCACCTCAGCCACCCAAATAGCTGGGACTATAGATGCATGCCATTACCAGCTAATGTTCTTTTTGATTTTTAATAGAGATGAGATATTGCCATGTTTCCCAGGCTGATCTTGAACTCCTGGACTCAAGGGATTCTCTGGCCTCAGCTTTCCAAAGTGCTGGGATTACAGGCGTGAGCCACTATGCCCAGATAGCACTATATTTTAATGATTGCTGGTACAGAGAACATACCACATTTTTAAAAACCATATTTTGAAAGATAGTGTTGTCTTACAACAACAAAGATAGTTGTGTCTTACAGTGTGTGAGCCCTCAATAATTGGTCAGTTCATCATTCCGTAAGGTTAGCTCCTTCCAGGTATTAGGATATACAGTAAGGCCAAGGAAAACTACAATCATTCCACTGATTTGTTTTCTTAATTGTGGTGTTAATTCCTTAGAGGTAGTGTTGTGTGGCTTAGCATAAAGCATTGAATAAGTCTACCAATAGTTGTGCTGACAGAAAAATAAAATCCCAAAAAGTGTGTCTACCTATGCTGCTCCTCCGTGATGGAAGAGCCCTTTTTAATCAACAATCCACCAGATATCTGATTGAACTTTGTAATATGTTCAACTTTCAGCAGCCCAAGGAATAGCAATCCTGCAGACAAACTTGGTGTTTTTACTTTGATAGCGAGAGTCTGGGCAGGCCCTAGTGAAGGAAAGTTCATGTGGCAGATCCAGTGTGGCCAATGTGTAGCCTCCATCCTTGCCACTGTGACTGCCTTTTTAAATAAACATTGGATAAACATTAGACTGAGGGCAACCCGAAGGCCATATGTGGCCTATAAACTTCTGTGTTTGGCCCTCATACATATCAAAAATTGGAACACTTCATGTCAACATCTGGTTTTATGGCTTCTCTTGAAAAACAAAGGAACATCTGACAACACTGGCCCACCTCCCAACATGGTAAGATTCAGCTCAAGCTGATTGTGAGCTGCGTTCTTCTCTTTTTTTGTTGAAACAGAGTCTCACTCTATCACCCTACCTCAACCTCCCGAGTGGCTGGGACTACAGGCTGTGCCACCATGCCCAACTAATTTTTGCATTTTTAGTAGAGATGGGGTTCCACCATGTTGGCCAGGCTGGTCTTGAACTCCTGAAATTGTGATCTGCCCGCCTTGGCCTCCCCAAGTGCTGCGATTACAGGTGTGGTGAGCTGCCTTCTTTAGATAGAATGTGCCCTCTCCAGTTTGCCACAATGCTGAGCATCTCCCATTGTCTTTAACCAAATTATCTTCCTTCCAAATTATGCTGCCTACTGGACACTTAGAATTTTTAGTCTGTGGTCCTTGCACCAGATAGACTTGAGAGGAAACATAACTGACGGTCATTAAGTAGGTCATTCTGTCCTCATTATTATTAAGAACTTCTCTGGTGTGGGGCTGTCTTGTGAATGTTCATCTGGAACACAAACATTCTCATCTCTGGGACAATTCTTGCTTGAACTTCATCCCTAAGCCTGTGATCTACCTCTTTACAAGTCACTGAACCTCGGGAAAGGCCATTTGCAATCATCTCAGGCAATTTCTCATTGTAGGCAAGGTGAACAATGAGAAATTCCACTTATATGTCTGCCCATAGTGAGGGTTTTGCTTCTCCAGTGCCTCTCAGGACTGCCCCTGAGAGAGGTTAGTTTGTTAGTTTTTGGCTGTAGCTTTATAGGAGGTCTACATCTGGCTCATGTTGGTATACCATAGAGAAACATCTGTTGATATGGTTAGGTCTACATCTGGCTCATGTTGGTATACCACAGAGAATCATCTGTTGATATGGTTAGGATGTTTTGTCCCCTCCATATCTCATGTTGAAAAGTGACCTCTGTCCAGGTGCAGTGGCTCATGCCTGTAATCCCAGCACTTTAGCACTTTGGGAGGCCGAGGTGGGTGGATCACTTCAGGCCGGGAGTTTGGGATCAGTCTGACCAACATGATGAAACCCTGTCTTTACTAAGAACACAAAAATTAACTGGACGTCGTGGTGTACACCTGTAATTCCAGCTACTCAGGAGGCTGAGGCAGGAGAATCGCTGGGACCTGGGAGGTGGAGGCTGCAGTGAGTTGAGATCATGCCACTGCATGATCTCGTTCTGGTGACAGAACGAGACTCTATAAAAAACAATAAATAAAAAAGAAAAGAAAGAAAAGAAAAGTATCGGGGAAACCTGCCCCCAATATTTCAATGTAGGTTCTTTCTATTTTCCGTAAGTGTCAGCCAGCTGAGAAATAAAGAGAAAGAATACAAAGAGAGGAATTTTACAGCTGGGCCACCATGGGTGACATCACATATTGGTAGGACCATGATGCCCACCTGACCCTCAGAACCAGCAGGTTTTATTTTGGATTTCAAAAGGGGAGTGGGTGTAAGAACAGGGAGTAGGTCACAAAGATCACATGCTCCAAAGGGTGAAAAGGAGAACAAAGATCACAAAGCAAAGGGCAAAAGCAAAGATCACAAGGCAAAGGGCAAAAGCAGAATTACTGATAAGGGTCTATGTTCAGCAGTGCACGTATTGCCTTGAAAACATCTTAAACAACAGAAAACAGGGTTCGAGAGCAGAGAACCAGTCTGACCTCAAATTTACCAGGGCGGAATTTTTTCCCTACCCTAGTAAGCCTGAGGGTACCACAGGAGACCAGGGCGTATCTCAGTCCTTATCTCAACTGCATAGGACAGACATTCCCAGAGCGGCCTTTTATAGACCTCCCCTGAGGAATGAATTCCTTTCCCAGGGTCTTAATATTAATATTCCTTGCTAGGAAAAGAATTTGATATCTCTCCTACTTGCACATCCGTTTATAGGCTCTCTACAAGAAGAAAAATATGGCTCTTTTTGCCCGACCCCACAGGCAGTCAGACCTTATGGTTGTCTTCCCTTGTTCCCTAAAATCACTGTTATTCTGCTCATTTTCAAGGTGTACTGATTTCATATTGTTCAAACACACATGTTTTACAATCAATTTGTACAGTTAACACAATTATCATAGTGGCCCTGAGGTGATGTACATCCTCAGCTTACGAAGATAACAGGAATAAGAGATTAAAGTAAGACAGACCTAAGAAATTATGAAAGTATTAATTTGGGAACTGATAAATGTCCATATTAACATGAAATCTTCACAATTTATGTTCCTCTGCTGTGGCTCCAAAAGGTCACTCCATTTGGAGTCCCTGACTTCCCACAACAGAAAAGAAAGAAAAGGAAAGGGAAGGAAAGGGGAGGGGAGGGGAGGGGAGAGGAGAGGAGGGGAGGGGAGGGGAGGGGCTTCCATAGTAGGAGGTGGTACCTGGTGGGAGGTGTTTGGGTCATGAGGTGGGTCCCTTATGAATGACTTAGCACCAGCCCCTTGGTGATGAGTGACTTCTCACATGAGATTCATAGAGGTTCACGTCAGATTTGGTTGTTTAAAAGTCTGGGACCTCCCCTTCTCTCTCTTGCTCCCATTCTGGCCATGTGATCCACCAGCTCCCCTTTTGCCTTCTACCATGATTGGAAGCTTCCTGAGGCCTTCACCGGGAGCAGATGCTGGCACCATGCTTCTTGTACAGCCTGCAGAGCCATGATCCTATTAAACTCCTTTTCTTTATAAATTATCCACCCTCAAGTATTCCTTTGTAGTGAGGCAGACAGATTAACACATTTGTAAGCCAGAGATTTTCACCAGTTGGTCATAGATCTCTTCTTATGAGACCAATGAGGGGGTTTGAGGGTGAGGAGGAAATCGAGAGTGACCAACCCATGTAGGCAACTAAGTTATGCCTTCAGTCTCATCCTATTTATACCACTTTAGCATGGTTTATGCTATCACAACTACATAGCTCAATGGAAAAGATAGCATCCAGCTTATGATAAGCTGTTCAAATCTCATGGTCACCAGGTGTCCTATGGTCAGATTTTCAGACTCCACTTAAGTCCCAACAAACAAACAAACAAACAACAACAACAACAAAAAACCAAGAGCAGTTTCTCAAAAGAAAGAAATTACTTGTCGAAGAAAACAAATTACTTGTTGAAGGAAATGAGACTTGCTCACAAATCATGGGGATCTCTACTGAAATTTCTCTTCTGAAACTTGCTGCAGCTTCTGAAGAGGACCCTGCTCTTTTATAGAAAATTTGAGCACGGTTGGATCTGATGGATCATTGGCTAGGCCAAGTGACAGAGCACTTGAATTGAACTTTGAACTAGCTGGAGAGCATTCTCTTATTGTGGTTCCCATCTGCATTTGGCAGCCTTTCAACTCCTATGATAAATAGATCATGGTAGAAAACCTTAAAATGGAATATGTCTCAAAAATAAGACATTTACCAAAATTTATTCTTCTACCTTAGTGATGGACACTCAGGTACATAACAACTTCTCTCACTTCTACAGCTATGTTCCAACATGACTAATCTCTTGCTGAAAATAGTCCACTGCTCTCAGTCCTCAGGAAGGAATGAAAGCCTTGGGTTTGAATCTGATTGGGCCTATAGTTAGATGGTTTTAGGACAGAATTCTGCTTATCAGCTGACTTGCATAAGCCTCAGTTCCAACCAGCATATGTTAATCAGCATACCTTAGGTCTTAGACATTTTGCTTCCTCAAAGGCCACTATCTAATAATCACTAAAGGTTTTTGGGATATTTCTCCTCAGTATAGTTATTCAGGTAAGATACCTTATTTTAGTTTGGACAAACTAGGAGAAAAGCTTATAGTATGAAACTGTAACAGAAGGATACTTCTTCAAGGGTCTCTCTCCTCTCCTTCACTCAAGAGATTCTGGATCAGTCAGGTAACTCAAAATGCGTGATTAAGGAGAGGCGGTGATTTATTTGTATTGTGATTGAAGTACAGCCTCAATTTGCTAATATAGGGAGTTTGTGCATGAAACAGTGAAGAAATCAGTGGGTTATCTATTCATCTTAATCGCATGAGATCTCTGCTTGTTAATCCTTTCTCCAAGATGTGATCACTACACACACCCCAGTTTTTGTTCAAGTGAGTAACAGCTGTTACCTAAACTCAGCCACCCCTGTTTCTTCCCATTGCACTTGAAATCTGGGGGCTCATTTCCATTTCTGTCCCTCCCATCAGCATGTTTGGTCTAGGGAGAACTGCCAGTAAAATGCTTATTAAAAATTCCAGTAGTTTCTCCAATAGTCTGTTTTTCACAGGATCAGTGAAAATATAGTCTTCTCTTCTATACTGGGGGAAAGGGGGGATGATTGAGGAGAGAGAATAGGTAGGGGCGACATAAAAAATTCAAGCCAGAATTTCTGTCTCCTAGTCTTTGTGAATTCTTTCTGTTGAATTATGCCAAGGAATGTCTGGCTTTTCAATGTTATTTAGTGTGTGCCAAGATTGGTCTAGGATGGCATTAGCCAACCAAGCCAACTGTTAGAACTGAAGCTGGCAGCCCTAGCTAGCAAATGGAATGAAAGCAGCGATATTACCACATTCAGCCTGATTAAAAATTGTGCTATCTCTTTGTGTATTCATTTTCTATTGCTTTGTAACACATTACCACAAATTTAACAGCTTAGGAAAACACAATTTATTATCTCACAGTTGCATTGGTCAGAAGTCCAGGCACAAATCCAGTTAAGTTGCTCAGAATCTCGCAAGGCTAAAATCAGTGGGTCGGTCATTGTTGAGATCTCATTTGAAGCTTGAAGTCCACTTCCAGGCTCCCTGATTGTTGGGAGAATTCACTTCCTTGCAAGTATAGGATTGAGGCCCTCAGCTTCTGAGGCCTCTCACCATTGCCATCATGTGGCCCTCGCCATAACATGGCAATTTGCTTCTATAAAATCAATTTAAAAAGCATCAGCTGCTGCTTTTTGTCTCCTATGTCTGTTTCTGAAATCTGAATTTGGCATACAAAGCTCAAAATCTAGGGGATTCCAGCCTTATCTCTTCCTACAAGTGACCTTTCCCTGCTTCTTCTCTCAAAATGGACCATTCTCTGTCCCTTCTCCCCTATGGCCTTTTCACATGCTGGTCCTTCTGTTTGAAAGACAATTCCTCTTTGTCATCCTCCCAATCATCCCCGGTGATCTATCCAAAGACTACTCGAGTTTTAACATACTTTATGATTTTGTTTCCCTTTTTCAGAATCATGAATTAAACTATGATAAAGCTTTGTAGATCTTAATTTTTCCATTTATAGTAAAGGATAATTTAGAAAATTGTTTTTTTTTTCTCAATAACTAGTCTCTAAAATTTTAAAATCCATCTTTGCTTTTTTTTTTTTTTTTGCTCTTTTGTTTTATTGGTTATTTTATTCAAGGAATAAACCTGAACAACTCTATTTTATCTATGTGTTTTTGCTTTGATTATAACCCTCTGATTTTTATTATTAACAAAGAAACAAATTAGCACATTATTGAATAACGTCTGTTACAGGTATTAGTTTAAATGTTTCATACCCTTATATTGGTTAAGATAAGATAGTCTATGAAGTGATAATACATTCATCCTCAAATCTCCAAATTGATTTTCAAATTTCTAAATCTTGATGACTTGGCAAAATAAAAATTTATTTCTTAATCATATAAAGTTCAGTGTGGTTTGCATAAATCTCTTCCATCTTTAGTTATACCATCTGGAATACATGGCATCCAATGTTCCTGAAAAAAAAAAAAAAAGAAACAATGGAGGTGGTGTACTTGTTTTTAACTGCCTTAGCTTAAAAGTGACACACGCACTTCTACTTATAGTTCAAATAGTTCCAACTCAATGAAGCACATGGGATATGAAGCTTGAGTTTTGGAAAGTTAAGTCCTGAAAACATGGTCTATAACTCTGCTACTCCAATGTGGTCCATGGAACATCACCATCAGCTTTACCCAGGGACTTACTAAAAATGAAATATATCTGGCCCTACCCTAGATGCACTCATCCAGAATATGCATTTTAACAAGACTTTCAGATAATTTCTATCCACATTTAAAGTTTGAGACAGTCTAGTTTTTAAGGAGATTGAGAAGATAGAGAAATGAACAAATTTTTGCAGAATGTCCAGAGGTAGTAATTAGGGCAAGAGAAGAGGATATGTCAGAGAAGGGAGAAAGAAAGCTGAGCACCATGGCAAGAGAATGCAGCTTGTGGAGAAGTTCTCCAGTGAGAAATTACTAGATGTGAGGTGGAAAAAGACTTTTAGGAATGGGCATTTCTTTTTTCTTTCTTTCATTATTTTAAAATTCCTTTTTTTTTTTTATTGTTGTTATTTTGAGAAAGAGTCTTGCTCTGTCCCCTAGGCTGGAGTGCGGTGGCGTGATCACAGCTCATTGCAGCCTCAACCTCCTGGGTCAAGCAATCCTCCTGCCTCAGCTCCTGAATAGCTGTGACTACAGGCATGAGCCACCATGCCCGGCTAATTTTGGTCATGTTGCCTAGGCTGGTCTTGAACTCCTGAGCTCAACGGATCCTTCTACCTCAGCCTCCCAAAGTGCTGAGATTACAGATGTGAGACACTGCACCCAGCTAGAAGTGGCATTTCTAAGTTTCAACTTTAAATTACAAAAGTTGCTTAAATATAAACAACTGAACCCCTAATTCCTCTGCCTCCAATGTTTTTTCAAAAAGTGTTGATTTTCACATCTAAATTGATTAAGTACTCTATTAGTCTGTTTTCATGCTGCTGATAAAGACATACCCAAGACTGCGCAATTTACAAAAGAAAGAGGTATAATTGGACTTACAGTTCCATATGGCTGGGGAAGCCTCTTTGATTGAGAATAACATTGCATTAATTTAAAAGAAAACAACCTTTGTGATGAAAAAGAAGTCTTGACCCTTGTTCTATTAGATGATACAAATTATTTTTACCTAAATATTCCTGTTTTATAGGTTTTATTTTACCTATATCTTACAAAAACATGTAAGTAAAAATAATAATAATTTAGGGGGGTTGGGTGATAATTCAATACTTTTATTTTATTTTATTGTTATTATTTTTTGAGATGGAGTGTCACTCTGTCACCCAGACTGAAGTGCAGTGGCACGATCTTGGCTCACTGCAACCTCCGCTTCCCGGGTTCAAGTGTTTCTCCTGCCTCAGCCTCCTCAGTAGCTGGGACTACAGGGTGCACTGCTGCGCCCAGCTAATTTCTGTATTTTTTTAGAGACAGGGTTTCACCATGTTGTCGGGCTGGTTTCAAACTCCTGACCTCAGGTAATCTACCTGCCTCAGCCTCAGGCAGAACTGTGAGTCAATTAAGCCTCTTTTTAACATAAGTTGCCCAGACTCAGGTATTTCTTCATAACAATGTGAGAACGGGGTTTGAGCATCCTTGGATTTTTATATCTGCTGGGGTTTTGGAGCCAATCCCCCAAGAATACTAAAGGACAACCATGTTTATAGGGTACACTGTAGTGTTTTGATATTTTTATACATTGTGAAACGATCTAATTGTGCAAATTAGCATATCCATCACTTCAAATATTTGTCATTTCTTTGTGTTGAGAACATATTAAGTCCTCTTTTAGTTGTTTTGAAACATACAATCCATTATTAACCTTGGAATTTGGGTCTTTGTGTCTCATTGGATATATTTCCCTGGCTTACACTACCAGCTGTAAGCCAGTGATTCCCTAATATTTTAAAACTATTCAAGAAATCCCTGTTTAATGCAATCTAATTTGAAAATATAGATATGCAATAAAAAATGCATCTGTAGTAACACTGACCAGAGACCAATGTAACATTTTGTTCTATATTCTTTGAAGCTTTTGTCCACAGATACACATTCTTAGAAATGAAAATACATGGAATTGTGCTCTATATAATTTTTGTAACTTGATGTTTCATGTCATAAAACTATGATTGTTTTTATATCAGTAAGTTGAAATCTATATCACCCTTTAAAATAGATACATAATTTTCCTTTATGTGTGCTTACTATAATATATTTAACCAAAACTATATTTTGGACTTTTAGATTATCTCCAATGTTTTGCTTATATCAATTATATTGTAATGAACACATTCATATATATTTCTTTATACATGCATTCATATATATTTCTTTATACATACATTGATATGTATTTCTTTATATATACATGTTTATTTCTTAATTTTCTAGAAATAGAGTTGTTAGCTGAAAGTCCATATAGTGTGCCTATTTTGAAAGTTTGGGATACATATTGTTACATTTCCTCCTGGGAATCTGCTTTTAAAAGTAGATTTTAAGGGTGACTTATTCCTCTCATCTTTGCCAAAGTTGGACTTTAACTTCATTTTAAATCTTTGTTAATGCAAACATATTAAAGACTTTTTTAGGGAGGTAGAGGGAGTGGATGGAGTGGATGTATTAGTTTGATGTGAGACTTGCCCAAAATGCTTTAAAAAACTTGGCAAATACTGGCATCTCTGGATCATAAAGTGAGGGTAAGAAGATCATGAAATTCAGTCATAAATGTTAATGTACCCTTGTGTGTATCCACTGTCTTGTGAGGCTTGAAAGAATTCCGATAACATTTGTGTGTATGTGTGTGTGTCTGTGTGTGTGTGTGTGTGTGTAGGGGGGAAGGGGGAGAGAGAGAGAGAGAGACAGAGAAACAGAGAGAGAAAGAAAGAGAGAGAAAGAGAAAGAGAGAGACAGGGTATCAGTCTGTTGCCAAGGCTGGAATGCAGTGGCATGATCTTAGCTTACTGCAGCCTCAGCCCCCCAGGCTTAGGCAATCCTCCTACCTCAGCCTCTTGAGTAGCTGGGACTGCAGGCATGAGCCATCATGCCCAAATAAACATTTATGTTTCTTTCAACTTCTTAAATGTCCTTATTAGTCTTTTTTTCCCTTCTTTTATGAAATGCCTAATTATGTTTTTAGTTTATTTTTTTTTCTAGTAGAGCTTTTCTTTTCTTATGGATTTGTAAATTTTCTATATATATTAAAAGCATTAAATTTCTTTCATAGAAGTGGCATGTTTTTTCCTACTTTGCACCTTGATTTTTACTAGTACAGATTGTGTTTTTGGATGCAGACATTTTTGCTATTTATGAGCCACATCGGTTTTTGTATTTTTCTTTTCAATTTTGACTTTAGTGTGGTATAAAGGAAGGTCTCTCCCACCTCAATAATATATAAATATAGTAAAACCCTGCCAAATGTGATAAGTGGGGTACAAAATCTCAATTTTACACAAATAGGTTACATTGATTGAGAGTTCATAAAAATGACAGACATGAACCCATTTAGCTAACCTCACCGGCCAAGTTTCGGGTCTGGCTGCAATATATGAAGGTCCTTGTTGTGGTGTGGCACTGCCTAGTGTTGTTGTCTGCTTAGCTTAAATGTTGATGAGAATGATTCTTGGTCCTGGCACTAACTGAGACTTTAAGGACAGCAGTGATGTACTCTAGGAATCTCCTGCTTAGTGAGTGCCTCTTTCTCCAGAGCAATTTAGAGACACTGGTCCATGAGAATCCTGGAGCCTGATAAACACATATTCCATGGATCTGTTATTCTGTTACTGTGCCATGCTTGCAATGTTTTTATTTCTCTGGCACATTTTTGATATCTGAAAAATGTAACTAACAGCCAGATTCTTGCTACCAGATACTTGCATAAAATCGGGAGCTTGAAAGAAATGAATAAGAGAAATGTATAGAACAAACAACCTCAAAGGAAATAGAGGTAATTGAAGTCACACAAGATATCTTTTAAAAACTTGTAACTAATATACTAAATAAAATAAATGTGAGAGGATCTGGCACCCATAAAACAAAAATAGGCTGCCATGGAAAACAAAAATTAGAGAACTAAAATATGATCTTTAGTCTTAAAAGTTATTTTCATTTAAGTTCTGTTTCTAAACATTATTCTTTGTTTATCATTCTAAATGGTCTTTATAAACAACTTTTAAAATTCTTCAACAACAATTCATGATTTTAAGTGAAATTACATCAACATTACAGATTAATTTGGGCATTACATCCTGAAAGTACTGGACTTTCCTATTCAGGATCCTGAGACATAAGACTTTTTTATGTCTTCCAGTAACATCTTATTTTTTTTGCTATATCATTCTTGCCCATGACTTACTTATTCCTTTGTATTGAATAATTCTTATTCAATTGTATCTCCCCACCACACACTATGTAGGTTTTCTGATTTTTGATGGTGTATAGGAAACCTATTGATTTTTTTTTTTTTTTAAATCTCAGTCTAGTCCAGGCGCGGTGGCTCACGCCTGTAATTCCAGCACTTTGGGAGGCCGAGGCAGGTGCATCACCTGAGGTCAGGAGTTCGAGACCAGCCTGGCCAACATGGTGAAACCCCATCTCTACTAAAAATACAAAAAAATTAGCTGGGCATGGTGGCAGGTGTCTGTAATCTCAGCTACTCTGGAGACTGAGGCAGGAGAACCTGGGAGGCAAAGTTTGCAGTGAGCCAAGATAGCGCTACTGCACTCCAGCCTGAGTGACAGAGTGAGACTCCACCTTAAAAAAAAAAAAAAAAAAAAATAAATAAATAAATAAATAAATAAATAAAATAGAAAAAAACTCAGTCTAGTTTTTTTAATACTCTTGTTAGTGCTAATGAATTTTTAGAGGGTTCTATTGGATTTCATTGGTAGATAATCATTCACCTGCATATCCTAATTTGTCTTTGCCCATACAATATTTATTTTATTTTGTTAAAATATGCATAACATATAATTTATCATTAAAACCATTTTTAAGTGTACAAATCAGTGGTGTTAAGTACATTCACCTCGTTGTGCAGCCATGACTGCCATCCATCTGCCATACTTTTCATCTTGCCAAACTGAAATTTTATAACCTTTAAAATATACCTCCCTTTTCCCCTATTCCTGCATCCCCAGGCAACCATTCTATTTTCTGTCTCTATGAATTTGACTACTCCAGGTACCTCATGTATATGAAATCATACCATACTTATATTTTGGTGTCTAGCTTATTCCTTTTTGCATAATATTTTCAAGTTTCATTCATGTTACAACATGTGTCCTATAGAATATTGTTACTTTGCTTCTTTTCATCAATTATTATTTAACTAAAATTTGGAACAGTGACAAATGATAATAATGATTTTATGTATCTTTGTCTTGATCTCGAGTTTAATGAGTATATCAATAGTGTTTAATTGGCTAATGTTTTTGTAGTTGGTCTCTGGTATGTACTCTTTGTCATGTTAAAAAAGATTCTTACACTTTGTAGATTCCTAAGGCTTTTACTTTTACTGTTAATTTTTCTTTTTTCTTTCTTTCTTTTTTTTTTTTTTTAAAAAAAAGAGAAGTCTGGAGTGCAGTGGTGTGATCTTGGCTCACTGCTACCACCACCTCCCAGGTTCAAGCAATTCCCCTGCCTTAGCGTCCTGAGTAGCTGGGACTACAGGCACGCACCACCACCCCCAGCTGATTTTTGTATGGGGTTTCACCATGTTGGCCAAGCTGGTCTCGAATTCCTGACTTCAGATGGTCTGCCCATCTCGGCCTCCCAAAGTGCTGGGATTACAGGCATAAGCCACTACCCCTGCCCAAGTTTTATTATTAATTTTTCTTATATCAGAAATATTTTCTGTTTTTTTTTTTTTTTCAATTGAGTTTAGGCAGTTAATTTGATGTTGTACTCATTCTGTAACACCTAATCATTCTTATATTTCTATAATAACATCTACTTGGTCAGGTTGTGGGGTTTTGGGGATCCATTATATTAAAGTAGTCAATAATTTATTTAGAATTTGACCATTATACTCCTGTCAGATCAGTTTATGTATTTTCTTTTCTGTACTATCTTTATCAGGTTTTGGTTGGTGTAACTATTTTAACTAAAAGAAATGTGAACATTATAGAAAGTCCTACCTGAAGCTATATAGAATACTAAATAGCTGGGCTTTAAGTAGAATCAGAATATTATTAATTTCAAATAGGGTTCTCTTTCCATGTTTTTCTTTTCTTTCTTTCTTTTTTTTTTTTTTTAGTAACTTTACTGTTGACCTGCCCCACTCGTGAAAGGTAATTAATTTTATTCATCCTCTTTTCTCCACACCATCTGAGTTTGACAGTAACATTATTTTTTCCCTCTGTAGGATTTTAGGATATTGTCTCTATTTATGAAGTTCTAAAATTTTCCTAAAAAGTCTTAAGTACAGATTTTCCCCCCATTTGCCTTGATCAAAAAATGAATATACTTTGAAGCCTTATGTCTTTTAACAGATTAGGAATTTTAAAATATTTTTTAAATACTATTTTAAATTATTACCTTCCCTCCGTTTTTTTAATTATTATTATACTTTAGTTTCTAGGGTACATGTATACAATGTGCAGGTTTTTTACATATGTATACATGTGCTATGTTGGTGTGCTGCATCCATTAGCTCGTCATTTACGTTAGGTATATCTCCTAATGCTATCCCTCCCCCTTCACCCCACCCCACGACAGGCCCCGGTGTGTGACATTCCCCTTCCTAAGTCCAAGTGATCTCATTGTTCAATTCCCACCTATGAGTGAGAACATGCGGTGTTTCGTTTTCTGTCCTTGTGATAGTTTGCTGAGAATGACGGTTTCCAGCCTCATCCATGTCCCTACAAAGGACATGAACTCATCCTTTTTTATGGCTGGGAATGCTTCCAGTTTTTGCCCATTCAGTATGATATTGGCTGTCGGTTTGTCATAAATAGCTCTTATTATTTTGAGATAGGTCCCATCAATGCCTCGATTACTGAGATTTTTAGCATAAAGAACTGTTGAATTTTGTCGAAGATCTTTTCTGCATCTATTGAGATAATCATGTGATTTTTGTCTTTGATTCTGTTTATGTGATGGAATATGTTTATTGATTTGTGTATATTGAGCCAGCCTTGAATCCCAGGGATGAAGCCAACTTGATCGTGGTGGATAAGCTTTTTGATGTGCTGCTGGATTCAGTTTGCCAGTATTTTATTGAGGATATCGAGGATTTTTGCATCGATGTTCATCAGGGATATTGGTCTAAAATTCTCTTTCTTTGTTGTGTCTCTGCCAGACTTTGGTATCAGGAAGATGTTGGCCTCATAAACTGAATTATGGGGATTGCCTCTTTTTCTATTGATTGCAGTAGTTTCAGAAGGAATGGTACCAGCTCCTCTTTGTACCTCTGGTAGAATTCGACTGTGAATCCATCTGATCCTGGAATTTTTTTGGTTGGTAGGCTATTAATTATTGCCTCCATTTCAGAGCCTGTTATTGGTCGATTCAGGGATTCAACTTCTTCCTGGTTTGGTCTTGGGAAGGTATATGTGTGCAGGAATTTATCCATTTCTTATAGATTTTCTAGTTTATTTGCGTAGAGGTGTTTATAGTATTCTCTGAGGGTAGTTTGTATTTCTGTGGGATTGGTGGTGATATTCCCTTTATCATTTGTTATTGCGTATATTTGATTCTTCTCTCTTTTCTTCTTTATTAGTCTCGCTAGGGGTCTATAAATTTTGTTCATCTTTTCAAAAAACCAGCTCCTGAATTCATTGCTTTCTTGAAGGGTTTTTTGTGTCCCCATATCTTTCAGTTCTGCTCTGATCTTAGTTATTTCTTTCCTTCTGCTAACTTTTGAATGTGTTTGCTCTTGCTTCTCTAGTTCTTTTTATTGTGATGCTAGAGTGTCAATTTTAGATCTTTCCTGCTTTCTCTTGTGGGCATTTAGTGCTATAAATTTCCCTGTACACACTGCTTTTAATGTGTCCCAGAGATTCTGGTAGTTTGTGTCTTTGTTCTCATTGGTTTCAAAGAACATGTCTGTTTCTGCCTTCGTTTCGTTATGTACCCAGTAGTCATTCAGGAGCAGGTTGTTCAGTTTCCATGTAGTTTAGTGGTTTTGAGTGAGTTTCTTAATCCTGATTTCTAGTTTGATTGCACTGTGGTCTGAGAGAGAGTTTGTTATAATTTCTGCTCTTTTACATTTGCTGAGGAGTGCTTTGCTTCCAACTATGTGGTCGATTTTGGAGTAAGTGTGATGTGGTACTGAGAAGATTGTATATTCTGTTGATTTGGGGTGGAGAGTTCTGTAGATGTCTATTGGGTCCACTTGATGCAGAGCTGATTTCAATTCCTGGATATCCTTGTTAACTTTCTGTCTTTTTGATCTGTCTAATGTTGACAGTGGGGTGTTAAAGTCTCCTATTATTATTGTGTGGAAGTCTGAGTCTCTTTGTAGGTCTCTAAGGGCTTGCTTTATGAACCTGGGTGCCCCTGTTTGGGTGCATATATATATATGGTAGTTAGCTCTTCTTGTTGAATTGATCCCTTTATCATTATGTAATGGCCTTCTTTGTCTCTTTTGATCTTTGTTGGTTTAAAGTCTGTTTTATCAGAGACTAGGATTGCAGCCCCTGCCTTTTTTTGTTTTCCATTTGCTTGGTAGATCTTCCTCTATCCAGTTATTTTGAGCCTATGTGTGTCTCTGCATGTGAGATGGGTGTCCTGAATACAGCACACTGATGGGTCTTGACTCTTTATCCAATTTGCCAGTCTGTGTCTTTTAATGGGAGCATTTAGCCCATTTACATTTAAGGTTAATATTCATATGTGTGAATCTGATCCTGTCATTATGATGTTAGCTGGTTATTTTGCTCATTAGTTGATGCAGTTTCTTTTAAGCATCAATGGATTTTGCAATTTGGCATGTTTTTGCAGTGGCTGGTACCAGTTGTTCCTTTCCATGTTTAATGCTTCCTTCAGGAGCTCTTGTAAGGGAAGCCTCGTGGTGACAGAATCTCTCAGCATTTGTTTGTCTGTAAAGGATTTTATTTCTCCTTCACTTGTGAAGCTTAGTTTGGCTGGAAATGAAATTCTGGGTTGAAAATTCTTTTCTTTAAGAATGTTGAATATTGGCCCCCACTCTCTTCGGGCTTGTAGAGTTTCTGCCAAGAGAGCCACTGTTAGTCTGATGGGCTTCCCTTTGTGGGTAACCCGACCTTTCTCTCTGACTGCCCTTAACATTTTTTCCTGCATTTCAACTTCGGTGAGTCTGACAATTATATGTCTTACAGTTGCTCTTCTTGAGGAGTGTCTTTGGGGTGTTCTCTGTATTTCCTGAATTTGAATGTTTGTCTCCCTCGCTATGTTGGGGAAGTTCTCCTGGATAGTATCCTGAAGAGTGTTTTCCAACTTGGTTCCATTCTGCCCGTCACTTTCACATACACCAATCAGATGTAGATTTGGTCTTTTCACATAGTACCATATTTCTTGGTGGCTTTGTTCATTTCCTTTTACTCTTTATTCTCTAAACTTCTCTTCTCACTTCCTTTCATTCATTCGATCTTTAGTCACTTATACCCTTTCTTCCACTTGATCAAATTGGCTACTGAAGCTTGTGCATGTGTCACGTAGTTCTCGTGCCATGGTTTTCAGCTCCATTGGGTCATTTAAGGACTTCTCTACACTGTTTATTCTAGTTAGCCATTCATCTAATCTTTTTTCAAGGTTTCTAGCTTCTTTGCAATGGATTCGAACGTCCTCTTTTAGCTAGGAGAAGTTTGTTATTACCGATCGTCTGAAGCCTTCTTCTCTCAACTTGTCAAAGTCATTCTCCATCCAGCTTTGTTTCATTGCTGGCGAGGAGATGCAGTTCCTTTGGAGGAGAAGACTCACTCCGATTTTCAGAATTTTCAGCTTTTCTGCTCTGGTTTCTCCCCATCTTTGTGGTTTTATCTACTTTTGGTCTTTGATGATGGTGACATACAGATGGAGTTTTGATGTGGATGTCCTTTCTGTTTGTTGGTTTTCCTTGTAACAGTCAGGACCCTCAGCTGCAGGTCTGTTGGAGTTTGCTGGAGGTCCACTCCAGACCCTGTTTGCCTGGGTGTCACCAGTGGAGGCTGCAGAACAGCAAATATTGCAGAATGGTAGATGTTGCTGCCTGATCCTTCCTCTGGAACCTTCGTCTCAGAGGGGCACCCAGATGTATGAGGTTCAGTCAGCCCCTACTGGGAGGTGTCTCCCAGTTAGGCTACTCGGGGGTCAGGGACCCACTTGAGGAGGCAGTCTGTCCGTTCTCAGATCTCAAACTCCATGCCAGGAGAACCACTACTCTCTTCAAAGCTGACAGACAGGGACATTTAAGTCTGCAGAAGTTTCTGCTTCCTTTTTTCAGCTATATCCTGCCACCAGAGATGGAGTCTACAGTGGTAGGCAGATCTACTTGAGCTGCAGTGGGCTCCACCCAATTTGAGCTTCCTGGCTGCTTTGTTTACCTACTCAAGCCTCAGCAATGATGGTTGCCCCTCCCCCAGCCTCACTGCCGCCTTGCAGTTGGATCTCAGACTGCTGTGCTAGCAGTGAGTGAGGCTCTGTGGATGTGAGACCCTCCAAGTCAGGTGCAGGATATAATCTCCTGGTGTGCCGTTTGCTAAGGCCTTTGGAAAAGCACTGTAGAGTGGGAGTGACCCGATTTTCCAGGTACTGTCTATCATGGCTTCCTTTTGGTAGGAAAGGGAATTCCCTGACCCTTTGTGCTTCCCAGGTGAGGTGATTCCCTGCCCTGCTCCGTGGGCTGCACCCATTGTCTGACAAGCCCCAGTGAGATGAACACGGTACCTCAGTTGGAAATGCAGAAATCACCTGTCTTCTACATCACTCATGCTGGGAGCTGCAGACTGGAGCTGTTCCTATTTGGCCATCTTGAAACCTCCCCCACTCCGTTGTTTTATTTCCAGAACTTATATTGATTCTGAGTTTTTTTACTGTGTCTCTTATTATTTTTTTCCAATTTTGCATTTATTTATTATTTTGTCTATATAACAGGAGATTTTCTTGACTTTATCTTTCATGTTACTAGACTGAAATTTAGCATGGCCCATTCTATTTTTCAGTTCACCCATTAACTTCTTATTTCAATCATACTTTAGTTCTCTATTTTTTTCTTTTTCATTGCAGGCTACTTTGTTTTTTTATGGATGGCAGAGCCTCTCAAATTTATTTAGGATATTAGATACACATTTTTTAAAAGTTTTCTTCTGTGTCTTCAATTACCTCTATTTTCTTTTGGGTCATTCTTGTTTATTTCTTCCATGCTATTAACTGTATGAAAATATCTGGTGATCTTTGATTGTTAGTTTATACGTTTTGAAGAAAGTCCTAAGTAAGCTGGATAAACTAGGTAGTGGGCATGAGTTCTTCTGTTTTTGTTTACGTCTGTTTCCCCAACAGGGCTTTCTCTTAATTGAGAAACTTTTTATCAGTCCTATAATTGGGCAGATGTATCAATAATCAGGCTTCTATTGAGGTGCCTATGAGAAAATTGTGCAAGGGCAATGCCAAGGTAAGGGGGGAGGGCATTTCTCTTTGAAAATAACTCTTTCTAGTTGCTTTATTGGCTTTCTCCCAATCTTAAGTGAGATGAGGTTTGGAGTGACTGGAAGTCCTGCTCTTTGTCATCCCAGATCCACAGATGGAACCTTCCTTCACGATGTCCTCCCTATCTTTAGGGAGCAGTTTTTAGGTTTTATTTTAAAGGCAAGAATCTTGGCTTCTTAGCTTCTGCAAACAGAAAAGGGAGAAAGGGAGGTTTCAATTGCTTTCTTATTCTGAATGGAGTTGTATAGTTAATCTGATAGTTATTCTTAGCACTGGTTGATTCTGGAACTTCTCTGGTGCCAGATGTTTTAAAATTGTATCATACTATGTCACAATTTGGTTTCTTTTCACTCATTTGGATTGGCACTCAGTAGACCCTGCTTATATGAAGACTATCATTTCTTATTAGCTCTGGAAAATATTCTACTCGTATTTATATAATAATTTCCTTCCTCCATATCTTCTGCTCTCTCCTTCTGAAACTTTTCCAGGATTGATTCTTTATGACTTTGACTCTTATGTTTTCTACCTTTTTGAAATCTTTCTCTAGATTTTAGGAGATTTCTTCAACGTTTTCTTTCTATTCCCCGCCTGCCCCCGCCCCCCACCAGGAAACAAACCTGGGCCTCCCACATGGCACAGGAAGGAGTAAACTTTTTCATTCAACACTTCTATTTTGACAATCATATGGTAAATTTCTTGAAATTTCTTTGACTTTACTTTTGTCCTCTTCTTTCTTGAATGCGTTATCTTCTTAAGACACTATAAAGATATTCATTTTACTTTTCAGTTTGTTTTTAAAGTTGTTTTTTTTTTTTTTTTGAATTATCTCCAGTCAGTTTTCTTGGTCATTCTTTTTCATGTTACCGGTAGCTGTTTTCTTCAATATTTCTGATGATTTTTTGTTGTCTTTTCATATATAAACAGCAAAACTGGGTTAGTTTTAGACGGCAGGTATAGGTTTCTTCTGCTGTTTTATGTGTTTATCTGGTTTTGTGTTAGTCTTCTACATGGGAGAGTTATCAGGTAGTTCTCTAAACATTTATTAGTTTTTTTTTTTTTTGTATACGTATGCAATGAATGTGTATTGGGTACCCAATCTGATTATATTACTGTCATGTGTGTCCATGTGAAGAGACTACCAGACAGGCTTTGTGTGAGCAATAAAGCTTTTTAATCAGCTGGGTGCAGGTGGACTGAGTCCAAAAAGAGAGTCAGCGAAGGGAGTTGGGTTGGGGCGATTTTATAGGATTTGGGTAGGTAGTGGAAAATTACAGTCAAAGGGGTTGTTCTCTGGGAGTTACAAGGTGCTCAGTGGGGGAGCTTCTGAGCCAGGAGAAGGAATTTCACAAGATAATGTCATCAGTTAAGGCAGGAATCAGCCATTTTCACTTCTTTTGTGATTCTTCACTTGCTTCAGGCCATCTGGATCTATACTTGTGGGTCACAGGGAATATGATGACTTAGCTTGGGCTCAGAGGCCTGATATTCCTGTCTTCTTACATTAATAGAAAAATAACATAAAATAGTGTTGAAGTGTTAGGGCAGCAAAAACTTTTGGGGGGTAGTATGGGGAGATAATGGGCAATGTTTCTCAGGGCTGCTTCGAGCCAGATTAGGAGCAGAGTGGGAACCTAGGGTGGGAGAGATTAAGCTGAAGGAAGATTTTGTCATAAGGGGTGATATCGTGGGATTGTTAGAAGAAACATTGGTCATATAGAATGATTGGTGATGGCCTGGTTATGGTTTTGTATGAAATGAGAAACTAAACGGAAGACACAAGGTCTGAATAAGAAAAGGAGAAAAACAGGTATAAAGGATTAAGAATTGGGAGGACCCAGGACATCCAATTAGAGAGTGTCCAAGGGGTTCAATGTAATTACTTGCTTGGTTGGTGAGTTTTTGGGCTCTATCCTTGACAGAGTCCTCCTTTTTAAGTTGGAGGCTGAGCTTGGTGAGGTGTGTTTTTAAAAGACCATTAATCCATTCTACCTTTGCTAAAGGTTGAGGATGGTAAGGGATATGAAGGTTTTACTGAATATCAAGAGTCTGAGAAACTGCTTGGGTGATTTGACTAGTAAAGGCTGGTCCATTATTGGAATATATAGAGGTGGGAAGGCCAAACCGAGGAATTATGTCTGACAGAAGGGAAGAAATGACCACGGTGGCCTTCTCAGACCCTGTGGGAAAGGCCTCTACCCATCCAGTGAAAGTGTCTACGCAGACCAAGAGGTATTTTAGTTTCCTGACTCGTGGCATGTGACTAAAGTCAATTTGCCAGTCCTGGGCAGGAGCAAATCCTCAAGCTTGAAGTGTAGGGAAGGGAGGGGGCCTGAGTAATCCCTGAGGAGTAATAGAATAGCAGGTGGAACACTGAGAAGTGATTTCCTTGAGGATAGATTTCCACAATGGAAAGCAAATGAGAGGTTCTAAGAGATGGGCTAGCGGCTTGTAACCTACATGCAAGAAGTTATGAAATGACAACAGAATAGAATGGGCCAGTGAGGCTGGAAGGAGATATTTTTCTTGGTCCAAGAACCACTGCCTTGTGTGGGAAGAGATTGATAGGTGGAAGTTTCAGTGGGGGAGTAGGTGAGAGTGACTGATGAGAAGGAGAAAAACTGGTAGTGAGGGACAGAAGTTGGAACACTAGCTGTTTCTTTAGCTACCTTAACAGCATAAGCGTTGCACTGAGTGATGGGATCTGATGCCTTTTGATGGCCCTTGCAGTAAATGACTCCAGCTTCTTTTGGAAGTAAAGCAGCCTTGAGAAGAGTTTTTATTAAAGAGGCATTACTGACGGAGGACCCTTGCATAGTGAGGCAACCTCTTTCTGCCCATATAATAGCATGGTGGTACAGGATATGGAAGCCATATTTAGAGTCAGCATAAATATTGATGCATAGTCCCTTTTGCAACAGTGAGGGCTCGAGTTAAGGCAGTGAGTTAGGCTTGCTGAAAAGTAGTGGAGGGGGGCAAAGCAGTAGCCTCAATTATAGATGTGGAAGATACTATAGCATAACCTGCCTTTGCTGGTGAGTGGTAATTAGGCCTGGTGGAACTGCCATCAATAAACAAAGTGTGATCAAGGTGAGGAACAGGAAAGAAGGAAATATGGGGAAATGGAGCAAATATCAGGTGGATCAGAGAGATACAGTCATGGGGGTCAGGTGTGGTATTCGGAATAATGTGGAAGGCAGGATTGAAGTCCGGGCCAGGAACAATGGTAATTGTGGGAGACTCAACAAAGAGTGAGTATAGCTGAAGGAGCCAGGGAACAGAAAGTATATGCGTGATGTGAGGAAGAAAATAGATTTTGGAAGTTATTGAGAGGTGAAACCGGCTGGGCTTCTGGGACAGGTGGGGACTTGGAGAACTTTTCTGTCTAGCTAAAGGATTGTAAACGCACCAATCAGCACTCTGTGTCTAACTAAAGGTTTGTAAACACACCAATCAGTGCTCTGTGTCTAGCTAATTGGGTAGGGGACTTAGAGAACTTTTCTGTCTAGCTAAAGGATTGTAAATGCACCAATCAGCGCTCTTTGTCTAGCTAAAGGTTTGTAAACGCACCAATCAGCACTCTGTGTCTAACTAAAGGTTTGTAAACACACCAATCAGTGCTCTGTGTCTAGCTAATTGGGTAGGGGACTTAGAGAACTTTTCTGTCTAGCTAAAGGATTGTAAATGCACCAATCAGCGCTCTTTGTCTAGCTAAAGGTTTGTAAACGCACCAATCAGCACTTGGTAAAAACGGATCAATCAGCACTCTGTAAAATAGACCAATCAGTTCTCTGTAAAATGGGCCAATCAGCAGGATGTGGGTGGGACCAATTAAGGGAATAAAAGCAGGCCACCCAAGCCAGCAGTGGCAACCCACTCGGGTCCCCTTCCACGCTGTGGAAGCTTTGTTATTTCGCTTTTCACAATCCATCTTGCTGCTGCTCACTCTTTGGTTCCACGCCACCTTTATGAGCTGTAACACTCACCGTGGAGATCTGCAGCTTCACTCCTGGAGTCAGCGAGACCACGAACCCACCAGGAGTAATGAACAACTCTGGACACGCCACCTTTAAGAGCTGTAACACTCACAGTGAAGGTCTGCAGCTTCACTCCTGAAGTCAGTGAGACCATGAACCCACTGGGAGGAACAAACTACTCCAGACATGTCCAAACATCAGAAGGAACAAACTCTGGACACACCATCTTTAAGAACTGTAACACTCACCGCGAGGGTCCGCGGCTTCATTCTTGAAGTCAGCGAGACCAAGAACCTGCCAGTTCCAGACACATTATGAGAACTGTAAAGAGTGAGTTGAGCATAGTTTGTGATTTTGAGGGCCTCTAAAAGTATTAGGGCTGCAGCCGCCGCCACACGGAGACATGATGGCCAGCCTAAAACAGTAAGGTCAAGCTGTTTGGACAAAAAGGCTACAGCACGCGGTCCTGGTCCTTGTGTAAGAATTCCAACCACACAGTCCTGCACTTTGGCTGTGTGTAATAAAAAGGGTTGAGATGAGTCAGGGAGAGCTAGTGTGGGAGCAGTCTCTAAAGCTGTCTTCAAGAAATGGAAAGAGGAGTGGGGAAAGGATTTAGGATCTATGGGGTCAGCTAGATTTCCTTTTGTGAGTTTATATAATGGTTTTGTTAGGATGGCAAAACCAGGTATCCAAAGGCAGTACAGCCCAGGTAAGTTGCTGGGACTGATGGGTGTCAGGTCAGTACTGGTAAAAGCAAAGAGAGGCTGGGACTAGGGGTGCAGAGGAATAGTGAAAAAAGCATCTTTAAGATCAAGAATGGAATAGTGAGTAGTAGAGGAAGGTATTGAGGGCAAAAGAGTGTACCGGTTGGACACCACATGGTGGATAGGCAAAACAATTTGGTTGATAAGGCATAGATCCTGAACTAACCTGTAAGACTTGTCTCGTTTTTGAATAGGTAAAATGGAATTGTAGGGAGATTTTGTAGGTTTTAGAAGCCCATGCTATAGCAGGCGAGTGATAACAGGCTTTAATCCCCTTAAAGCTTATTGTGGGATGGGATACTGGCATTAAGCGGGGTAAGAGTGATTAGTTTTTAATGGGATAGTAATGGGTGTGTGATTGGTTGCCAGGGAGGGAGTACAGGTGGGGGGATATGAGAGGAAGATGCGAAGGAGGCTTTGGGTTGGGAAGAAAGGTGGCAATGAGATGTGGCTGTAGTCCAGGAATAATCGGGGAAGCAGATAATTTGGTTAAAATGTCTTGGCCTAATAAGGGATCTGGGCAAGTGGGAATAACTAAAAAGGAGTGCATAAAATAATGTTGTCCAAGTTAACATGAGAGTTGGGAAGTTTTAAGAGGTTTAGAAGCCCATCAATACCCACAACAGTTATGGAGGCAAGGGAAACAGGCCCTTGAAAAGAAGGTAATGTGGAGTGGGTAGCTTCCATATTGATTAAGAAGGAAATGGACTTACCCTCCACTGTAAGAGTTACCCAAAGTGTCTGTGATGGTCCTGTAGGCTTCTGAGGCGATCAGGCAGTGTCAGTCTTCAGCTGCTAAGCCGAGAAGATCTGGGAAGGAGTCAGTCAGAGAGCCCTGGGCCAGAGTTCCAGGGGCTCTGGGAGTGGCTGCTGGGTGAGTTGGACAGTCTGATTTACAGTGGTGTCCCGCACAGATGGGACACAGCTTAGGAGGAATCCCGGGCTGTGGGCATTCCTTGGCCCAGTGGCCAGATTTCTGGCACTTGAAGCAAGATCCTGAGGGAGGAGGTCCTGAAGGAATGCCTGACTGCTCTGGCTTAGGCATTTTGAAGTTCTTGTGTGCTGGAGGTGTGGCTGGGGTTTCTCTCACAATGGAGGCAAGGAAATGCAACTCAGAAATACGTTGCTACTTGCTGCCTCTATTATTGTATGCCTTGAAGGCAAGGATAATTAAGTCCTGTTGTGGGGTTTGAGGGCCGGAATCTAATTTTTGGAGCTTTTTCTAGTGTTGTGAGCAGATTGGATAATAAAATGCATATTGAGAATAAGACGGCCTTCTGAACTTTCAGGATCTAAGGTGGTAAAGCGTCTCACGGTTGCTACCAAACAAGCCATGAACTGGGCTGGATTTTTACATTTGATGAAAAAGAACCTTCTTGCTAACTGATTTGGGAGAGGTTGGATTAAGAAAAAGGAGCATTAACCTTGACTATGCCTTTAGCTCCAGCCACCTCTTTAAGAGGAAATTGTTGGGCAGGTTGGGGAGGGCTAGTCACGGAACGAAACTGTAAGCTGGACCGCGTTCTTACTTCCACTGTCGGCGTCTTTAGGCAAAAGTGTTCTTATTTCCATTATAACTCTGAGTGTGTATATTGGATCAACTCTTCCTCTCCCTTGTTTATTCACCAACGGGTTCTCATCAGCTTTCCAGCTTGGAGAATTTATTGAAATCACTTATTTAATAAGTAGATAGAAGGGTTATAGGGTGGGGGAGCGGAGGCTGAGGAAGAATTGGAGCCTGATTCAGCCTGGTGGGGAGTGACCTGAGGAGGAGAAGTCTGGGGAGGAGGGGAGAGGTCAGATGGGTCGGTAGAAAAGGATGATTGAAAAGAATCAGTGGCGCTTGGGGTTGGGACTGAGGGGACAAGTGAGAGGGAAAGAAGGAGGATTTGGGATGAGTCGCATTGGGAGGGACTGGTATGTAAAAGAATGCCTAGATGTCAGGCACCTCAAGCCATTTGCCCATTTTATGACAAGAATTATCTAGATCTTGTAGGATAGAGAAATTGAAAGTGCCATTTTCTGGCTATTTGGAACAACTGTCGAGTTTGTATTTGGGTCAAGCAACATTGCAGAAGAAAACAAGACATTTAGGTTTTAGGTCAGGTGTGAGGTGAAGAGATTTTAAGTTTTTGAGAACACAGGCTAAGGGAGAAGAAGGGGGAATGGAGGGTGGAAGGTTGTTCATAGTGAAGGAAGCAAGCCCAGAGAAAAGAGAGGGTAGAGACACGGAGAAGGGGGGTGGGGAGCAGCCCTGGGCTGCAAAGTGGGTTTGCAGCCAAAGCAGGTATCCCCGCAATTGATTTGCCACCAAGGGAACGTGGGTGAATGACCAAGGCAGGCGTCAGACACCAATGGAGTGTGGGTGAATAATCAGGCAGGCGTCCCCGCAGTGATTCAACACCAAGGGAAGACTGTCTTCCTGAGTCCGTGACTGGCGCTGGAGTTTTGGGTCCATGGATAAAATGTGTCTCCTTTGTCTCTACTAGAGAGGAAAACAACTGGAATTGGAAGGACAGGGAGACTGAAGGGTAGTGAGAGAGGGAGATTGAAGGGTAGCAAGAGAGGCTGGAGACGAGAGTGAAAAGACCGCTTACCCAAATTGAAATTGGTGAGATGTTCCTTGGGCTGGTTGGTCTGAGGACCCGCGGTCATAGGTGAATCTCCTCATGGAGTGAGGGTGAGGACAGGGGACCAGTCTCCCGAAGGAGTCCTCCTGTCCCAGGTCTTAGGCACCAAATGTCACACGCCTCCATGTGAAGGGACCACCAAACAGGCTGTGTGAGCAATGAAGCTTTTTAATCACCTAGGTGCAGGCAGGCTGAGTCTTAAAGAGTCAGCTAAGGGAGATAGGGGTGGGGTCATTTTATAGGATTTGGGTAGGTAGTGGAAAATTACATTCAAAGGAGTTGTCTGGCTGGCAGGGGCAGGGGTCACAAGGTGCTCCATGGGGGAGCTTCTGAGCCTGGAGAAGGAATTTCACCAGGTAATGTCATCCGTTAAGGCAGGAACTGGCCATTTTCATTTCTTTTGTGATTCTTCACTTGCTTCTGACCATCTGGATCTATACTTTCAGGTCACAGGAGATATGATGGGTTAGCTTGGGCTCAGAGGCCTGACAATTACTTCATGTACATTGGGATGGGGAAACTATTGTTGGTGTGTCATTGGGGATTTTAAAATTAATCCCTCTGCTTCTAGTTGCCTTCTCCCACCCTCCTGCTGATGCTATGTTAAAGTCTTTCTGAGGGTCTTTAGGCGAAAGCGTTCTTACTTCCATTGTAGGCGTCTTTAGGCAAAAGTGTTCTTATTTCCATTATAACTCTGAGTGTGTATATTGGATCAACTCTTCCTCTCCCTTGTTTATTCACCAACGGGTTCTCATCAGCTTTCCAGCTTGGAGAATTTATTGAAATCACTTATTTAATAATGACCCCTCCCATGCTCTCAATTGTTATATTTTTTAAACAAAAAACATGTTTTTAAAAATTCTCTTACTCCTTAAAATTTTTACAAGCGTTTATCTTAATATCATTTTTACGTGGTCCTAGAGGGAGAAGACAGAAATACTCTCTACCATCGTTAACCGTAAGCATCACTTTCTATGCCTTTACAGAGAAGCTAGAAATAGTCCATTACTTACTTGCCTTGTGTATTAGTCTGCTCAGGCTACTACAACAAAACAACACAGACTTTGTGGCTTAAACCATAGAAATTTATTTTCTCGTAGTTCTGGAGTCTAGAAAGTCCAACGTTAAGTTCAGTTAATTCAGTTTCTGCTGAAGAAACTTTTTTCCTGGCTTGCAAATGGCTGCCTTCTCGCTGGCTACTCAGATGGCCTTTCCTTGGTGTGTGCACAGGGGATAGAGAAAGCACAAGAGAGCTATAGAGAACTCCCCTAAATCCCTTATAAGGACACTAATCTCTTTTTATTATTATTATTTTTGCTTTTATATTTATGTATTTATATAATTTTAACTTTTGTTTTAGATTCAGGGGATACGTGTGCAGGTTTGTTACATGGGTATATTACATGATGCTCAGATTTGGGGCAAAATGATCCTGTCATCCAAATAGTGAGCATAGCAAACAGCAGTTAGTTTTTCAACTCTTTTCCCTTCCCTCTCTTCCCCTTTTAATCATGATCAGTGTCTATTGTTGCCATCTTTATGGGACACTAATCTTAGGGGGTCACATTATGACCCCATCTAGTCTTAATTACTTCCTTCAAGGACCTGTCTCCAAAGACAGTCACACTGGGTGTTAGGGCTTCAACATATGAATTTGGAGCACGGGGTGGGGGTCGGGGGGGGCGGGGGGAGTGGTGCGGGGGGGAGATGAGGACACACATTCAGTCCATAACACCTTGCCAAGTACAACGAAAATGCTTATTTTATCATTTTACTTACTATGGGGAAGAAAAAGGTAGTTTTTTCATTTTGTCTGTGGCTGACTTTTTTTTTTTTAATGTAGACTTGAGTTTCTATGTTAACCGCCTCTTTTCTTGCTGCTTGTTTTATTTTTATTTTTTTCCTTGATTCCTTATCCCAATGATGTTCTCTCCTTTCCTTCATGAGTTATTGTTTTCACTGTTATTTAGACTGTGTCTTAAAACCTTTTGGTTATTTGACAGAGGGTTCTGAGATGCTGGTAGAAACTATCGAATTAGAAAGACTTACTTGATGATATACCAATATTCCAAGTAATCTCACTTGCAAATAAGCATTTTAATAGATAAATTATATCCTAAGAGTCAGGGGAACTCCATTGATATCTGGAGTCCTTCTAAGCTTCTAAGCACAGTTTCAGACTTGCTTATTTCAGGGATGTAGGGGCTATGGCAAGTAGGGGGATATTGCAAAATTAGGAGAATTCTTTTACTATTGCCTTTTTAAATGTCCAGGAACACTTTGCCTGTTGCTTTTCCAAATATAAATACAGACCCAGGTCACAGGACTAATAATATTGATGTAATTATAACAAAATAAGTCAAATAGAACAAAAATAAAACATTTTCTGTGCGGTAGCTTCTTGGTGCATGATGTCAAAATCAAATAATGTTTTGGGGTCCTAGCGGGTAGGAGATAAAAAAAGACAGTGAAAGCTGACTATGGGCATATCTTGCTGCACGTCATGAAAAAGACCTCCTGTTGTAGCATCAGGAAACATAACCAGTTTGCAATCTAGTGGTTAGGAGAAAAAAAATAGAGTTGTAGAAAATTCCTTCTTTATCCTTGCCAACATCTGAGCTCTTGAATCCCTTCAATGAAGCGTCTTCATTTATCACTGACCAAGAACAAACAATTCAAATAAAATAAATGGTCAGTGTAACTTTTTATCTGGGTAATAAAGCTGCCTATTTTATCATTTGAGTAAAGATATTTGCTGTTTGGAGGGAATAACTAATGTGTACTGCTTTCTCTGTCTAGTTAAAGGTTTTCATCTGTGGAAACAATGCCGGAGTGACTTTTTTTTTTCCCCTAGAAAGGGACTGTAAATTGAAGTTATAATTAAATCTTGGAGTAAGGAGAGGTCCATTTCACTTCTGTTGTAGTTAAACAGTTCAGGCATTGCTCCTATACTCATTCATTGATCTGTTCCATAATGGAGGGTCAATAGTCACATTTTTTTTTTTTTAAATGCCACCAGTGGCTTTTCTACTTCTAAATAAATGCCAGCCTACACTCCCCTATCCTTAATGTTTTAGAACTCACCTTTATATGTGCAACATTTCGTTCACAGATTACTTCCTCTTTTTCTCTCCCTGGATTTCAATCTTCATCCACACCTATCTCTTATGATCTTTGACTCTCGTAAAGTATTTCTCATCAGTCAGTATTTGCTCAGTCCTTCAAAAAGACCTAGATACAGTTCATCATTACAGAATGTTCTTTAACCCATTCCAAACCTTAGCACAATGTGAGAAGAAATTGTTGCACAGCAGCATAATCCTCACTGTGATACAAAGTGTACAATCTAGAGAAAAGCAGGGATAATAGTTGGCCAATCCCTACATAAAAACCTATCTTTGAGTTTTCCTTAATCCTGGCAACCTTCACATTTTAAAAATTGCTTCCTTTCCCCAACTAGAAATTTTCTGTGGTAGAAATCTTTATGAAAAATAACTGAAGTATTTTACAGTTAATGTAATTATTTTAAATACATTTTTGAATATGCAGCCATTTTTACCATTATTATTTAGTAATTTTTACCATTATTAACTAGCCGTGTGTGTGTGTGTGTGTGTGTGTGTGTGTGTGTGTGTGTGTGTGTGATGGAGCCTTGCTCTGTCACCCAGGCTGGAGTGCAGTGGTGCAATCTCTGCTCACTTCAGCCTCCGCCTCCCGGGTTCAAGTGATTCTCCTGCCTCAGCCTCCTGAGTAACTGGGATTAGAGGTGCCTGCCATTACTCCTGGTTAATTTTTTTTTTTTTTTTTTTTTTTTTTGAGACGGGGTCTCTCTGTCTCACAGGGTGGAGTGCAGTAGTGCAATCTCGGCTCACTGCAACCTGTGCCTCCTGGGTTCAAGTGATTCTTCTGCCTCAGCCTCACGAGTAGCTGGGGTTACAGGCATGCACCAGCACGCCCAGCTAACTTTTGTATTTTTAGTAGAGATGGGATTTCACTATATTGGCCAGGCTGATCTCAAACTCCTGACCCCGTGATCCATCCTGGCTAAATTTTGTATTTTTAGTAGAGATTGCATTTCACCATATTGGCCAGGCTAGACTCGAACTGCTGACTTCAAGTGATCAGCCCACTTTGGCCTCCCAGAGTGTTGGGATTACAGGTGTGGGCCACCACGCCAGCCCATTATTAATCAATTTTTAAAATAATACATGCAATTTTTTTTTCTCAGGCTTTTTTTTTTTTTTTTTCCAAGGTCTTGTGCTGTCACCCAGGCTGGACTGCAGTGACACAATCAGGGCTCCCTGTACCTCAACCTTCTGGGCTCAAGCAATCCTTCAGCCTCAGCCTCTCAAGTAGTTAGGACTCCAGGTGTGCGCCACCATGCCCAACAACTTTTTTTTTTTTTTTTTGATACGTAATCTCACTCTGTCGCCCAGGCTGGAGTGCACTGGCTCAATCTTGGCTCACTGCAAGCTCTGCCTCCCAGGTTCTCGCCATTTTCCAGCCTCAGCCTCCCGAGTAGCTGGGACCACAGGCACCCGCCACCACGCCCGGCTAAATTTTTGTATTTTTAGTAGAGACGGAGTTTCACCGTGTTAGCCAGGATGGTCTCAATCTCCTGACCTTGTGATCCGCCTGTCTCGGCCTCCTGAAGTGCTGGGATTACAGGTGTGAGCCACCGTGCCTGGCCCATGCCCAACTACTTTTTAATTTTTTTGTGGAGATGGTGTCTCCCTATGATGCCCAGGCTGGTTTCAAACTCCTGGGCTGAAGGGATCCTCCCGCCTCAGCCTCCCAATGTGTTGGGATTACATGTGTGAGCCACAGTACCCAGCCCCAGTCTTGGTTTAAATAAAATATACTGTTTCAACAATTGAGATGCGTGAAGCACAGTTATATCTCAAATTATTATCTGGTGGTTCTCTGTAT
The DNA here is from genome assembly GCF_007565055.1 of Rhinopithecus roxellana. Lineage (NCBI taxonomy): Eukaryota > Metazoa > Chordata > Mammalia > Primates > Cercopithecidae > Rhinopithecus > Rhinopithecus roxellana. The sequence goes on along the minus strand of NC_044549.1, from coordinate 14,597,363 downwards.
TTGTAAAGTGAAAGCCATTTTCCTTCACCTCATCCAACACTGAAGCCCAAACAAAGATAAAAATAGTCAGCCAACCCAAATACTAGCCAAAGACTCTCTTCTCAGAAACATTCTTTCAAGGGCAATTTTTCATTTTTGAGATGCCAAATAAGAAGGGCCTAGGGAAAAGAGAGATGGAAAGTAGAACTAAAAGAGAGATGAGCTTTTGGAGGGAAGAGTGTGAGAACCATCTTTGCAAAAAAACAAGGAAGCAAAATGGAAGAGCTTCAGAGGATAAGCTATCCTAAGGTCTGGACCCTCCTCCATCTGCCACCTCATCCTTACCTGCCTGGTCAGTGTTGGACAATGCAGATCTTTGGTCCTGCCCTCCTTGAACAGAGGGTGGCATTAGCGGAGGCAGTGCTAGCATCACTATCATTACAGGGGCTCTTATGAAATCAATAACAATAAATTACTTTTTTGGAGGTAAGTCAATCAAATTTACTCTCAAAAAACAAAGATTTACCCCTCACATGAAGAGAACATATGAAGGCTGTGAATACAGTTTCAAAGAGAATTCCAGTTCATGTTTGCACAATGGTTTTATTATTGTCATAATTGTTCCATCTGCTTTGGTCATTATTTTGAAGAAGGAGTGACTCAGGTAAGTTAAAAAAATCAAGTTGACTCAGTTGTACTTCTTATTTTGAAAGACTCATCAACTCCACATTTTAACCTAAAATTTTGAATCTGAATGTAACACTTTTCAAGCAACATAGTTGGATTTTAACAAGCACTTTCTTGAGATACTTCTTAATACAAAGAAGTGAAACAAATGAGTAAGGGACAGTGTGCTAATACAAAAAGAGGACAGGTTTGGGATGCTGGTTGTCTGTGTTCTCAGCTGTGGTAACTTGGTAAAATTAACTCAACTCTAAGTTTTAGCTTATTCATGTATAAAATGGAAAATTTTAATCTACTTAGAACAGTTATGATTCAGATTAAAGGAGATAATGTAAAACAGCATTTATGTGCTTATATGTCATGGTTATTATGGCAAATTATGAAACTTCTTAGATATTCCTGCATATCAGCAAGGTGAATATTTTTGGGCAGAAGGACTTTGAGCCAACTGGTGAAAGCACTTCAGACCCCATGCTTGTCTCATCCCACAGTCCTGTAGTTTTAATTTGCATTCATGATGTCATGCCTGTATCTTTCTGGCGAGAAGCGGTAGACTGCTTCGAAATCTATTCTCTTAGATGGATGGGTTTATTTTGTAAAGGACAACTAATTATTTAAGATAGTGACCTTATCCACTGCACAACCACATAATTTCTTTTACAAAAATTAAAATCAGCTCATGGCAGTTGTGCAAGAGTAGAGTATGAGCTGTGGCAGCGGGAGTCATGGAGAACAAACATGTAGAAAGTTTCTTCTGCTCTTTGACCAAGTATTGTTTGGTTGAAAGTAGTGCAGCCAAAACTGTAACCAAAGAAGGTATTATGCTTCCACAAACTTCTCAGAAAAAGTATTGCAAACAACAGCAGTAGCTGTTGGATTGGGCCCTAAAGGAAAGGAATTCAAGTAGTTAGTGTGGAAGCTGGAGATAAAGTACTTCCCTCAGAATATGGAGGCGCCAAAGTAATTCTAGACCCCAAAGATTATTTTCTTATTTAGAGATGGTGACATTCTTGGAAAGAAGGTAGACTGAAATAATTCACTGTTGAAATGGCATCAATGTGAAGCTGCCCATTCCACTGAAGTTCTAAAATCTTATATCATATATTACCATGTCTTTTATTATAAAGTAATTATATTTAATGACATCAGTGTCTCTATAATTTAGTTTCACTGTACTGATAAACACATTTCCAAATAAAAATATGTAAATAAAAAAATTAAATCAGGTACATCGTGGACATTTGAGTAGCAGAATACACAGAAGAAAAGAGCACTAGGCTAAGGGGATGGGTATATTTGAATTCCATTAGCATAGCTTACAGCAAATGATGTCACCTTTCTCAGCTTCAATTTCTTCAGTAGGAAAATAGGGATGATAATTTTGTCTTATAGTTTATTTCATTATGTGAAAATCAAATGAAATAATTCATGCTTTGAACATTGTTATGTATCATACCAACTTAAAGCATCGTTGGGCTGAACTAGATTAAATCCAAATTTGGTGCAAATATATTTAGACAAAATTTTTTTTGTTGTTAGCTTAATTTTCTGTAGGACAGAAGCGTAACAGTTTTTGCTTTTTAATATTCCTCTCAACAATAGAGACAATAAAACTTCCTGATTTTTGAAAAGCGGCAGACAACAAACAATGGATTGCAGGTCTGAGAGTTGGGATGCCTATGATCCACCTGTAGTTTCATTGTTTATTCACTTTACAGTTATGGAAAAATATGTTGCATGCTTTTTACCTGAGTTTTGTCATCTCTTAAATAATAAAAGTTGTTATGTTTACTTTTCTAAACTTAAGTGGACATTCCTAAGACCTCGAAAACCTTGGCTACTCTAGGTGATTTAGACCTTTGCTTTCACAAGCATGGATACAGTATGTGTTATTTTACCTGGTTTGTACCGTTTAGTGGGGGCCCATACGGGGAAAGAGATGTTCTTAAAAATCACTATCAAACTCCTAATTCCAGAAGTTAATAATTGTGTAAGGAAAAAATGCCAAGAAGTGAATATTTGTGGCACTTTATTTCCTAAGTGCTTTTAACCTTGATTTTTAAAATTGTATCAGTGTATTCACCCTTTCATTAAAGTGTTATTGTTTCCCCTGAATCACATATTTGCTGTGAAGTTCAAAAAGTCCAATTTTTTTTTTGCTGTATTTATTACAAACTAGCATGCATAAAACTACTTCAAATAAATGAGATAATTGCCCATGCCAGGCTCTTTCATTGTTGACAGGACTGTCATTGATCAGTCAGTAACACACTTGGCAGATAGCATGATCACAGAGTACCATCTTTTATATACACACTGCCTTGACTTAATCTCTATTTTAATGAGCATGATAAACATGGCAAGAGATAGGGTTATAAATCTAACCCAAACCATTTATTCATTTATTCATTACATTTAAACTTCTGCTTTGGCAAGTGAGAGAAATAAAGTAATGTTACTTCACTCTTGAAAGATTTTTTAGTTACTTAACAAATATGGTGAGTGACTGTTGATTAGTCTTTTTGGTTTTTTTTTTCTTCTACTATTCAACTTTTGAGTATTTATTGCTTATTGTTTACCAGGTAATAAGAGACAAGAAAAAGAAAAGAAGTTCAGACATTTATATTACTTGTTTATCTTCTTAGTGAAAGAATCATTTGTGGTTAAAATCAGGAAAAAAGTTATTTGTAGATTTTATTTATGTTTTTTACATTTTTCATTGAAAAGCTATATTAACATACTAAAACAATAAACCAAAACTCTACACTCTCCATACTTTTCTCCAGATATAATTGTTGTATTAGCAGTTAGTCTTTCCAAACTCCTTTCTGTGTATTTTTCCACATGATACTTACATATCTACTACTTTAGCTGATTTATAGAGAGTTATGCTATGAGTGTGGCATTTTACAACTTGCATTTTAACTTACTGTATCTTTGAGATCTTCAGTACAAGAGTACCTTCCTTTTAGCAACTGCATATTATTCCACAGTACAGGTTTATTGTAGCTTTTATTTCCATTCCCCTCTTTTCTATTTTTTTAAAGTCAGGGTCTTGCTCTGTCACCCACACTGGAATGCAGTGCTGTGATCATAGCTGACTGTAGCCTTGATCCCCCGCAGGCTCAAGTGATCCTCCTGCCTCAGCCTCCTGACTAGCTGGGACTACAGGCATGCACCACTACACCTGGACAATTGTTAAAATTTTTTGGAGATATAGGGTCTCTCTTTGTTGTCCAGGCTGGTCTTGAACTCCTTGGCTCAAGTGATCCTCCTGCCTTGGCCTCCCAAAGTGCTGGGATTACAGGCATGAGCCACTGTGCCTGATCCTGTGCTCCTCTTGATAGATATTTAAGTCATTTTTAATTTTTTGATCTCACAAACAGTCTTTCAATAAATGATTCTATTTTTTCCAGCACATGGGCATATATGTAGGACATACTTAGAAGCAGAGTTGTTGAGATGAAGAGTATATGTGCTTTAAATTTTAGCAAAATACCTTCAAATAAAACCTGCCAGTTTATGCTCTACTACCAGTGTACAAGAATACATGTTTTCCCTTACTCTCACCAATAATTGATATTATCATTCTTTTAAAGTTTTGTCAGTCTAATATGCAAAAATCCAATTTTTAAAAAGTTTGATTTGAGCACTTTATAATGTTTATTGCCCATTTTTTCTTTGTAGTGATGGCTTATATGATTGTTTATATTGTTTTCTTTATAGTTTGTTTATATTTTAGAAATACAACCATACATGCATTTCTGTATCAGTCAGCTTGTCTGGATGCTATTTTTTCTTTTCTATATGCTGTAGGTATTTTCCTCCAGTCTGTTGCTTGATATTGAACTTTGTTATGTTATTTTTATTGTTGCTGTTCAACAGCAATCTCCACAGAGATCACAAAGGTTTTTCATTAAAATTGAGAAAGTTTATTACTCTTGCTTTAAAGATCATATGGCTTTCTTTTTTCTTTTTCTTTTTCTTGTTTTTCTTTTTTGAGACAGAGTCTTGCTCTGTTGCCCAGGCTGGAGTGCAGTGGCACAATCTCAGCTCACTGCAACCTCTGGCTCCCTGGTTCAAATGATTCTGGTGCCTCAGTTTCCCAAAAAGCTGGGATTACAGGCATGTGCCACCAGGCCTGACTAAGACTATGGCTTTTGACATAGGCATTTCATTATGTTTTTTTCAGATTTTTTTTTTTTTTTTTTTTTTTTTTAGAGTGAGGGTCTTATTGGCTGGAGTGAAGTGGTATGATCATAGCTAACTGTAACCTTGAACTCCTGAGCTCAAGTGGCACTCCCTCCTTAGCCTCCCAGGTAGCAAGGACTACAAGTGCATGCCACCATGCCCAATTAATATTTTTTGTGCGGTGGTACACTCCGGTAATCCCAGCTACTCAGGAGGCTGAGGCAGGAGAATCACTTGAATCTGGGAGACAGAGGTTACAGTGAGCCGAGATCGTGCCACTGCACTCCAGCCTGGGCGACAGAACAAGACTCCTTCTCAACTATATGTGTGTGTATATATATATACATATGTATATATATATATATGTATACATATATATATACATATATATGTATACATATATATATACATATATATGTATGTATACATATATACATACATATGTATATATATATACAAACAAATTATACATATATATATATATATGTATACATATATATATATATAATTTGTTTGTTTGTTTTTTGTAGAAATGGGGTCTCGCTCTTTTGCCCAGGATGGATTTGAACTCCTGGGTTCAGGTGGTCCTCCCACCTCAGCCTCCCAAAGTACTGGGATTACGAAGATGAGCCACCACACTTGACCTCAGCATGTTTTCTTCGATGTAGTCCTAATGAAGGAAATATTGAATATTACCTGGTGTGTTTAACCTCAAGTATAAACCTGAATAATTTGTGTAGACCATCATTCAAGGGCTGCAGCTGCACACCAAACCTGCTCTCCGAATTGTTAACTAACGTGCTTATGTATCTGCATTTCTTTCTTAGTTCGATCATACTGATTTTAAATGTCATAGAATTCACAGGCAGAAAATGAATTTAATGCTTATTGTTTAATAAAACAATATATTTTAGATGGAAAAATGATTAATTCATATAAACTTATTTTTTCCTTCAGTTTTGTCAAAGCAACAGGCTTCACAAGTCCTGGTTAGGAAGCGTCGTGGAAATTCTATGCTTGAAGAAACCAAACAGGGTAATCTTGAAAGAGAATGCATTGAAGAACTGTGCAATAAAGAAGAAGCCAGGGAGGTCTTTGAAAATGACCCTGAAACGGTAAGCATTTATGGAAACTATCAAGTTCACACATCTAGACATACAACTACAGACTGAACATTTCCAGCCTGTACTCCCTTCTGTTCCATCTTAAAGTCAATAATTTTGTGTATCACCTTCCACACATAACCACTTCCATTTCAGGAGGAAGTACCTCCAAAGGAAAATGGGCTTGTTAGGCAGACAGTTCTGACTAAACTACAGTTCAGTTACACTTCATTATCAACAAATAGTATTGACCTCATGGTTTGTAAATATTTTCTTCTAACCAGAATTTGATAGTGTTAGGGGGAGGGGAGAGGAAGTACCTTCAAAGGAAAATGGGTTTGTAAGGAAAATGGGGTTGGTCACCAATAACAGCTTGTTCTGACTAAACTATAGTTCAGTTACACTTCATTATCAGCAAATAGTATTGACCTTATGGTTTGCAAATATTTTCTTCTAACCAGAATTTGATAGTGTTAGAGGGAGGGGAGAGGATGTCTGAAGTATTAACGTGTGTGTGTGTGTGTGTGTGTGTGTGTGCTAGTTTGAATTGTTATCACAATGCTTCATTAAATTTCTCCATTGGCATTTTTTTAAATTTAAATTTAAATTTTTTGAAACAAAGTCTCTTTCTGTTGCCCAGGCTAGAGTGCAGTGGTGCAGTCTCTGCTCACTGCAGCCTCAGCCTCCCGGGTTCAAGAGATTCTCATGCCTCAGCCACCTGAGTAGGTGGGATTAGAGGCATGTGCCACCATGCCTGGCTAAGTTTTGTGTTTTTAGTAGAGACAAGGTTTTGCCATGTTGGCCAGGCAAGTCTGAAACTCCTGGGCTTAAGCAATCCACCTGCCTCGGCCTCCCAGAGTGCCGAGATTACAGGCATAAGCCACTGCACCCGGCCTACTGTTACTTTACATGAAAGATTTTAAGTCAGAATTGTAGGTATCATCTAATATTGAAATTTTAAATAGATTTTAAATAGATCTCAAAGTAGAGAGAACAGTGTAATAAATTTCAGTATACAAACTCCCCCACCCCTTTAATAATGATCAACACTCTGTCATTCTTATTTTACCTTTTTTTACCCCATCTCTTCTAATTTTTCTTTTGTTATTCTGGAATATTGTAAGGCATGCCTGTCTGCCCAGGATACTATATTAGTACATCACTCATTAATATTGAATATTTATTTCTAACATTGTAGATACATTCTATCAGCTTAGCCTCTAAGCAGCAAAAGCCCAGAGAGGGAGAAGACCTTAACACAGAGAAGGAAAGATAGTGAGTAAGGAAAACTCCTTTATGCGGTTCCTCTCTTCCACTAATTCTAACATTGGTCTCATTGACAGAAGAGAAAAAAGTGACAGAAAGAGCAAGACATAAAGGGGAGAAATGAAAAAAAAAAAGTTACTTTTTTTTGTAGAGAGGGGGTTTTGCCATGTTGCCCAGGCTGGGCTCAAGCAATCTGCCCACCTTAGTCTCCGAAAGTGCTAGGATTACACGTGTGACCACAGTGACCCCCCTGCCACACCCCCACCAAACATTTGTTACTGTGTCATGATTCTTGTGATTACAGGTGTCCACATCTCTAATACTGCAGTCCACATTTCCAGTCTTCTCAGTACCACTTATGCCTCAACATCTCTAATATATTGCTTTGACGGTCGCAACATCACCTTTGAATCCCATTATCTATTGTGTAGGTTTATATGTGAGAGGGGGAAAGAATGAGGCCTTTGACTCAGTTCTGGATGAGCTTATGTTCTGTACTTACTAAGTGGTAACACTGACTGTGTCTTTGTGTAGAAATTTTGGTTTCTCATGAGGTATTCTTGTACTGTTAATGGTACACATTAGATATATCATGGCTTAAGAATGCTTTCGTTGACCAACCTGAGAACTTTACTATCAGAAATTTTTAACATTTTTCTCCCTTTGAGAAAGCACATTCTTTACTCCAAATGACTGATTTACAGACAAACTTTTGGTACACAACCAATTTATAAGTAAGGTATTATATGTACATAAGATGTACAAGATAAATGTCTACTTTAATTCACTTCAAAGTATGTCACTGTTAGCTGGGCACCTTGGCTCACACCTGTAATCCCAGCACTTTGGGAGGCCAAGGCAGGAGGATCGCTGGAGTCCAGCAGTTTGAGGCCTAGGCAGCATAGTGAGACCCCATCTCTACAAAAAAATAATTTGCAACAACAAAAAATCAGCTGTGCATGGTGACATGTACCCGTAGTTCCAGCTACTTGGGGGACTGAGATGGGAGGATTACTTGATCCCAGGAGGTTGAGGCTGCAGTGAGTCATGGTCATGCCACTGCACTCTAGCATGGGTGACACAGAGAAACCTCATCTCAAAAAAAAAAAAAAAAAAAAAAAAAAAACAAGACAGAGTATGTTACTGTGATTGAACATTGAATCTGTGTGGGTCATCATTATGACATAAAATGTGTCAAATGGTTATCTAATCATTATGGAAAAATTAAAAGATGTACAAAAAAAGGGCATGCATGATTATATTTACCATCTTAAATCGAGCTTGTTTTCAGATTAGAAGCCTTTGAAACATGATTAATTGATCAGTATTTCTTTAAGCCTAAGTGTCTTATTGGTTTAACTTTATTGTTTTCTCTTAGTATATCTTACTATATAAAAAGTTATAATGTGAAAATGATGATTATATGTAATTTATTTGCATCTTTGATATAAAAACACATTATAAAATTAAGTTTTAACTCTATAATGAAATTTAGGTTTGCTAAGATATATGTTTTCTTTTTCTTCTTTCTAGGATTATTTTTATCCAAAATACTTAGGTAAGTTCAAAACATCTCAATTATATCATCTTAGAAATGGAAGGGAACTTAGATATATTCCTGTCTAACTCTCTACCCATCTATTCCATCCAATGTAATTTCATTATCCTTGGGAGTGAGGTTTCATTTTATATGCAATTTTGCTGTCTTTATATTTAAGACATGTTGAGAAATTTGGAACAGTTCTTTAATTACCATGTGGAATTTTAAATTTTAGTGTTTTTCTTTCTCATGTCTTTCTCATGAAGCTCTTGGGCTGATGCTCAGTTATATTGAGGTGCTCATAGTCTATGAGCTCATAACCCATATGCGTTTTCATGGGTTAACTTTTTTTATTTTGTTTTTTGAGACAGGGCCTTGCTGTGAGCCAAGAGCTGGAGTGTGGTGGCCTGCTCTTGTCTCACTGTAACTTCTACTTCCCTGGGTTCAAGTGAATCTCATGCCTCAGCCTCGTGAGTAACTGGAATTACAGGCATGTGCCACCACACCCAGCTAATTTTTGTATTTTTAGTAGAGACAGGGTTTCGCCATGTTGGCCAGGGTAGTCTTGAACTCCTGACCTCAAGCATCCACCCTCCTCAGCCTCCAAAGTGTTAGGGTTACAGGCATGACCCACCCTGCCCAGCCTTAGCTGCTGTAGTTTAAAAGGGCAGGGGGATATAGATATATATCCATGAAAAAGATGTTTTCTTTTGTAAGGTTACATGTTACTCCTCACTTTTCAAAACAAAAACCAATAATTTGTACTATTAAAGTGTAGAAAAGATAGTATATCTAGACTATTTCAGCTTTTTAATTTTAGATAGAAATGTAAATATTTTATAATAAAAATAGACAATATTTGACTGTTAAATATTACGTGTGCATTAAAAAATACAGTGTTAACTCTTGCTTTTTAGGTCCATGTAATGAGGCTGTGTTTTTGCAGGCACACTACTGTAGAGGATACATTCCTTTGATCAGAGTACATTTGGATAAAGATAAATACCATGTTAATACAGCATTATGTGTTCTGGGGAAGTTCCTTAGATAAAATATTTTTCTTTTCTCCTTGTATCTCTCTTCCACTTTTCTGGTCCCACCCAACTCTTTCTTCTCTTTGCCTACCTCATTTGGCAACATGGTAAAAAAAAAAAAAAACAAAGTATAAAACTAAACAAACTAAAACAAAAACACAAGATGTGGGCTCCAGCCTCAGACCTAAAAATTTTTAGCTGTATCAGGTGAAAGAAGTTGTTTAGCTTTTCAGGTTCTGTAGTTTTAAGTGTGCCCTGTAACTATATTTTCTAACTTCAGAGCTTTTAAATCACCAAATAAGTCAATGTACATAAATAACTTACTGTGTCAAAATTTCTTCAAATATATTCTTGTTTAATCACCCCATCATGTGAAACAAAAATATACTTTTTATTATGATTTGTTTTTTGATTTAAATTTCATATTTTGGTCTTTATTTGTATATAGGCATGTGTGGTGAATTCCACTGTTAAAAACAATTTTTAAAAATGTCCTGCCTCAGTTACACTTTTTTTGTTATTTGATGTATATATTCTATAGGCCAATGGCTCTAATTTGAAAAGCAAAACAAAACAATCCTTTCCCTGGTAAATCTAATAGTAGTTTTACTAACTACAACAGCTCATATAGGAAGGCCCCTGTGGTGAGATAAGGTCACCAAAGAAATTAAATAACTATAACCCATATATTTGGGGCAATATTTAGACTTAGTTTTCAGGGACTAATAAAGCACTTCAATTGGTCTACGTATTCCCTGTGCTATCTTGAAAACATGTGATTTGGAAATAAGTACTCTGGGTTCCATTATAGTTTTTAAATTGTGTTCTTCTCTTTTGTAAGAAGTAGAATAAATCACTACCATTTCCATAGGCCTCGTATCACCTAACAGAGTAGGTGTTTCTATTAAAGAGAGAGAAACTTCCTGGGAAGAATGGTAAACTCTGAGCCTAAATATAAACATTAGAAATCATTTTTTTGGTGTAAGCTGGCAAAAAATAAAATAAGAAAAAAACCCTGAAAATAAAAAAAAAAGAAATTATTTTTAGTTTCTAATTCCTGCCAAGTTGGTGAATTACCTCAGAATGCTGACTCCCTCCCTTCAAATCTTCTCTAAAGAAACAATAAGATTCCAAGCACGTTAATAACAAAATAAAATGACAGCAACAGGAAGTGTAAGAAATGTCTGGGTAGACGAAAAGCTGGCCTGACCTGCTGGTGTGTGTGGTGGGGGGGTTGTGTTCTAACTGACAAGGCAGTAGTGACAGAACAGATTTGACCATTTAAAACATGGCCTGAGCTTTCCAATTGAGAAAACAAACACAAAAAGTACAAGAGAGCAAACCCCGAGTCACAAGAAGTTTTAAAGTAACAAAAGCAGAGAGAGAAATAAGTGGAATAGAAAAACAAAAGTGAGCATTAACGAAAGCAGATTCTCATTCTTCAGAAGGGTTAGCGAGTGAGACTAACATCTGGCAAGAATAATTAAGGAAAAACAAAACAGAGAAGGAGGAAACGCCAATACATAGAGTACAAGATGGAAAGGGAAAATATTCTAAAGTCAACACAGGTTAAAAACAGTATCATAAAATATTACAAACAGCTACATCAAATACATTTGGGAACCGAAATAAAATGGATGTGTTCCTAGAAAAACATAAAATATCTGTAATTTCACAGGAAGCAATGGAGAACTTAGTTATACAAACAAGTATTAAACAAGTTGAAACCACAGCCAAAGCCCTCTTCTTCCTATTTCTCCCAAAACCCAGATCCAGATGGTTTTACAAATGAACTCTTACAAATTTTAGGAAATTGTTAATGTTTCCCTTATTAAGATATTGTCCTTGAAAAATGAGCTTATTCTAAGAGGCTTGTGTAATCTTGACTCCAAAACCAAATAAAGACATATAGTAAACTCATTTTAAAATTTAAGTGAGGGAATAAAAGAAAAGAAAAATAGAATTCCTTTTGCTTTCTGAATTAATTCTAAATAAAATGATATTCAGTCCGATCTTAAGTGTGTTAAAAATAATATCATGATCAAGTAAAATTATTCCAGAAATTTAAAGATGATTTAACATCAGAAAATCAGCTGGGTGCAGTGGCTTTTATGCCTGTAATCCCAGCCACTCAAGAGGCTGAAGTGGGAGGATCACTTGAGGCCAGGAGTTTGACACTAGCCTGGGTAACATAGTAAGACCCCACCCCTAAAAGTGTAGTATTACCTCAGTTCATACAGAAAAAGCAGTTGATAGAGATCACTACTTAGTTATGATCAAAGCTTTTGTCAAATTAGAATATAAGAAAAGGTTCTGAGGTTGGTAAAGGTTAAATATAGAATAAGTACCTAATTTATCTTCCAAATTTTCACATTTCAGTTCAGGATTAATACTGCACAAGGTCAATGTCAGCTGTAAAAAGAATAAAATAGGATTGTTTTGGGCAAATTGGCATGAGAAAGGAAGGAGGGAGGGATGGAAAGAGAAAGAGAGAGAAAAGAAAAAGAAAGGAAGCGAACAAAATCTACAGTAAACATTACACCTAATGGAGAAAATTTAGTTATAGTTTCTTGGAGGTTGAGAACAGAAAGAAAAGTACTGGAGGTTACATTCAATGCAATAAGGAAAGAAAAATAGGGATTTTATAGATCATAAGCTATAATATAGTCCTGTCATTGTTTTTAATTGATATAATACTGGAAAAAAATAGAATCCACAGACAAAATGTAAGAACACAGAAGAGATTTAGATAATTCTATGACTCTCCTATACAAATTCATAGTAGTTATTAACACAAGCAATAGTCTAGTAGAAATTAAAAAGATGATACCATTCACAATAGCAGCAAATCCCATAAAATATCTAGAAATATCTGAAGAACACATAAAAGCCCTATGGAGAAAATTTTAATACTCAAATTGAAGACATAGAAAATGAATTAAAACCATTGAAAGATACTTCATGATCTTGAATTGAGTGATGCTATAAAGTGATCAGTTCTCAAATTTATTTTATTTTCTCTTATTATATTTTATGTTTTTAGAAATGGGGTCTCTCTATGTTGTCCATGCGGGTCTCAAATTCCTGGGCTCAAGCAATCCTGCTGTCAGGGCTTCCCAAAGTGCTAGGATTATAGGTGTGAGCTACTATGTGCGGCCATCCTCAAATTTATATGTTCAGAGCAATCTTGTTTAAAGAAATATTTTTAAGAAACTTGATACACTCATTTTAAAATTTAAGAGAGCGAATGAAAGTCCACACATGTCTAAAATACAAAAAAGAGAAATACTTTATCAAATATTAATAATACAAAGGTATAGAAATAAAACTGTTTGGTATTTTCAGAACATGTAGACTAATGAAACTGAACAGAAAGTTCAGAGAAAGACTCATGTATCTATGACAACCTAATATTTGATAAAGATGATACTGTAAGTCACTGGATTATTTAAAGATGGCATTGAGAAGAGTGGCCAGCTATTGGCAGACAAATAAATGTGGGTTTCTAATTACCACCAAATGTAAAGGTGAATTCTAGGTAGAATAAAGACAAAAATGTTAAAATAAAACTATGAAATTAAAGAAATAATATGGGAGAATATCTTTGTGACTGATGGCCTGGGGGAAAATTTTAAATTCACAAACTGTAAGGTGAAATAATAAATTTTATTATAACAAAATTAAGAATTTATCTTACAAGAGAGACGTGAATAGTAAGATTAAGAGACAAATGACAGTTCTGTCTCTGTCAAATAAATATCAAAAATGTAAATATCAAGAGATGATATTTATAAATGTTTAAATTTTTTCAAATCTGCAGGAAAAACAAAGATCAATAGAAAAATGGTAAAAAAAAAAAAATAGGGAAAATTTTCAAAGAAGAAAACTTTCAGATTTGGAAAATGACATGAAAATATGCTCCATATCCTTAGAAATCAGAAAAACAATGTGATATTACTTTATTACTTATTAGTCTGCCAAAAATTAGAAAGCAAGGATATAGAAATCCTTGTATCCCACTGGTGAGAATGCACCTTTGCCAAGCCATTAAGTACAATCCTATTTAATGATCACACAATTCCACCCCTGGATATCTATTCCAAAGAAATTGTTATGCAGGTACTAAGGAGACATGCATGAGGATGTACTTTCCACTTTCTTGTAGAGGTAGAAAATTGGAGGTAATTTGAATATCTATCATGGGTAGACAGAATTCTAAAGTGGTGGTTGCATACTGTGATGTAATGCTTAGTGGTTAGTAACAATGAATTATGTGTAGCAGCATAGATTGATCATAAAAATCAGGTGCTGAGTGAAAAATATTAGAGGATGTGATATATTATACAAAACCATTTACACACATGAATGAAAACATGGACATGAAATTGTAAATATATATTTTCAAGAACACTTACAAATTTTAAAAATGCACATAACCACTGGGCATGGTGTCCCATGCCTGTAATTCCAGCACTTTGGGAGGCTGAGGAGGGCAGATCACTTGAAGTTAGGAGTTCGAGACCAGCCTGACTAGCATGGTGAAACTCCATTTCTAGTCAAAATATAAAGATTAGCCAGGAATGAAGGAGTGGTGGTGAGGCCTGTAATCCCAGCTACTGGGGAGGCTGAGGGATGAGAATCACTTGAACCCAGAAGGTGGAGGTTGCAGTGAGCCAAGATCGTGCCACTGTACTCCAGCCTGGGCGACAGAGACTCTGTCTCAAAGAAAAAACAAAACAAAACAAAACAAACAAACAAACAAAAAAACCAAAAACCACACAACTCATTAGAATGACTGCCTAAAGGATGAATGAAAGTGGAAACGGAGGAAATGGAGATAGAAAGAAATATATATGTATATTTTGAAAGCAAGTGATGGGCTTTTCAAAGATGAGCGATCATAATGCAGTCAAAGGGATGGGGTATGAATAACTCAGCCTTGTACTCCTCCAGTCAAAACAAGCAAACATTCAGCCTTTTATGTGATGTCTTTTCTGTGACTTAAAGACAGAGGGGTATAAAGTAGTTTCTTGGAGAAATAAAAAATTTACCTGACTCATGATCCATTACAATTCCTTTGTCTAGGAGTCAGTGACTGTTCGAACTATTTTTTAGAATTGACAAATCAAGATAGCTAGGATAGTGGTGCCTATAGAAAGTGGCAAAAGGAAACCAGTTTGATTGTTAATAAAACTAATGGTGAAAAATATAAGTAAAGGTACATGTAGCAAGATCTTTACCTAAGAGGTTATGCCTTGACCACCAGAACCTCTCTTGAAAGGGTCTGTTGCTTAGCCTTTCTCTCCTATGGTCCTAATTTCTGTTTTTAATCCCTTTTCTTGTGGGAGCTTCTGCGTCAGTTTACAGAAGCAGAGACAATCTCCCTCCAGCTTTCACCTTCCTGTTCACCCTCCTCAATTTTTCCTATTCCTGTTGTGTGGTAAAAAAGATTAAGTGGGACTATGAGGGTTCTGTATTGCACGGCTTTGGAGTGGCAAAGCAACTGGCTCTCCACACTGTAATTCTGAATGCACTTTTCCATGACAGTATTATCATGAATATTAATGTAGGCTTTTATATAATGTGCCTTATGTGTTTAAGCTAATGTAGTCTGGCCTGGGGTTCTAAATCCATATGAAACATTTCACTTGGGTCTCCAGCCTCAGGGCTTTCAAATTTTGGCTGTTATTCACTGTAAAATTTGCCAGAGATGCGAAATGAAGCTTTCTCAAAAGTGATGATTCTAATGAAATATTCACACTAGAATAAATGAAGTCTCAGAATAGATGATACAAGAGGAAGGACAAATGAACGAAAGATAAGACTACTCGAGACCTAAAACTACTTGGGTTTTACTGGGGCTGAGTTTGGCTCCCTTCCCCTCTCTACGTCTTGTACCCTTTTGCGTTACTACCTTCCATCATGGAATGCTGCCGTGCGTAAGAAGGCCCTTACCAGATGATTAGCACCTTCATATTGGACTTTCCAGTCTCCAGAACTGTGAAAAATGATTTTTTCTTTATAAATAACTGAGTCTGTGGTATTCTGTTATAGCAACACAAAAAGGGCTAAGACGAAACATTGGTGCCAGACACTGGCTTGTTTCTATAACAAATACCTGAAAATGTGGAAGCAGTTTTGAACTGGGTAATGGCTAAAGGCTGGAAGAATCTGGAGGAGCAGACTAGGAAAACCTAGATAGCTGTGAATGGAACATTGAGGATGAGTCTGGTGAAGAGTCAAAAAAAGAGAAGACATGTAGGAAAAGAATGTAACTTCTTAGAGATTACTTAAGTGTCATGATTAGATTGTCGGTAGAAATATGAATGCTAAAGGCCATTCTGATGAGATCCTAGATGGAAGTGAGAAACAAAGCACTGGAAACTAGAGTAAAGACCAACATTGTTACAAGGTGGCAAAGAAATTGGCTGAATTATCTCCATGCCTGAGGGCTTTAGGGAAGGCTGAATTTAAGAGATATGTACTAGGATAGCAGAGATTTCTAAGCAAAATATTGAAGGAACTGTGTGGCTACATTTATTTATTTATCTATTTATTTATTTAGAGACAGAGTCGTGCTTTGTCACCCAGGCTGGAGTGCAGTGGTGTGATCTTGGCTCACTGTAGCCTCTGCCTCCCAAGTTCAAGCAGTTCTTGTACCTCAGCCTCCCAAGTAGCTAGGATTACAGGTGTGCGCCACCACACCTGGCTAATTTTTGTATTTTTAATAGAGACAGCATTTTTTCATGTTTGCCAGGCGGCCTCAAACTCCTTACCTTAAGTGATCCACGTGACTCGGCCTCCCAAAGAACTAGGATTACAGATATGAGCTACTGTGCCCAGCCTTTGTGGCTACTTTTAACTGAATATAGTAATATATGAGAAAAAGAGAAATGATTTAAAGTTGGGATTTATAAGTAAAAGGGAATCAGGGCAAAAATATTTGGGAAATTCACAGCCTGGTCATATAAAGAGTGAAAAGGTCTTTAGGAAAGCAAACCAATGGTGTGTCCCAAGTTACCATTTGCCAAAGAGATTGCCATGAATAGAAAAGAGCCAGGAGCTCATTATTTTAAGTGAAGTAACTCAGGAATGGAAAACCAAACATTGTATGTTCACAGTTATAAGTGGGAGCTAAGCTATGAGGATGCAAAGGCATAAGAGTGATACAATGGACTTTGGGGACTCGGGAGAACTGGTGGAAGCGGGGTGAAAGATAAAAGACTACACGTTGGGTACAGTGTACACTGCTTGGGTAATGGATGAACCAAAATCTCAGCAATCACTATGAGAGAACTTACTTATACATGTAACCAGACACCACCTATTCCCCCAAAAACCTGTTGAAATTTAAATAAATAAATAAATAAATAAATGGAGCCAGGTGCTGTTTTTCAAAACAATGGGTGAAAGACCTCAAAGACATTTGAGAGATTTTTGAGGCTGCCTCTCCCATCACTGGCCCAGAGCAGGACCTTGATGTAGTTTCCAGAGGGGCACCTGCAGGACCACCACTGCTCAGCACGACCTAGGGACTGTGCTGCTGGAATTTCAGCACAGTGTCCCTTGGCCATCCCAAACATGGCTCAAGTGGGCCTAGGTGCATCTCAACCCACCACTCTGGAATGTACGTACCTCATAAGCGTTGGTGGCATTCATGTGGTGTTAATTTTGCGGGTGCACAGAATGCAAAAGCTGTGGGGTCATGGGGCTTCCATCTAGATGTCAAAGGTTATTATGGACAGTCTGGGGGTGCCCAGGCAGAGACTTGTTACAGCAGCAGAGCCACTGTAGTGAACCCCCACCGGGGCAATGCCTAGTGGAGCCATGGGAGTTGGGAAGCCCCAAGAGCCCAGAACTATAGGGCTACCAGTATGCAACTTCTGTCTGGGAAAGCTGCAGGCACAAGACTCCAACTTGTGAGAGCCGCAGCATGGCCTACATCCAGCAAAACCATAGGGATGGGTTGGCCAAGGCCTTGAGGTCTCAACCCCTACCCCTGTGTGCTCAGAAGTCAGGACATAGAGTCAAGGAAAACTGTATTAGAGCTTTAACATTTTATATTGTTTTTCTTAATGAGTTTTGGACTTCCTTAGGACCAGTTACGGTTCTTACCTGTTTTACCTTTTTGTAATGGAATCATGCTTATCTCACTGCATTTTGGAAACTCATAGCTGGTGGGAATTTGCCTTAGGGTGAATCATGCCTTGAGTCTCATCCATATGTGATTTAGATGAGACTTTGGACTTTGGACTTTTGAGTTGGTGCTAGTATGAGTTAAGACATGGGGGCTTGTATTAGCCTGTTTTCACACTATTATTATAAAGACATACCCAAGACTGGATAATTTATAGAGAAAAGAGGTTTAATTGACTTATAGTTCAGCATGACTGGGGAGGTCTTGGGAAACTTAGAATCATGACGGAAGGCAAAGGGAAAGTGTATTAGTTAATTTTCATGTTGCTAATAAAGACATACCTGAGACTGGGTAATTTGTAATTTAAAAGAGGTTTAATTGACTCATAGTTCCACATGGCTGGAAAGACCTCATAGTCATGGCAGAAGGTGAATGGGGAGCAAAGTTACATCTTACATGGCGACAGGCAAGAGAGCTTGTGCAGGGGATCTCCCATCTATAAAACCATCAGATCTTGTGAGACTTACTCACTACCATGAGAACAGTGTGGGGGAAATTGCCCCCATGATTCAATTATCTCCACCTGGCCCTGCCCTTGACACATCGGTATTATTACAATTCAAGGTGAGATTTCGGTGGGGACACAGCCAAACCATATTAGGAAGCAAGGCACCTTCTTCACAAGGCAGCAGGAAGGAGAATGAATACAGGAGGAACTGACAAACACATAAAATCATCAGATCTTGTGAGAACACCATGGGGAAAATCGCCCCCCCCCCCGATTCAATTACGTCTACCTGGTCTGTCCCATGATACATGGGGATTGGGGGGATTAGAATTCAAGATGAGATTTTGGGTGGGGACACAGTCAAACCATACCAGGGCTACTGAGATGGAATGAATATATTTTGCACATGAGAAGGACGTGAATTTTGGGGGCTGGAGCAAATGCTAGGCTTGAATGTGACCCTCAAAAAGCATGTGCTGGAAACTTAATTCCCAGTGGAACAGTGTTGGGAGGTGGGGCCTAATGGGAGGTGTTTAGGTCATTAAGGCTGCACCCTCATGAATGGCCTAACACCAATTATGAAAGGGCTGGAGGCTGCAAGTTTGGCCTCTTGCTCTTTCACCCTCTCAACTCTCTTGCCATCTGCTGGGGGATGGTGTAACAAGAGGGCCTTCATGAGATGCCGAAGTACCTTAATATCAGAATTCCCAGCCTCCAGAACTGGGAGAAGTAAATTTCTTTTATAAATTAGCCAGTCTGTGGTATTTTGTTATAGCAACACAAAGTAGATTAAGATAGGGGCTCCAGAAACACCCCCATGATGTGTAAGGTAAGACTTATTTGGGAAGATATTCTAACTCACCATGGTAGGCTGAATAATGACCTCCTTACTCCACCTTGCCTAGCCCTCCCCACCCCAAACATATCTATGTCCTAATCCTCAGAACTTGTGACTGTTACCTCATATGGCAAATGGAGACTTTGCAGATGTGACGAAAGATCTTTCCATGGAGACATTATCCTGGGATATCTGAGAGGACTCGATAAAACCATAAGGGTCTTCATAACAGGATGGCAGGAGATCAGAGTCAGTAGTAGGATATGGAATGACAAAGCAAGAATTGGCAGACATGCAAGGATGAGGCCACGAGCCCAGGAATGCAGATGGCCTCTAGAAGCTGAAAAAGACAAGGAAAGGGATTCTTCTTTGAAGCGTCCAGAAGGAATGGATCCCTGCTAACCCTTTGGTTTTAGACTCTCAGCACTGTAAAGCAATACATTTTTATATTTAAAGCTACTAAATTTGTGGTAATTTGTCATAGCAGCCATAGGTAACTTAAACATATACTGACTTCAAATGAATCTTTTAATCTGTCTGTGATAAATTATATTTTTCCAAAGATAGTTCAAAAATGTCTCCCGTTCCACATACCCTTCTGCAGTGTCATTTTGCCATATCCTGATCAAGAGGTAGAATAAATCCCCAACCCACACCCTACCCTTTGAATCTGGGTGGACCCTGGGACCCCTTTGATCAATATAATATATAGAAGTGATACAATGTCCCATAACTGCCATGGCAGCTGGCTTTCTCTCTCTTAGAAGTTAGCTGTCATGAAAGAAGTGCCACTGTAAGACCAGCATGCTAAGGGAAACACCCACACGGAGAACTTTGAAGCATGATCTATCATATGGAAAGAGAGATGCCGAAGAACATTAGCTCCATCTTGGAAGCAGTCCCCTGCCACAGCCATCCTGGTTGACTCCATTGGCAGCAGAGACAAACAACCCAACCAAACTCTGCAAATATTTGACTCACAAATCATGAGAAAAACACAAAGATTATTTAGGCTACTAATTCTGGGGGTGGTTTTTTACTCGGCAAAAGCTAAGTAAAACACCATCTTTTTTTTATAGTAAGTCAGTGACTGTCTGAACAATGAAGTAATACATATAGTGTCTTTAATGCCTGTTAAGAAATATATTTTTGGCACTAAGTAACTTCTAGTTACCTTAAAGTTGCAAAGTATTTCATCTTTACAATTCCAGCTGTCATTTCTTAGTTTCCTAGCAATATCTACCAGGTTGCTATATCTGATTTCACAGGGTTGTAGTGAAGAATGAAGGGAATGAAGTAAACCTGTTTTGTAATATAGAAGCATTATACAAATATTATTGTATTAATCTCAGGTCAACATTAGAAGAATTGGAAGTAGCCTGTAGCAAGTAGAAACAAGAACTGATTCTATTGACTGAATTATATATACTTTCTAAATCAGACTCTGGTCAATAGATTTGAGAGTAACATCTTGTTTCTGCTATGGAATTAAAAACATATATGACAATGAATTTCTGTGCTAAACCAAGGTTTTTTTCACTTCTGACTTTAAGGTTCTTCTCCAGAGAGAAGAAGCTGTCACAGACCTATTTTTTATGATTCTGTATCTGTTGCCATCTTGCTTGTAGATTTTTAGTTTTGCAAAAAGGTAGATGGAAACGTTTAGTGTTGCATTTTGAAGGCTGAATCTTGTGAATCCACAGGAGCATAAATAGTCTACCTCTTGGGACAGTTCCTACCATGAATTCAGATCAAGTATGTGTGTCTAAGAAGATTATGTTCGTTTTTCTTTTCAGTTTGTCTTCGCTCTTTTCAAACTGGGTTATTCACTGCTGCACGCCAGTCAACTGATGCTTCTTATCCTGACCTGAGAAGCTGTGTCAATGGTAAGCACTTCTACCATCTATTGAAAAAACAAAACAAAGACTCCGTAGGTAAAGTACACGCATGCTAATGTAAACTAATGTTTCAAAATCGAGAAATGATCCTTTGATGGGTTGTATGTCCAGCAAGGAAATATTTTCAAACTGCATTTAAAATACTTGTTTGTGGTTGTAAATGCTGCTGTATTACTCAAAATGAATTTTTTTGCCTAATGTTTAAACTAAACAGAGTTCTTTGTTTTAGTAAGCTTTAGATCATCAGCTTCAGAATTTGTATTCCCAATGGCTTTATTTTGGCTGTTGTTGAATAATCAAGTAGTGTGACTAAATGTTACAGTAGGTTAATAGCTCAAAGTAGAGCCACGTTTATTCTGCTAACTTTCTGGCATTGATAATATAAACGTGGAAGACGTTATATGAATCAAATTAGCTTTCTTGCTCTGAAGTTCACAAGGGACCTAATGATAATTCTGGTAGATTATTTTTGACTCTTTGTTGGGAAATTGGTAAATTAGTAAAAGCAAATGGTGCAACCACAGATATAAATTGTGATGTTTGTTCAGAGAATATTTTACATCCAGCATTGACATTCTCTAGGTATTCATTTAACTGTGTTTTTCTCTAATTTAAAGTGCTTGCAATTACACAGGTAGAACAGTTTGTCTGAACACCTATGTTTAATTATTTAATTCATGCTTTATCTTTTCTTAAAATTTACCAAAGAACAGAAGAATAATAATTTTGATAAAAATTTTCTGTTAGTTTGTTTTCTATGATTTTTAACTGATACCTAATGTATTGCCACGTTTCAAAAAACTTGATCCTATGAAGACTTTTTAAAAAAATTGTGCAATTAATTAGGCATTATCTAGGTTGGTTATTTATTAAACAACAAAAATTTTCTTTGACTAACATATGCAAAGAGATAGAAATATTGGGAGTATTGGAAGTATTGGAAGGATGGGAAGAACATGTACGGTTGATTGGGAAGTTGAGAAGCTGGTGTGCAAATGTGCAGAAACCAAGGGACTATTGCAGTGTGTAATGAGGGGACAGAAATTACAAATAAAAAACAAATGGCATGTCATTTGCCATATTGATAAAGTGCTTTGATATTTTAGGAAGAAAATAAACAAGGCACTATAATTGATCTTTACTTGTACTTTTTTTTTTTTTTTTTTGGACAAGCTCTTACTCTGTTGCCCAGGCTGGAGTGCAATGTTGCAATCATGGCTCACTGCAGCCTCAACCTCCTAGGTTCAAGCAATCCTCCTGCCTCAGCCGCCTGAGTAGCTGGAACTATAGGCACATATCATCACTCCTGGCTTATTTATTTATTTATTTATTTATTTATTTATTTATTTATTTATTTTTGAGACGGAGTCTTGCTCTGTCGCCCGGGCTGGAGTGCAGTGGCCAGATCTCAGCTCACTGCAAGCTCCGCCTCCCGGGTTTACGCCATTCTCCTTCCTCAGCCTCCCGAGTAGCTGGGACTACAGGCTCCCGCCACCTCGCCCGGCTAGTTTTTTTGTATTTTTAGTAGAGACGGGGTTTCACCGTGTTAGCCAGGATGGTCTCAAACTCCTGACCTCATGATCCGCCCGTCTCGGCCTCCCAAAGTGCTGGGATTACAGGCTTGAGCCACCGCGCCCAGCCTAATTTGTTTTTTATAGAGATGGGGTCTTGGGTATGTTGTCCAGGCTGGTCTCAGACTCCTGGCCTCAAGCAATCCTCTTACCTGGGCCTCCCAAACTGCTAGAATTACAGGCATGAAACACTATTCCAGGCCCTACTTTGTACTTCTTAATATTGCTCTTTTTCTCTGGTAATATTCCTTATTTTAAAATCTGTCTTATATTAATATAGTCACTCTGGCTTTCCTTTGATTAGTGTGTTTATGGTTTACTTTTCCATCCATTAACTTTGAACATACCAGTGTGTTTATATTTCAAGTGAGTTTCTTTTGGGTCTTGCTGTTTTCTCCAATCTGACAATGTCTGTCTTTTAAGTGGAGTGTTAGACTATAGACATTTACATTTAATGTTACCACTGATGATGGTTAAAGTCTATTAATCCCATCTGTTCTGTTTTTTTTTTCTTTCCCTACTTTTTTTTTTTTTTTTTGCGGGGGGGGCGGGGGGCTGGAAGTTGATTACATTTTTCCATTTTGTCTCCTCTGTTATTAATTATGCTTCTCAAACTTCTTTTACTCATTTCTTTTCTTTTCTTCTTTTCTTTCTTTTTTTCTTTTGGTCAGGATCTCACTCTCTAGCCCAGGCTGGAGTGTGGTGGGGTGATCATAGCTCACTGCAGCCTTGAACTCCTGGTCTCAAATCCTTCTTCCTTTCTGCCTCAGCCTCCTTAGTAGTTAGGGCTGCAGGCATGTAGCACCATGTCCAGCTAATTTTTAAATTTGTTTGTAGAGATAGGGCCTCACTTTGTTGCCTAGATAGTTTTGAACTTCTGGCTTCAAGTGATCTTTTTACCTTGGCCTTCCAAAGTGCTGGGATAACAGGCATGAGCCACTGTGCCAGACCTCATTTCCTCTATTTTTTTGTGCTGTTTCTGCCTTACATTTTAATATTATACATTATAAACTCCATGATATGTTAATTTATAAATAGCCTATCAAATGAGAAAATATTGTTTTATTGTATTATTTATTTATTTTTGAGGCAGAGTCTTGTGCTGTCATCTAAGCTGGAGTGCAGTGGCACAATCTTAGCTTATTGCAACCTCTGTCTGCTGGATTCAAATCATTCTTGTGCCTCAGCCTCCCAAATAGCTGGGATTACAGGCCTGGCTAATTTTTTTGTATTTTTGTGGAGATAGGGTTTTGCCATGTTGCGTTGCCTAGGCTGGTCTCAAATTCCTGGCTGCAAGTGATCCACCCACCTTGGCCTCCCAAAGTGCTAGGATTACAGGCATAAGCCATTGGCACCTGTCCCAGAAAACATTGTTCTATATTTTCTCATATGTTTACCATTTCTGGCATTCCATATTCTTTTTTATAGATCCATATTTCCATCTGACAACATGTTCCTTCTGCCTGAAGAAATTCCTTTAACATTTCTTATACTACATATCTGATGAAGATGGATTTTCTCTTTTTTTTTTTTTTTTTTTTTTTTTTTGAGACAGAGTCTTGCTCTGTCACCCAGGCTGCAGTGCAGTGGCACAACCTCAGCTCACTGCAAGCTCCATCTCTTGGGTTCATGCCACTCTCCTGCCTCAGCTCCCCGAGTAGCTGGGACTGCAGGTGCCTGCCACCACGCCCAGCTAATTTTTTGTATTTTTCATAGAGACAGGGTTTCACCCTGTTAGCCAGGATGGTCTTGATTTCCTTACCTTGTGATCTGACTGCCTTGGCCTCCCAGAGTGCTGGGATTACAGGCGTGAGCCACCGTGCCCAGGCTTTCTCATATTTTTTAATTAAAAAATAGTATATTGCCTTTATTTTTGGGAGATATTTTTATTGGGTAAAGACTTCCATATTGATAGTGTTCCATCAGTATGTCAAAGATGTCTCTCCATTGTCCTTACACTTGAATAGATGCTGATGGGAAAACTACTGTTATTCTTAGCTTTTTTTTTCTTCTATGTATGCACTGTGTTTTAGATTTCTCTTTTTCCCTGGTTTTCTCTAATTTGATATAGTATTTTTAGGTTTATCCTGATTGGTGTTTAGTGGGCTGCTTGGATCTGCGTGTTCATAGTTTTCATCAAATTTAGAAAACGATTTACTATTATTTATTCAAATTTCTTTTTTCTTTCTCCCTGCTATCTTTCCTCTTCTCTTGGAATGTCAATAACATGTATTAGGCCATTTGATATTGTTTAACAAGTCATTCATGCTCTAATTATTTATCAGTTTACTTATGTATTTATTGTTTTTATACTTCTTATCTGTCCTTCCTTAATTTTCGATAGTTTTTATGTCTTCAAGTTCACTCTTGTTTTTTCTCCCATGGATAATTTACTTTTAATCCCATTTACTGTATTTTTCATTTTATATAGTCTATTTTTCATTTCAATAAGTCCCATTTGGATCTGTTCCACATCTGCTATTTTATTTTATTTTTTTCATCATGCCTATATTTACTACGGGAACATGTGGAGTGCACTTAAAATAATTTTATTTGTTTATTTTTCTGATTTTTGGTCATCTCTTCCATTTTAGATATATTTTCATCTACTGATTTTTCTCTTGGTTATAAATTCTTTTCTTGTTTCTTTACATGCCTATTATTTTCTTAATTTAATTTAATTTTACATTGTACTTTATTTTATTTGGATATAAGGTCTCACTGTTACCCAGACTGGAGTCCAGTGGTGTGATCATAACTCACAGTAACTTCAAACTCCTAGTCTCAAGCTATCCCCCTACCTTAGCCTCTCAAATAGCTGGGACAACAGGCATGGACTACCACAGCTGGGGAATTTATTTTTTAAATTAATTTTAAAGATTATATCTCACTATGTTGCCAAAACTGGTCTTACCTCCTGGCCTCACATGATCCTCCCTCATCTGCCTCCCAAAGTGCAGAGTGAACCACTGCATCTGACTCCTACTTATTTTTAATTGTTTACTGAACCAAACAAACAATACTATTCTCAGTATAAATAGAAAAAAAGAACTTGGAACTTTCAGTTTGGGCTAAGATGATGTAACAGGGACCAAGTTTATCCTCCTGCCTTAAATAAGTAGAACTTCAGTCTAAGTATATAAAATAATGGTTTTGGACATTGGAGAACAGGAAGCAGAACACTGTGACTCCTAAGGAACAGAAAATAAGCTTACAGCTTATGTTGCTGGGTCCTGGATTTTCTTGTCTTCTTCCAAATAGTGTTTGATTTTGTTGTGGCGTTTAGGTAACTTATGTGGAATACATTAAAAACAAATCTTTTGAGTTTTGATTTTAGGCTCTGTTAAGGCAATCTGGAGTAGCCATTAGCTTAAAACTAATTTAGCCTCAATAATAAGTCTACATCCTTGTGAGGAGTCTGCCTGATGCCCTTTGTACTATGAAATATTTTAGGTCTGGGTAGTCTAAAACAAACTATCCCTATCTCTCTATGAGCTCTGGAAATTTTCCTGTGCAAATCGTCATTCAGCCAAAGACCCTGGGGGATCTTTTTGCAGATCTCTGGAGACTCTCTTTCTCTTCTCTCTCTCTCTTTCTCTCTCTCTTTCCATACACACACGTGTTTTTCCCTCTCTTTGCCTTTATAGTACTCTGAGCAGCAAAATTCCAATTTGATCTCCCCAAACTCCAATATTTGTTTTCTCAACCCAAGGAGACCACTGGGCTCTGTTTGTGTTTCTTGCACTGTTGCATAGAAGCTATCTCCAGGCAGGAATGTGGTCCAATTGTAGGTCTCAGCTTGTTTATTTTCTTTTCCTTAGGAATCATGATGTTCTCCTTCCTGTTCTCCAATGTTTGAAAAACAATTATCTTGCATAGTTAGACTGAAGTTCTACTTATTTAAGGCAGGAAGATAAATCTGGTCCTTGTTACATCATCTTAGCCCGAACTGAAAGTTTTAAGTTCTTTTCTTTTTCTTTTTTTCTTTTCTTTTCTTTCTTTTTTCTTTTCTTTTTTTTCTTTTTTTTTTTTTTTTTGAGAGAGAGCCTTGCTCTATCATGATCTTGGCTTACTGCAGCCTCTGCCTCCCAGGTTCAAGCAATTCTTGTACTTTAGACTCCCGAGTAGCCAGGACTACAGGAGTGTGCCACCATGCCCAGCTAAGTTTTATATTTTCAGTAGAGACAGGGTTTCACCTTGTTGCCCAGGACCCCAGTGATCGGCCTGCCTTGGTCTTCCAAAGTGCTGGGATTACAGGTGTGAGCCATAATGCCTAACCTCTTTTTTCTCTTAATGTTGAGAATAGTATTGTTCTGTCTACCTCATGGGATTGTTCTAAGGTTCAAATGAGGTAATATATTTGGAAAAATATCTAAATTACAGTTACAAAATACTGTATATATTTGCAATGTAAAAGTAGTGTTATGGAATCTTTGGGGTGTTGCTTTTCTGTCTAGAAACTTCTGTAGCCATTAGTGCCTTTGCCCAAGTTCTTGTCCTGCGTCCATGAAGAGTGAGGTATGCAGAAAACTAGAGAGTGAGCAAGATGAACAGGAGCTTTACTGAGCATTAGAAGAGCTCAGAGGACACCCTCAGTGGGTAGCTCATCTCTGTAGGCAGGTTGTCCCATCAAGTGTTCAGCTCTCAGTGGAGAGGAGGCTTTGAAGCGGGTGGCTCCTCTTTGTAGCCAGGTCATCCCATTGTCTCTGCAGCTCTCAGTAGAGAGGAGGCCTAGAGTGGGTGGCTCCTCTCTGCAGCTGGTTGTCCCATCAACAGTTCTCAGCAGAGGAGGGCCTGGAGAGGATGGTTCTTCTCTGCAGACAGGTCATTCAATGTCTGCAGCTCCCAGTAGAGAGGAGGCCCTGGAGATGGGAGCTCCTTTCTGCAGCTGGTTGTCTGTATATCTGTTCTGTTCTGGCTGAGTCTAGGGTTTTTATGGTCTTCAGAGTGGGAAAGTGCATGCTGACTGGTCCATGGGCTGCCATGGGTGGGCCCAGGAAAAAGCACCAGGAGTTCCCCCTTCAGTCAGCAGTACTGGCAGCCCAGTCCACAGGCCTCAGGCCTTTCCCAGCCTGAAGGTGGGACTTCACGGGGGATCCACCCTTTTCCACACAGGCAGCTGTCTACCTCCTGCCACTGTTCATGGCACCCAGGCTCTTTGTGCCAAGGGGGTGCCTGCAGGCCAGCACTGAGCTGCCCTCAGCACCCCCGTCAGCTCCCTTCCCATGCTTGTTGGAGCCCAAAGACTGGAGGGGGCAAGGGGCTGGCCTTTTAGCACTGCCCTGAGCCTATGTCCACCTGGCCGGGCTGCAACAGCAGCCGGCTTCAGCCCCAACCTTGTTCCATGACCAGAGTGGGTGCCAGCAGTGAAGAGAGACCAGGAAGCAGGAGCAGGCACTCTGAGCCTGTGGTGGGCACAATGGGCCTTCCCAGGCCCCCATGAGCACAGAGATGCCCAGGTTTACAGCCAGGCTTGGGCAGCTGCAGCTGCACTCAGGGGACTCTTGTCCCACCAGTTTGGAAGGGGTGGGGCCCCCCTTGTCCTTGGCTTTCACCAGCTCTGTGGCACGTGCAGCCCCAGCCATGCCTCTTAGATCAGAGTGGATGCCTGCTGCAGGGAGAAGCCTGGAAGCGGGAGCAGGCCCCCAAGAGCACAGAGACACCCGGGTCCGGAGCCATGACAGGGAAGCTGCAGCAGCATCCGGGGAGTGTGGGGCTCCTACCTGCTCTGTGGAGTGGGAGACCCTGGCCCACCTCCCTACTGCAGCTGGCATCTTGGCAGCAGCCACTCTAGATGGGCCACTGCTGCCGTCTGTAGTTTATTTTTACAAAATAATTATAAAGATTTACCTAATGGACTCACTTTTTGACTTAAGAAAAGTATTATTTAAAGGAAGGAGTTGTGCTTTTTTTTTTTTTTCCATTGGTTCCAGGCTTCAGGATTTTTATTATAGTGCACACAATTTTCTTTTACCATGACATGAGGTAAAAAAAAAATAAATAGATGTCTATTTCCTTCAGCCATTCCAGACCAGTGTAGCCCTCTGCCATGCAATGAAGATGGATATATGAGCTGCAAAGATGGAAAAGCTTCTTTTACTTGCACTTGTAAACCAGGTTGGCAAGGAGAAAAGTGTGAATTTGGTATGTATAATAACCCCCGCCCCCCAGCTCATCAGGATTGGTCTCCTGAAAAGTTCTCTGCAGGTTATATTACTTTAAAAATAATTCGTTTTTTTCCTGTTTTAGATATAAATGAATGCAAAGATCCCTCAAATATAAATGGAGGTTGCAGTCAAATTTGTGATAATACACCTGGAAGTTACCACTGTTCCTGTAAAAGTGGTTTTGTTGTGCTTTCAAATAAGAAAGACTGTAAAGGTAAGAGCAGGATGGTAGAATTAAAGCACATTTATTGTATGAGAATAATCCCAGTTAGAGAAATTTTACTAGCAAATTTTTGGAAAAATGATTGTAAGTGCTTATACTAACACATTTTTATCCACATTGAAGCCTTGTGATACTGTGGAACTGCTTTTTAGTTTTTGTTTCTTTTTGAGAGATAGGGTCTCACTCTGTCTCCCCAGCTGGAGTGCAGTGGCTCTATCATGGCTCACTGTAGCCTTGACCTCCCGAGCTTAATTGATCCTCTGACTTCAGCCTCCCAAGTAGCTGGGACTACAGGTACATGCCACCGTGTCCAGCTAATTTTGTTTTGTATTTTTTGTAGAGATGGGGTTTCACCATGTTGCCCCAACTGATCTTGAATTGAAGTGAGCCTCCTGCCTCAGCCTACCAAAGTGTCGGGTTTACAGGTGGGAGCTCTGTGCCTGGCCTGCATTTTAGTTTACAGTACTGATAACGTGATTTTTAAAAATTTTCTCATTGTATGTGCGTGTACACACTTGTGTGCATGTTTCAATAAGGAATTTCATTATAAAATGACATTTCAATGCAAGTCTTTGCATGCTACAAACTTTGCAAAATCATTGTTTGTCCTCTGTCTTCAGACATTATATTTTTTATTTTCTTCTAGGAAAATAAGTAGCCATAGAAAGAAATCCACTGTGATAACCTCTTCCATTGTATTTTATTTTTCCTTTTCAGAAATACTTTTCTGATTTCCAATATCAACCCTTCATCTGGCACCTCATTTCCTGTTGTGGTTTTGGGAAAGAAAAGAAGATCTAGTTTCTTTCTCTTTCTGCCTTTAAGATCATATCATTGGTCATAACTCGTTTTTCTTCTTCAGTCTTAAATATTCCCTGTTAGTTTAGCTTTCTAACAAGTCATTTTACTAGTGTATTTCTTTTATTTTTCATTGTTTTCCTATCTCTACATTTTGACTTTTTTTCTCTCTGTATACTGTCAGTTTGGCTGTGTTAATGCTATGACTAAATCTTCAAATATTCATAGCAGGTGTGTGGATGACTAAAAGCAAGATTTCCCACCTGGACTTAAAATTTTCCTTTAGAAACTGGATACAATTAATATCAACGTTCTCTCCTCCACTACTTTTTTTTTTTTGTTTTGCTAAAATGTTAAAAAAAAAAAAAAAAAAAGGAAGTTAAAATGTGAATTTCTTGTTCAACTCTTTATTTTATATATGTTTTGGTAAAGCCCTACATTGGATTCGTATTCAAATCATCTATCTTACTGAATAGCAGTGTTTAATATGATAAACTTTACTATAGTATTATTTAAACTGCAGTTAAATGACTCTAAAGTGAACACATTAAAAACAAATTCTTCTAAACAGCTACCCAATGTGTGACCATGTATCTTTCTTATCTGCCTATTTGAAGGTCTCTTTGAGTTTGGATTTTGAGACTATTTAGAATAAGACTGTCATTAGAACATGAGTTATAGAAAAACCATCACAATGCTGGATACCATATGCATTTTATAAACAAATAGTACCCATTGACACTTCTACACTTAAATACTTTAATAGTCTCTTTCTAAAGAATTTTTGTTTTTATTTATTTATTTTTTAAGATAGGGTTTTGCCTGTCACCTAGGCTGGAGTGCAGTGGAATGATCTCAACTCAGTACAGCCTCCATCTCCTGGGAGGTCCTCCCACCTCACTCTCCTAAGCAGCTGGGACTACAAACATGCACCACCATGCTGGCTAATGTTTGTAGCTTTTGTACAGATACAGATGGAGTTTTGCCACATTGTCCAGGCTGATCTCAAATTCTTGGGCTGAAGCGATCCATCCACTTCAGCCTCACAAGGTCATGGGATTACAGGCATGAGCCACCACACCTGGCCAAATTTGTGACTTTTTAAAAACTCAGAAGTATTTTAAATTCTTATCCACTCAGTTAATACACACATATATGTGTAAATGATTACAAAAGTGCTCTTATTAATAGGAATGTTCCTGATGACCACATCTGTTCTTATATTTATTTGCATTATTGTTTACCCATGATATGTAAGTAATAGAGTAGAAAACAGATAGAAGAATATATGAAAAACTATTACAGCCAGGTGTAGTGGCTCACGCCTGTAATCCCAGCACTTTGGGAGGCTGAGGTGGTCACATCACGAGGTCAGGAGATCGAGATCATCATGGCTAACACAGTGAAACCCCATCTCTACTAAAAATAGAAAAAATTAGCCGGGCGTGGTGGCGGGCACCTGTAGTCCCAGCTACTCGGGAGGCTGAGGCAGGAGAATGGCGTGAACCCGGGAGGCGGAGCTTGCAGTGAGCCGAGATCGCGCCACTGCACTCCAGCCTGGGTGACAGAGTGAGACTCCTCCTCAAAAAAAAAAAAAAAAAAAGAAAGAAACAGCAACAACAACAAAAAAAACTATTACAATGGGACCTTTGCCACAATGTAGAAATGCTTGGGATCCAGTTGCCAGTAACTGTCTAAAGATGAAAGAATAAAACTCTTCTCTTCTTCTTCTTCTTCTTCTTCTTCTTCTTCTTTTTTTTTTTTTTTTGAGACAGAGTCTCGCCATGATGCCCAGGCTGGAATGCAGTGTGAGCTCGGCTCACTTCAACCTGTTTTGCGGGTTCAAGTGATTCTTCTGCCTCAGCCTCCCAAGTAGCTGGGACAGATGCACGCCACCACAGCTGGCTAATTTTGTATTTTTCAGTAAAGATGAGGTTTTGCCATGTTGACCAGGCTGCTCTTGAATGCCTGAGCTCAAGTGATCTGCCCGCCTTGGCCTTCCAAAGTGCTGGGATTAGAGACATGAGCGACTGTGCCCAGCTGAAAGAATAAAACTTTACAATCAGACATTAGATGTCAGCGCGGAGTCATAAAACCAACCTACGGTAACTTAAACTTGTATGATCGAAATAATTCCCTGCAATATACCTCAAACCAAATACACTTAGTGACATATTTTTACTGATTTTATTTTAGTTTATTACGTATTTATTTAGTGATAGGGTCTCCCTCTGTCACCCAGGGTGGAGTGGAGTGGTGCAATCATAGTTCAAGGCACCCCAACTTCTGGATTCAAGTGATCCTCTCGCCTTATCCTCCTTAGTAACAAGAACACATGCCACCACTCCTGGCTAATTTTTTCTCTTTTCCTTTTTTTTTTTAAATGTATAGAAGTGGGGTTCCCCCATGTTGCTCACTTAGGCTGGTCTTGAACACTTTGGCCTCCCAAAGTGCTAGGACTACAGCACTGCCACCATGGCCGGCCACTCCTGGCTACTTTAAGAAAAAAAACTTCATAGAGACAGTGTCCCACTGTTGCTCCGGCTTACTTTATTTCAAAAACATAGTTTTTAGCTCTTTTTAAAAAATTGGATATTTTACTTTGAATTAGTTAAAGATTCACATGAAGTTGTAAGAAGTAATACAGAGAGATGCTATATACCTACCCTTTACCCCGTTTTCCCTTAATGATAATATTTTACAAAATGATGGTACAATTTCACACTCAGGATGTTGACAATGATACAGTCAAAATATAGAAAAAATCCTACAAGGAAACTGGTTTTATTATTTCTGTGCAAGTTATTTTAAATAATATCCTAAATTTTGACTATTAATCTGGAAAAAAGGCTGTCAACTTTTGGAATAGAAAACATATTTTCTGTTCTGAATTTGTCTTTCTCCAGAGAGTACACAGAAGAGTTCACTAATAATTACATCTCCGTTGAACTATTTCTGTCGCATGTTTTGTTTTCTTCACAGGTGCTCATCTAGTAACTAGTTACTATCAATGTGTTGTCTCCTTCATTTCGCACTATAATATATGCATCTGAAATTTCTGAAATATTCGTTTAGCACTAAATTCATATTGGATTAACTGCAGATTTATAAGTACTTAGAGACCTTAATCTTAATATAAATTTGAATCACTATCGTCTACTTTAGACAATAGTAGTGTACAAATTACATGTTTGTTCATTTCCAAAGAAACAAGATAGAATAGATGAGCCATCCCATGTACAAAAAATAATTGTGATAATATGGAGTGAATCTGTTTTCAAGACCTCTGTTTCTTTTCATACCACAACCTGGCAGATAAGAACATTTTTAAAGCTTTCTCCTTCTTAACATAACTAGAAAGGAACATGGCAAACATGAATCAAATTCCCTATGCATTTGTAGAAAGAAATCATATTTAGTGAACTAACACATGATAGATTTAATGTTTTTTTGTCCAAAGGCCAATCTGTTATCTCATTACGTATATTAAACTAGTCCAGGAAGCACAAATCAAGGGTTCTTTGCTAGTGTCTGCTGGTATGGGAAAAATGTTTTTAAATATGGTTATTTTATTTATAGATGTGGATGAATGCTCTTTGAAGCCAAACATTTGTGGCACAGCTGTGTGCAAGAACATTCCAGGAGATTTTGAATGTGAATGCCCTGAAGGCTACAGATATAATCTCAAATCAAAGTCTTGTGAAGGTAGAATGATGGTAGTATCATTACTGATTGTGGAGAGGGTGTGTGTGAAGCCTGAACTGATATTTGAAAGCATTGGTTTTGTTTGACATCAACAGTAATATTTTCTTATCCCTAATATAGCTTGTTCAATTGGGTAATCATTGGCTTCCTTCCAGAGTAAAAGTATGTAAGACACATGGTCTTTAAGGTTAGTGTTATGCGTGCTGATTGGCCCTTTGCGCTACCTATGAATTGGAGACCTCCATGTGTGATAAAAACAAGATGAATATATTTTCACGTCATTTACATTATATTCAAAGATAAAGAGAATTTCAGTTTGGAAGGAAAAACAGTAGATAGAAAAGAAAGACATAAGCTTAAAGGTCATCTGAGTGAGACAATGAGCATGGTTAAAAACTTTAGTTTTTATTCCAAGATTTTCATTGATTTTTCTGGGCATATATAAATAAGTCATTTATTCTAAAATAAAAAGTGACACAGTTCTATTATCTCATGATAAAGAAATGATAACAATACACTCGAAATTTAAGAAATATTGATCAGTAATGTCAGAGCCTGTGGGTTTGGGGCAACCCCTTGAAGGTGCTGTTGCTTCGAGTAACTGCAGTGGCTCTGCCCTGTGTGCCCCAGGAAGCTTCAACATATTGTAGTTGTTTGTTTGTAGGTCTGTTTGTCATGATATACAGATTATCTCATACCTTCCTTTGGATTTTTTAAAATTTTAAAACAGATTTAATGCCATGGTTGGAACTAATCAATACTAATTTTTCTATTGTGGCTGTGTGTGTGTGTGTGTGTGTATATGTGTGTGTATACACATACATAAGAAAATATTATATATATATACATATACATATATATGTGTATATTCACACACATGTATAGTGTACCTTTTAAAAAATAGATTTGTGGGTACAAGTACAGTTTTAATGTACCCTTTTAACCATTTTTAAATGTACAATTCAGTGGCATTAATTACATTCTTGCCATTGTGCAGCCATCACTGCTATTTCCAAAACTTTTTCATCAGCCCAAACAAAAACTCTTAACCAGTAACTATTAAGCAGTGGGTTTTCTTTTTTTTTTTTTTTGAGACGGAGTCTCGCTCTGTCGCCCAGGCTGGAGTGCAGTGGCCGGATCTCAGCTCACTGCAAGCTCCGCCTCCCGGGTTTACGCCATTCTCCTGCCTCAGCCTCCGGAGTAGCTGGGACTACAGGCGCCCGCCACCTCGCCCGGCTAGTTTTTTGTATTTTTAGTAGAGACGGGGTTTCACCGTGTTAGCCAGGATGGTCTCAATCTCCTGACCTCGTGATCCGCCCGTCTCAGCCTCCCAAAGTGCTGGGATTACAGGCGTGAGCCACCGCGCCCGGCTGGGTTTTCTTTTATTAGTTACCTTGATGGAAGTAACCTCTACTCTTGTTTCTTGTCTCTATGAAGTTGCCTAAATCAATAATAATTTTACAATATATTTTTTAACTACGTATGCTGCTTTTGAGATTTTGATGTTCTATCTCCTTTTGCACTGACCAAAAATATTCCCCTACCCACCACACACACATTTCTCCTTTCCCACCATTGCAGATAGAAACTACCATGGATAACTCTAGACATCTGCAGAATTATCATTAGCCAACTTCATCCCCTGTATTGTAGTTTTATTAATGAATGACATATTTTTATAAAAGATTTATATGACTCTTATCTGATCTATAAATTTAATAATATGCAATTTTAATACTATTGAAGGATTATTAATTTTGGGAATCTATTTTAAATTATTTTATGAGAACATATTCAATAATAGCATTTATGAACTTGTGGAGTTTTAAAGGTCATAGGGCATATCCAGTGAAAATGTAAATGATCTTATATAGTTCTGAGATAGATGTTTGCTTCAACATAATATTATAAATTTCCAAGAATGATTTTCTCAAAATACGGAGTAGGGACAGGGACCATATAGATTTCATAATATGGGAGATTACATCATAGTGAGGTTTAAAAAAAAAAAAAAGAAAGATAACAAATAAAGATATTTCCCTAAATTCACTGCCACCATTAATTATTGCATTATGAGAGGCCCAATGTTCTTGATATTGTCATTTAATTCCTGACTGTATCAACCTTCAGTTAAAGCGGTCTTTTCTTCTCTTCCCTACCTTTCTTTTCCTTTACTTCTTCCCCATCTTCCTCTCCCTTCCTCTTCCCCTTCCCATTTCTTTTTTCTTTTTCTCAAAGCAATGAATTGTGAGGTAATCTCAATGGAATTCAAATAATCAGAAATGACAGTTAAGTTGAGATTCTCAATCTTTTTTTCTTCAAATTCAAAATGAGAAATTTGGTAGAATTGTTATACTTAATCACCGAAAGTTATAAATTAATTTTAGTTTCAAATATGTAAATAAATAAAAATTACACTTGTAACTCGTTTAAATTTCCACATTAAGTATTATATTTAAATGTAGCTTGATGTCATAGTATTTCTTTCCCTAAGATTGGATTATCGTTGATTATCTCATACTACAATCATAATATTCCTGTGCCTATGAGATTGAACATTTAGGAGATACTAAAGTTTGTGTGTGTGTGTGCGTATGTTTTTACCTCAGATGTAGATGAATGCTCTGAGAACATGTGTGCTCAGCTTTGTGTCAATTATCCTGGAGGTTACACTTGCTACTGTGATGGGAAGAAAGGATTCAAACTTGCCCAAGATCAGAAGAGTTGTGAGGTAAACATTTTACACTGCTTAACTGCTCCCCTGTTTCCTAAAATGAGAGATCCGTATACTTATTTTCACATAACTGAGTTAAGTCAGGAAAACACAGATGTTCTACAACAATTGCTGTAGCTTTAAGCAGGTTATGACTCATGATTATTTACTAATTATGGCCGTGTAAGTCATAAACATTGGGGATAATTAGTGGCTGAGTTTAAAAAAAGAGGGTAGAGTCACAGTTTAGAGAGTACTTATCTGTAGCCTGTACATTTATAAAATACAACGTGTGTGTTTACTTAAGAAATCAAGAAAAGCTGAGTTTAATGGCCCTCATTGTGAAAAAAAAATCTCCCATAGAAACTTAAGTGAAAATATTTTCCCCTGTCTACTTTTCTGGATTCCACTCTGACTAGTTTGATCATGTCTTAGGCATGTTAGTGTTTGTAAAGTGCTCATGAAGTTTCAGAGGGTACAAGTGCAGTTTTAACGTACACTTTCAACAATTTCTAGGATTTAGTGGGGTTTAAGTATATCATAATTCAGAGAGGTTGATTTCTTAATCTGTGTCTCTCAGACTTGCTTTTAGTTACTTAGATTTAATGCATAACTGACCCAGGAATGGAATATTGGGGGTAGGTGCTCGTTTTTACTTCATTGAAATAAATGTCACCATCTGAGCTCTTTTTTTTCCCGCATGTTTTTTTTTGACAAGTGGAGGCAAAATTATATATAATTATGAGGCAGACCATAAAAAATGCCTAAATAATGATTTAAGTGTACATACATACCTCTATATCTGTTGCCAAGACAAAGCTGTATATGTCCGGAAAAATGTCACATTCAGTAGTATGCAACCTACCTGGAAATAAGCTAGTTGGCATGTGTAGTAATTTTGGTATGGTACTACTTAATTGAAATGCCACGCTGTGTGAACATCTATTCTGTAATTTAGTCCTTTGTTATTTCTGTATTTGGTGTACTTACATATCACCGTCTGCCTTGAAATAGATTTCTTAAAGTTTTAAGGGGAAACAAAATGTTATTTCTGGGCCTATATTTAATACAGTGCTATGTACGTAATTCTCCTCAAAATATCCTCATATGTGCTCAATCATTTATACATTAAAAGCTTTTCATTTTAATGTTTGTTTTCACTCTTAGAAGAAAATACTTGATACCATATGTGATGACTTTAAATAATCTTCTTGTAAATTCCTTGGAGACTATGAGATCTTAATTTATATTTATTTCCTTCATGTTTTCCAGTATTCCCTTTACTATCTAGATAGCACATTCTTGCTCAGAAAACTTTGGCTTAATGAATGAGTGAATGAATGAGGTGTTATTTATTGATACACTAATTCTTACACCTATTTCTGACTTCAAATAAAAATAATTTTCAGATATAATTCATGGAAGATATTATACCTGACAGTTAAAGAAATATATATTGGTTTTGGAAGAGTTTGTGTTTAGGACTAAAATTTGCAAAAGAAGAGTATTAAAGACAAAGATCTAAAACCATGCACATTGAACGAGACTTTAAAACCCACATATTCTTTACAGATAGACTGTACAAGGAAATGGAAGATATTTCTTTATTATTACCCAAAATATTCTTAATTATTTTAGTGTGTTACAGATGATACATTAGTAACCAAACAAAAATGCATGGCCTCACACAAACATTCAGCACTAACCTATGCATTTTGATTTTCTTGTTGTTTATTTGGTTTCTTTTATTCCAGGCCGTTTCAGTGTGCCTTCCCTTGAACCTTGACACAAAGTATGAATTACTTTACTTGGCGGAACAGTTTGCAGGGGTTGTTTTATATTTAAAATTTCGTTTGCCAGAAATCAGCAGGTGAGGAACCACTAGCAATGATAATTTCTAGAGGTTAAGCAGATGAGGGCAGGAGAAAAGTGGCTGAAAAGGTTTGAAATGTGTGAAATTGTATTACCTATCAGATAATGTAGTCATATTACCAATCAGATGATTTGGGGAGCCCTAAAGTTAATTTATTCCTTCACACATATAATTTTCATGCTAAAACCTTTTTGAGTCATTCTAGGCTGACTTTCCCCAATTAACATTTTACCTTACTCCATGTTCTTCCTTTTGTAGAAAGTGCATATTTACTAAGAAGCTGAGAACATAGATTTAATGTACTTGTGAAGTTTCCATTACTCTTTACACATGTTATGAAAACTAAGTAATAAAAAATACTCAGTATTGCTTTTAGAATATCATTATGTTCAAAATTATTAAGGAAAAAATTTAAACTTGCTTAAGTGGCATTATAAAGACATACATTACATAATTTTAGTTGGCTATCTAAATACGTTATCCATTATTATTGTAGTTAGAT
The DNA here is from genome assembly GCF_007565055.1 of Rhinopithecus roxellana. Taxonomy (NCBI): domain Eukaryota; kingdom Metazoa; phylum Chordata; class Mammalia; order Primates; family Cercopithecidae; genus Rhinopithecus; species Rhinopithecus roxellana. The sequence goes on along the minus strand of NC_044549.1, from coordinate 14,558,633 downwards.
TGAGTTCAGAAGTGAAATAATTGATTATGTTTTTTAGTCTTGATTCCACTATATTTTTATAGCAATGTTTACATCCAATTTTTATTTTATTTTATTTTTGTTTATTTATTTATTTTTGAGACAGAGTCTTGCTCTGTCACCCAGGCTGGAGTGCAGTGGCACAGTCTTGTCTCGCTGCAACCTTCGCCTCCCAGGTCAAGCAATTCTCCTGCCTCAGCCTCCTGAGTAGCTGGGATTACAGGCATGAGCCACCACACCCAGCTAATTTTTGTATTTTTAGTAAAGAGAGAGTTTCACCATGTTGCCCAGGCTGGTCTTCAACTCCTGACCTCAAGTGATCACTCCAGGTGACCTGCCATAATTGTACTTTAGTTATCAGATTTTCTCAGAAGCATACATTGCTGGAAGTAGAAGAAAGACATTGGAATTTTTTTGGAATAATGACAAGGAAAAATACTTGAGACAGAGTATATAGTTCAAATTTTAAAATATTTTAATTAAATAAGCATGCATGTTTAGAATTTGATGTCAGATGCATGAATGATTACTCATTAAATAACTAAATTCATACACATTATTAAAAACATTGAAAATTATTCTAAGATCAATAACTTATGTAAACACTTAAGCAACTGTGCTCCTTCCATGCTTTATTTCTCCCAATAAGTGGTTTTTTTTCCTTTAACATCACAGAGCAAGTAATATCTTCTAATGATAGAGATTGGAGAAAACCCTTTCCTGCTCTGAGAATAATAAGAATGAGAGAGAAAAATATTATTAGTTGTAGTAAATAACACTTTTAGGAATACAATTGATCCTCCATATCCTTGAGTTACTCATCTGTGGATTTAACCAACCTCAGGTAGATAATATTCAGAAAAAAAACCACGATAAATATTGACAATACAATACAAAGTAATACAAATAAAACCTAATACAGTATGACAACTATTTACATACCATTTACATTATATTGAGTATTATACATAATCTAGAGATGACTTAAAGTACATGGGAGGATGTGCATAGATTATATGCAAATACTATGCCATTTTATATAAGGGACTTGAGCATTTGTGGATATTGATACCATCCCGGGGTCCTGGAGCCAATCTCCCATGTATACCTAGGGATGACTGTGTTCTTTCTCTCTGACGATTCACAGTAGTTTATTCTCTAACATTGGATTGGAATTGGCCAAATTATTTTTTCCAGAATTTATTATTTATTTATTTTAAACTTTTCATTGAAATATAAAGTATGTACAGAAATGTACACATTAGATTAAATGTACAGCTTGATGAATTTTTATAAACTGCTACCTGTGTGATCAACACAAAGAATAACTAGTGCTTTTATTTATTTTTGCAAATTTCTTTACATCAGTTTCTCATGATCAAATGCTTTCCCTACATAAATGTCAACAAATTCACTCTATTTTCCAGTTTACCACGCTTGTGAAAAAGAATGAATTGTTCCCCATTGTAATGAATCAATATGTTGATGATATATTCCAGAAACAAAATATGCAGAGCATGACTCTTTGAAATATGATTTTAGCCTGATTTTACAAAGAAAAGGAAGTTATCTCCATAATAGAATCAACTGCTTGAAGATCTTGAGCATACACAGATTTGGATTTTGGCAAGATAATATCGTTTCACATCCACAAAATGTTCAGATAGTTATGAAAGAGGATAGAAGTCCTTATTCCAAGCAAAACTGTTCTTTTTTATATAATCTGAGTTCAGTAAGTTCTTACTACATTTTTATCCATCCAGCATACTTTACTCCACATTTTACCTCTTTTTAGCATTTCTTTAGAATTCTAAAGATGAAACATTTATTTTGTCATCTTTTCTTTGTTCCATTTGAGGGAGATTTGTGCCCCATTGCAAATGGTGCCTCTATTACTATTACTCTTACATTGCGGTAAGAGTATGGGATTCTGTCCTGCTTAATTTAGCAATTATCTGAAGTCCAGACTCTTTAACTTAAATTGCCTGTAGTTTAACTTAGGTGACTAATAGTTACACATCTATTGTTCCTTTTCCCTGTTCGTCTTTTGTCAATCATTTGGATTTGCTAGTCCCTTGGAAACTTCAATGCTGATTCTCATTGAAGTGTTTTAAGGATACTGAATCAACACATGTTATTTTAAGTCCTGCATCCTAAGACTTTTCCCCCCTGTAATAACTACATATATGTCTAGAGTCTTAATAGCAGCAGATGTTGCCAGCACTCAGATACCCCCAAACATATGGGTAGACTGTATCTTTTAAGTTTTCCTTCTGTGTATTCTACTAGAGTGACTTATGCAATTAGAGTTTTAGGAAAGCTAATAGATATATTTTAAGTTTTTAAATTTTACCTTTCTTACAACACACGAAGGCTTAATGATGTCTGTAGTCATCCATATGCCATCTTGTAGATCTCCATGAGTGATTCCTGACAGGTGAAATTATAGGGAAAATATGCCTTTTGATGAATAAACCAACGATGAAATTGTAACACACTTTATGATCACTTATGGATACAGCAAAAACAAAAACAAAACAAACAACCACTTCTTAATGTTAGATTATATAGTGTATAAAAGGCTCCAGGAGAGATATAGTATGCCTGATACTTATACATGTGTATTAATTCCAGCATTTGGAAGGTGCTTTCAAAATATATGCCAAACAAAGATGACAAATTACCAAAGGATCTGTTCTCTGGGGAAAAGATTCCAAGAATAAGCAAGAAAAAATAATAACTTAATTTGAAACATACATGGAGCCAGAGATAATACATGAGCCATCTAATTCTGCCCTTCTCTTTTATTAATTCCAGAAAATGAAATAAATAGTTGACTCTTTGTCCGTGTTACTGTTTGTCAGTATAAGAAATAAAGAATAATGCATTGAGCTTTCTGTATTTCTCACTCTTAAGGATCTCTCTTTGTCCGTTTTTTAGATTTTCAGCAGAATTTGATTTCCGGACATATGATTCACAAGGCGTGATACTGTATGCAGAATCTATCGATCACTCAGCATGGCTCCTGATTGCACTTCGTGGTGGAAAGATTGAAGTTCAGCTTAAGAATGAACATACATCCAAAATCACAACTGGAGGTGACATTATTAATAACGGTCTATGGAATATGGTATGTTTGCAGATTTCATCAATATCTTCCCACTTTGATGCAGTTTGTATAAAATCATAATTTATTTTTATAGTGATACCAAATCAAAATGGGTTTGGAGTTATCTGATGCTATAGGAGGCATATTCTACATACTGTAAATCCCTGAAACACCCTGAGTAATAATATTCTCACTTAATATATTAGAAGCATTGTTTTTAGTTATTTGCTTGAACTACTCTGTCTTTAACTTTTTACCTTTTTTAGTGGCTGATTGATGAACAATAGTGTTAGGGATTATTAGGCGGCCTAACAGTTTTTTTTTTTTTTTTTTTTTTTGACACGGAGTTTTGCTCTTGTTGCCCAGGCTGGAGTGCAATGGCGCAATCTCGGCTCACTGCAACCCTCCGCCTCCCGGGTTCAAGTGATTCTCCTGTTTCGGCCTCCTGAGTAGCTGGGATTACAGGCATGCACCACCACGCCTGGCTAATTTTGTGTTTTTAGTAGAAACGGGGTTTCTCCATGTTGGTCCAGCTGGTCTCAAACTCCCGACCTCAGGTGATCCGCCCACCTTGGCCTCCCAAAGTCCTGGGTGAGCCACTGCGCCCAGACTTTTTTTGTTTTTTTGTTTTTTTGTTTTTTTTTTTTTTTTTGAGAGAGAGAGTCTCACTCTGTCGCCCAGGCTGGAGTGCAGTGGCACGGTCTTGGCTCACTGCAACCTCCACCTCCTGGGTTCAAACGATTCTTGTGCCTCAGCCTCCTGAGTAGCTGGGATTACAGGTGTGCAATAGCACACCTGGCTAATTTTTGTAATTTTAGCAGAGACAGGGTTTCACCATGTTGGCCAGACTGGTCTCAAACTCCTGGCCTCAAGCTGTCCGCCCCCTTCGGCCTCCCAAAATGCTGGGATTACAAGAGTGAGCAACCACACTCGACCAGCATAACAATTTGTGCAAAGACAACATTGACCAAGGAAAACTCTCCTCAACCGTCAATAATATGTTTTAAATTAAGGAGAAATAAACAGTGACAAATTCAAAAAGGTAATTCAAATTCAAATACAAGCAGATAGATAAGTAATCCTTTTTTAAAAAAATAGACACAGGGCCTTGCTATGTTGCCCAGGCTGGTCTTGAACTCAAGGAATCCTCCTCCCACTTTGGCTTCCCAAAATGCTAGGATTACAGGCATGAGCCATTGTACCAGACCTAGTAATCAGTTTTTGTGCAAACAATATATGGTAGCAGGTACCAGTGTGCTTAGAAATTAGCATTTTAGGCTGGGTGCAGTGGCTCACACCTGTAATCCCAGCACTTTGGGAAGTCAAGGTGGGTGGATCACCTGAGGTCAGGAGTTCGAGAGCAGCCTGACCAACATGGCGAAGCCTCATCTCTACTAAAAATACAAAAATTAGTCAGGCATGGTGGTGCACGCCTGCAGTCCCAGCAGGAGAATCGCTTAAACCGAGGAAGCAGAGGTTTCAGTGAGATCACGCAGCTGCACTCCAGCCTGAGTGACAAAGGAAGACTCTGTGTCAAAAAAGAAAGGAAAAGAAAGGAGAGGAGAAGAGAGGAGAGGAGAGGAGAGGAAAGGAAGAGATTAGCATTTTAATTTACTCCTACATATAGCCTTTATTCTAATGATCAAGAATAGCACTTTAATCAACTGGGTTAAAGTGGGACTTTTCTGAAGGGATCACTGCTAGTTAATACTATACTTTACTATACTATACTTTACTATACTATACTTTTCTGAAGTATAGAGTCATTGCTGCCATCAGCAGAGGATAGCTGAGAGAAGATTGGCTTCGCCTTAGAATGTGGTGCCCAAAGAGACATCTTTTATGCCTAGAGGAGCTGGCAAGAAGTTTGTGCTGATCTCAATTTATTTATTTATGTTATTTATTTATTTATCATCACTATTATTATTATTTTGAGACGGAGTCTTGCTCTGTCACCCAGGCTGGAGTGCAGTGGCATGATCTTGGCTCACTGCAACTTCCACCTCCTGGGTTCAAGCAATTCTCCTGTCTCAGCCTCTTGAGTAGCTGGGACTATCAGTACCTGACACCATGCCTGGGTAGTTTTTGTATTTTTAGTAGAGATGGGTTTCACCATTTTGGCCAGGCTAGTCCAGAACTTCTGACCTCAGGTGATCAGCTCTCCTCAGCCTCCCAAAGTGCAGGGATTACAGGTGTGAGCTACTGCACCCAAACAAGAAGTTTGTATTGAGAAGCCATGTGAGGTCATCACTAAATTATTTTGGTCTTTCAATTATGCAGACATGCACTCATTTATTCAATAAGCTTTTAGTGAGTGCTTTTGATGCTAAGTTCCTGAGTTCAAGGCATTAGAACTACAGCATATTGGGGGAACCTGCCCCCAATATTTCAACATAGGTTCTTTCTATTTTCCGTAAGTGTCAGCCAGCTGAGAAATAAAGAGAAAGAGTACAAAGAGAGGAATTTTACAGCTGGGCCTCCGGGGGTGACATCACATATTCGGTAGGATCGTGATGCCCACTGGAGTCACAAAACCAGCAAGTTTTTATTAAGGATTTCAAAAGGGGAGGGGGTATAATAACAGGGAGTAGGTCACAAAGATCACATGCTTCAAAGGGCAAAAAGGAGAATAAAGATTACATGCTTCTGAGGAAACAGGACAAGAGCAAAATCAGAAACTCCTGATAAGGGTCCAATAAAGATCGCAAGGCAAAGGGCAAAAGCAGAATTACTGATAAGGGTCTATGTTCAGCAGTGCACGTATTATCTTGATAAACATCTTAAACAACAAAAAACAGGGTTCAAGGGCAGAGAACCGGTCTGACTTCAAATTTACCAGGGTGGGGTTTTTTTCCTCACCCTAATAAGCCTGAGGGTACTGCAGGAGACCAGGGTATATTTCAGTCCTTATTTCAATTGCATAAGAGAGACACTCCCAGAGTGGCCATTTATAGACCTCCCCCCAGGAATGCATTCCTTTCCCAGGGTATTAATTATTAATATTCCTTGCTATGAAAAGAATTTAGCGATATCTTCCCTACTTGCATGTCCATTTATAGGCTCTCTGCAGGAAGAAAAATATGGCTCTATTTTGCCCGACCCCACAGGCAGTCAGACCTTATGGTTGTCTTCCCTTGTTCCCTAAAATCACTGTTATTCTGTTCTTTTTCAAAGTGCACTGATTTCATATTGTTCAAACACACATTTTACAATCAACTTGTACAGTTAACACAATTGTGGTCCTGAGGTGACATACATCCTCAGCTTATGAAGATAACAGGATTAAGAGATTAAAGTAAGACAGGTGTAAGAAATTATAAGAGTATTATTTGAGAACTGATAAATGTCCATGAAATCTTCACAATTTATGTTCCTCTGCCATGGCTCCAGTCAGTCCCTCTGTTCGGGGTCCCTGACTTCCTGCAACAATAGCAAGAGATTTTCCTCACTCTAGAGCTTAGTCATAGATAAGTAGCTGATGCTTCTTTGGGAAATAATATAATGTAACAGGAAATACATTACAGTAGAGGTATGAACAAAGCACACTTGGGCAAATGTGGTGAATTTATAAATGATTATAAATTCTTATCTTTGATTATGAGTCTAATATTAATCTTATCTTTGATTATGAGTCTAATATTAGGAATTTTAATTGTAAATGTATCATAATTCATTCAGCAAAATATTTATTGGCACTGCTATGTGCTAATCCTTATTCTAGGTGGTAAAGGTACAACAGCAAATAAAAAAAAGTCAGTGCTCTTATGCAGCTTGCATTCTAGTGGTGAGATGCAAACAACAAATGCATGAAAAAATAAATATGCCAGATAGTTATTCCTGTTATAAGGAAAAAGAAAAGCCAGGCAAGGACATAGAGAGTGATGGGTGTTAGTATACATATAGAATCAGGAAAGGCATCTCTGATTAGATTAGATCTGAGCCGAGATTGAGAGCACATGTCGTGAGAAATACATGAGGGAATAGAAAATGATTCTGCACCATGTGAACAGCAAGTAGAGAATTTCTTGGAATAGGATGTGTTTGGTATTTGAGGAATAACACAAAGAGTAGTGTAGCAGCAGGGGAGAGTAGTTAGAAAATGAGATTAGAAACGTGGTCTAGAATAAGATCATTGAGGGCCTTGGGGGCAATGATGAGGATGTAGATTTTATGCTAAATGGAAAGACCCTGGATGGTTTTGAGAAAGGACATGGATCTAATTTGCATTTTGAAAGATAATCCCGATCAGAAGCGGATGACTTTGTGGAAACCAGAAGTGGAGAGTGAGAGTAGAACAGGATATGGAGTTAGGAGACTGTTGGAAGAATCCAGCAGAGAGAAGATGGAAGCTTTGACTGGTGTGCTGATGATAAGGGTGGTGAGAAGTGGTCAGATTCTGGATATATTTTTAAAGTTAAGCCTTCAATTCAAATTTTTGAATGCTCAGCATAAGGAGGGGTTTTAAGGGCCTGAAACTGTTTGTGTTGACCAGTGGTTCCAAATACTATCTCATCCAATGTCTGAATGCTCCTTTACTATTCTATAATGAAATGTATCAATAATATAAACTACCTTCACATATACCCAATCAAAACCAACATAATGCTCTCATTATTATATTAATATGGATAAATTAAAGGAAAGTAATTTATAAGAAAATAATATGTATTTTGATATATACATAGCTATAACTACAGCACTTGTTAAAGCTTGCTTCTATGCATAAAGTAAAAGCTACAAATGAAGACTAATGCTGGGGTGTTATATTAGCAACTCAAATACCATTAAGTGCATACATGGTGTTGCCATTGGTATTATTAATTTTCCAAAGTGGTGAGAAGTTCCTGGTAAAGATATGAATGAAACAAATATCAATCTATCCTTAGTTTTCAAGATTATTATATTCTTGAAAAATGTAATGAATGCTAAAATAGTGCAGCAAGCATTTTGTGTATATGTATACACAAATTCAGATGATTGTAAGCATGAATAGTCTCTATATGAATACCTAGCAGGGATGTTCAAAAGATTTTAAGCATACTTGATAGTTTATTATTAGTTCTGCATTATTTATTATTATTAATTCTGCATGACTAGCCTATGTACATAATGCAGATTGTCTATCATCTTGCAGTTCCAGCATGGCCCCTACTCATTGTGACAAATAAAAGTGTTCCCCACCTCCAAATTTTCCAAATGCCCTGGAGTGGAGTCATGGTGTCTCACTTAAAATACTTGCATGGCTACAGGAAAAAGGTCTGGGGCCTGAGCCGTGGGGAGGGGAAGATCCAGCAAAGGAGACTGAGAAGTAGTGGTTAGAGTGTAGAGAGAGAAGCAAGCAGGGTCAGGTGTTGTAGGCTAAGTTAAGAAAGTCTGTAAAGGAGAGAATAGTTGTTCGAATGCTGCTAATTGGCTATATTAAAGAAGGAGTGTTGACCAACTTTAAGTTTGTGTTACTAAATGTATTCTATGTTGGAGGATAGTTTTTCCCTTCCTGTCATGTTGTTTTAATATGTTTATTGTCTGGCTTATATTATTAGTTAGTGAGTGAAGAGTTTGCACTTTGAGTGCTATAGTTTTACTTGAAGTGATTTCAGCAGTGGTTCTTCAAATTGCCTTTGTGGAAGGAACTTTTATTGTTGTTTACCCTTACTTGAAACCTTTTTTAAAAACCCAAACTACTCTCAAAATAGGAAAACTTCAATTTAATTTTATGTGTTTTTTTCTTATTGCCTCAATCACTTTTGAATTTTAGAGAAAAAATAATTTGTGTGCAACTAACAGAATACTGAACATATTGATTTTTCTGACTTTATATTAAGAACTTATTTACATTATTGATCCCATATGTATATTATCAGACAATTGCAAAATAAGACCACTTAAATTTTTCCTAAGATAGAATGGCTCACTTTACTGTTAATTTTCTAGCAGCCTGGGATTGAAAGATACATAATTGGATGTTTAAGCTTAACAGAATACTATTATTTTTTAACTTTAAAATATGATACGCTTTTAATTTTTGATCAAGTGCTGCCACGTTAAATGTCTTTTTATCACATTTATCATAATTTGACATTCCAAATGAGTTGTAACAAATTAATAATTACATTAAAATGATTACTTTACAAAAGTAGTTTTTGGGAATAATAACAATTTTTAGATCCCAGTATTTCAAATGATATGTAGTAATGCTTGGTTATTTGGTAATTTTTCTTTTGTAGGTGTCTGTAGAAGAATTAGAACATAGTATTAGCATTAAAATAGCTAAAGAAGCTGTGATGGATATAAATAAACCTGGACCCCTTTTTAAGCCTGAAAATGGATTGCTAGAAACCAAAGTATACTTTGCAGGATTCCCTCGGAAAGTGGAAAGTGAACTCATTAAACCGGTAATGATCCAAGCTGCTGTCATTCATCAGGGATGAATTCCTTTTGTCTGTAATAGATTTGAATATGTGTTTTTCTGAGAGTCAATAGAAGTTGTTTTGTTAAGCATACTAAGTGTGACAACTTGAAATGATCATGGAAAAATAACATTAGTAACCCTTGTAATTGTATTAATGAAATAAGAAAATGATATAGTGGTTTTGTGCCCATTTAAATCCCCAGCATAAATCGTGAAGTGGATTTCTAAAATTCTCAAGTTAATGCTTGACAATGTTAACACTACGGTTCAGTGTTAACATCATGATAATCCATACTCAGTCGTTAAACATATAAATTAATATATTTAAGTCCAAAATTATGCTATTTTGTGAAAGCCAGTCAAAGGACTTTCTCAAGTCTATTTTTAGGACTTAAATGCAAGAGCTAAAGAATACCACATAAGGTGAAATTTATTGTTAAAAAAATACATCTTTACTGAGGGTACAACTATAGCCTGTCACAAATTGAAATTAGATGTAATAGATATTTTTCTAAATATAATATTTGTTTAATAGTTATAGAATAGGTTTCATGAAAGAGACTAACCACTAACTCTTGAAAGAGTTTTAAAAACTTCATTTGAAATCACAGACCTGCCCGATACACTTGCTGGTTTAATTTAAGTATTTACTATCTTATATCCATCTTTCCCTCCTGGCAATTAATAGTCACTTTAACTTTTAAAAGATTTCTGTTATATGATATTAAGCTTGAATTAATTAACCTATGTTGACATCAATATACTTGTTGTTTGAAACTGAGAAATTAAGACACTTTTAATGTAAAATAAATTATTCAAAAAGTATCAATCATTTATGAAATGGCTTTTACATGCCTTGAGCCTGGCAGGATGCTTGATGGAGGCTAAAGAATGCAAACACTTTTGTGTCTGAAGAAACTTAGAGTCTGATTGGCAAGATAAACCCATATTGTAAATGCCACTAAAGAAAAACAAGGCCGGGCGCGGTGGCTCACACCTGTAATCCCAGCACTTTGGGAGGTCGATGCGGGTGGATCACCTGAGATCAGGAGTTCAAGACCAACCTAGCCAATGTGGCAAAACTCCATCTCTACTCAAAGAGGAAAAATAAGCCGGGTGTGGTTGCAGGCATGTGTAATCGCAGCGACTCGGGAGCCTGAGGCAGGAGAATCGCTTGAACCAGGGAGGCAGAGGTTGCAGTGAGCCAAGATCCCACCACTGCACTCCAGCAAGACTCCGTCTCAATCAAACAAACAAACAAAGAAGACAAACAAGACAGCTTAGCGCCCAGGGCCACAGCTAGAAGCAAATATAGAACTTGAGAGCAGAAAAGTTACCACTGGATGATGTAGGAGAGGCAGGTAGGGCTTGAAGTGTTAAAAATCATTAAGATGCCACTGAGGTCTTGTGATGGTATAAGCTCACTTGTACTGAAAAAGACTGTCCATCTGAAGAATACTTTGAAAAGAAAAACTTAAATAAAATTCAAAATATTTTCAACTATTATAAAGAAAGGATTTTTTTTCTGTAAATGAAAACCTATACTCATAATCGAGCCACTTGTTTAAGTTTAAAATGCACTCCTTGACTTATATTTTAATTTGCTAGATTAACCCTCGTCTAGATGGATGTATACGAAGCTGGAATTTGATGAAGCAAGGAGCTTCTGGAATAAAGGAAATTATTCAAGAAAAACAAAATAAGCATTGTCTGGTTACTGTGGAGAAGGGCTCCTACTATCCTGGTTCTGGAATTGCTCAATTTCACATAGATTATAGTAAGTGATTTTCCATTTATCTCTATTTTTGTCATTAATGAGTAAATTTATTCATCAACAAACAGTAATAATTTCTTTGGTAAACACTATCAAGTATCTGCTGTGTGCCCACTCTAGTCTTATGCTTATTCATACTATTATATACCTTTTACAGAAATTTTTCAGTGTATTGGGAAAAATATAAAGGCATTTGAATGTGCTTGTGTTGTTATTTCAGGTTTATCGGTACAAAGCCTGATTCCTTTTGGGTAAATTCAATTGAGCTATTTTAAAGATCACTGATTTCTCACTTGTATGGAGTCTACCAATGAATGCATCAAAAAGATTCATCTTCATTTCTAGCATTTCTATTTGATGCTTTCTTAAAATTTCTACCTCCCTGTTGAAATTCCCTATCTGTTCACATGTGTCTAGTTTATGTACTGAGATTTCAATGTAGTCATCATAATTATTTTAAATTCCCTGTCTCATAGTTCCAACTGTGTCATATCTGGGTCTGGTCATTTTGTTTGTTTTGTCCCTTGACCAAGTGTTGTTTTCCTTGCATCTTTGTGTATCCTGTAATTTTTGGTTTAGAGTTGGGCATCTTGTGTATAATAGTAGAGACTGAGATAAAGAATATTTGTGTCTGGAAATGAGCACGTTTCTTTTGCTAGGCTCTTAGTAATGAGATTGAATCAATCTGGTGAAAAGTTGAGCTTCTTAAGTTTTGCTGGTGCCAGGATTACCCTTAATGCACCACAGGTTTCAGATTTTTTAATTTTGTTTTGTTGTATTTTGTTTTTGAGATGGAGTCTTACTCCATTGCCCAGCCTGGAGTGCAGTGGCATGATCTTGGCTCACTGCAACCTCTGCCTCCTGGATTCAAGTGATTCTTCTGCCTCAGCCTCCCAAGTAGCTGGGACGACAGGTGCCCACTACCATGCCCGGCTAATTTTTGTATTTTTAGTAGAGATGAGGTTTCACCATATTGGCCAGGCTGGTCTCGAACTCCTGATCTTCATGATCCAGCCACCTCGGCCTCCCAAAGTGCTGGGATTACAGGTGTGAGCCACGGCGCCCAGCCTCAGATTTTTAAAATACTACCTTCTGCTTATAATAAGGGAATGGTTTGCTAGCAAGTTTTTCTCTTTCTTTTCTTTCCTTCTTTTCCTCCTTCCTTTCTTTTCTCTTCTTTTTTTTCTTTTCTTTTCTTTTCTTTCCCAAGTCTCACTCTGTTGCCCAGGCTGGAGTGCAGTGCCACAATCTCAGCTCACTGCAAGCTCCACCTAGCCGTTTCAAGTGATTCTCATGCCTCAGCCTCCTGAGTAGCTGGAATTACAAGGGTGTGCCACCATGCCCTGCTAATTTTTGTATTTTTGATGGGGTTTCGCCATGTTGGTCAGGCTGGTTTCAAACTCATGACATTAGGTGATCTGCCTGCCTCAGCTTACCCCGTGCTGGGATTATAGGCTTGAGCCCCCATGCCTGGCCTAGGGAGTTTTTCATCATAGCAGCTCAGTTTTATGTATTCCCTCCATAATATGCCTCAAGAAAATGTCTCTCCCACTTGTGTCTCTCAAGCGTCTTGCCCACCCCCAGCAGAGCGCTCTTGTTACTTGACATTTGCTAACATGGCAGAGAAGACGCGGAGGTTGGGGAAGCATTCTATGTTGTTCTGGTACAAATTCAGTCTTAGGCAGGTGTTGTATCCCTGGGTCTCAGGAGTGTGGAATTCACTCTTTCTCTTCGCTGACTCTCATCAGTAGGGGAGATATCCAGTGATCAGGACTCAAGATGTTTTCCTGCTCCTTCTCCATGATAGATAGCTTTTTTGTTTGCTTTTCCTAATCTGTAGTTGCAATGAGTCCTCATATGTGTCCTAATGACAAGGTTTGCTGCCTTTCTCCTGGCTTGAAAACTTTGTTGTGTAGAGAAGACAGAGAAAGATCTATGTGGGGCTTTGTGGCTTCCCTGTAACTGGTACTGCTTTCAGGACCGTATAGAGGCTTTCTCGGGTCTCTTTCCTCGCATTCTGTTTTCTCTTGAGTGCACAGTAAGGTCTGTGGAGAAGAGCCTGTGAATGAGTATGAATTGTCTTTGTGTCTGCAGTTTCTAGGGCTTCTAAGCTCTTACATCAGCCCCCACATGGAGTTCAGCAATTAGTTTAAATCTTTACCTAAATTATTTTTAGCAAATTGCATGGCATCTCCTATCTGCCCTGGGTTAGAAAGTGTTCTCATTCTGGCTCTCCTTGGAAACACCTGTCTTTCTTTAGGTTTCTGGTTAGTTTGTTGCTCTGTGACCTCAGCTCTTTGATAGTTCCAAGAAAAGTCATGATTATGCAGATAATTTGGCTTTTGTTGTTGTCAGGGTAGGGGTAGTGCTCCTTCCAATTTTCTACAGCCTAAGTAGAGCAGGGAATCTTGCCATAGTGACCTTATAAATAATACTTCTGTGAACATCCTAAATCATACCTCCTTCTACCTTTATGTGATTAATTCTATGGAAGAAAATTTTAGAATTAGGTTATCTCTATCAAAGGTTATGCAAATATATAATTATTAGAGGTTCAATTACATTCTTTTCCAAAAATCTTTTATCAATTAATATTTCTACCAACAGAATGAGAAAGTGTATGCTTTAGTATTTTTTCCCAATCTGATAGTTCAAAAAATAAATTTTGTAGGTTTGACTATTAATATTATTTCCCTAATTTCTATTGAACTTGAATATCCTCCCATATGTTTATTAGCTATTTATACATTCTATTTATTTTATTGAATCGTCTTTTTCTTTTTTAATAGTTCATTATTTGAGCTACTAACACTTTGAGCATTATAAATTGTTAGCATTAATCTGATATCTCTGCTTTAAGAAAAAAATTACATTTTATTTGTGTTTATTTGTAACCTAAAATGGGTGAGGTAAGGTGGCTCACACCTATAATCCCAGATCTTTAGGAGGCTGAGGCGGGCAGATTCCAAAGGGCTAGAGCCCAAGAGTTCAAGACCAGCCTTGGCAACATGGTGAAACCCTAACTTCACAAAAAATACAAAACTTAGCCAAGCCTGATGGCATGCGCTGGTAGTCCCAGCTACTCAGGAGGCTGAGGTGGGAGGATGGCTTGAGCCCAATAAGTTGACGCAGCAGAGAACCATGATCTTTACCACTGCACTCCAGCCTGGATGACAGAGTGACAGCATATCTCAAAAAAAAAAAAAAAAAAAAAAAAAAAAAAAAAAAAAAAAAAAAACTGTTTACTGCATTAATACAAATTTTTAAATTTTTATGTAATTAGGAGGTACAAATGCAGATTTATTACATGCATGTATTGTGATATATTGTGTAGTGGTGAAATCTGGGCTTTTGGTGTACACATCACCCAAATAGTGAATATGATACCCAATTGGTAATTTTTCAACCCCTGCCTTCCTGCCACTCTCCCATCTTTCGTAGTCTCTTTTTACTACATTTGTTTGTTTGTTTTTGAGATGGGGTCTCTCTCTGTCATCCAGGCTGGAGTGCAGTGGTGCAGTCATGGCTCACTGTAACCTAGACCTTCTGGGCTCAAGCAATCTTCCCGCCTCAGTCTCCCAAGTAGCTAGGACAACAGCCACATGCCACCATGCCTTGCTAATTTCTATGTTTCGCAGAGACAGAGTCTTCCTATATCGCTCAGGTCAGTTTTCAAACTCCTCGGCTCAAGTGATCCTCCCGCCTCAGCCTCCCAGTGCTGGTATTACAGGCGTGAGCCACTGTGCCTAGCCTTTTTTATTACATTTCTAAGGACAAATTTTACAAAAATGATTTCCCTTTTTCTAACATAAATTAATACAATGCCTAGCTGTGTTCTGCATATGAAGGATTTTTTTTTTTAAGTTATAAATGGGGTGAGGATTAAATTAGGATAAAACTAAATCCACAATGATTTGGCCAAAGGAAAAAATCCTGAAAAGGTAATGAAAATGAGTTACATTGTATCTAAAAAAATTACTTTAATAAGTAATTAATCATTTCATGGATAATTTGTAAGTGATCTACTTTGTAATTAATATTTAATGTTACATTTTAACTTCTATACATTTGCCTGTTCATTTTAGTTTGAGTTTAATATCCTGTGTTAAATTTACTTATTTCAAGATAAATGTTTAGGTGATAGAAATTCCAATTACCCTGGTTTGAGCATTACACATTGTATGCATTTATCAAACGACATATGTACCCCAAAATATGTACAATTATGATATATCAATTAAAAATTACTTATTTCACAATGATTACATATACACATTCTTTTTTTTTTTTTTTTTTTTTGAGACAGAGTCTCACTCTTTTTCCCAGGCTGGAGTGCAGTGACGTGATTTCAGCTCACTGCAACCTCTGCCTCCTGAGTTCAAGCGATTCTCCTGAATCAAGCCTCCCGAGTAGCTGGGACTACAGGTACACACCACCATGCTCGGCTAATTTTGTGTATTTTTTTTTCAGTAGAGATGCTTCACCATGTCGCCCAGGCTGGTCTCGAACTCCTGAGCTCAGGCAATTCCAAAGTACTAGGAATACAGGCATGTGCCACTGCACCTGGCCTATCTATTTTTTTCTTCTGGGTGGGAATTACAGGATTATAATGGAAAACTTTGTGACATTATATGTGGCTAAGTGGAAGAACATCTTGTCAAAGGAAAATGATTTTCCTTATTCACATTTACCCTTTCAAGGGCTCCATGTGGTATTTGGGCTTTGCTATATGTTACATTATATTACATGAGGAAGACTTCATTCAGATTATGAACTAATCTTTTTAGGAATCCAACTACTCTAGAAACATATTAATTCAACAAATATCTATCGAGTGACTGCTGGGGAAACAAAGCAATGATAGAGACATATACCTCCTAGAGCTTGCGCTTTAGTGGGATAGACACTTAACCTAGTAATGAGGAAGGAGAATGTGGAGGATTATGACAAGAGAGTCACGAAACAAGGGTTCCCATTCTGATTTCAAAACTAGCTGCTGATGTCAGTGTATTTCTCTAGTATCAAACTATCCAACTCTCCTATATATATAGATCATATTCATCCTTTGGAGTGATGATGGCAACTGTACCCAGATTTTCCCTCAATGATTACAGAGAATTTGTTGAACTTTCAAATGTGTACTTTGAAATATGATCACTTTGAGAGCATTGGTGAGTGTGCAAGGGAGAAGGAAGAGGTGTTAAAGAGCCAACAGGGAAAATGCATGATAATCCTTAACACCACATTCCAGAATTCTCTTCTAGGAAGAACGGGAAGATGGGACTCCATTTGCGTGTTTCTTACCTGCATTAAAAAAAATTTTTTTATTGTTTTGTTTTGCCTAGATTATATAGATCATTGAGAAAGGGAACGAAATGTTTAGTATTACACAAGATAGTTTTGAATATTATCCAGACTGTATTAATAATAATTCCTCCTGGTGCACTTTAGGAGTGCATTGATCATATTTCTGTTTCATTCTTTTAAATAGATAATGGATCCAATGCTGAGGGTTGGCATATAAATGTGACTTTGAATATTCGTCCATCCATGGGCACTGGTGTTATGCTTGCCTTGGTTTCTGGTAACAACACAGTGCCCTTTGCTGTGTCCTTGGTGGACTCCACCTCTGAAAAATCACAGGTAACTTAACTCTAAACCTATATGAGCCTTGTTTTTCTTTTCATTTTTTAAAATGGATATATAGCAGTACTTACCTCAAAGGACTATTTCGAAGATTAAATAAAGTAACTTATGTAAAGTGATTTGGCAGTATTTACCTCAAAGGACTATTTTGAAGATTAAATAACGTAACTTATGTAAAGTATTTGGCACAATCTCCAGCACATCATTAAGGACTCAAAAAAATGTCTATTATTGTTACTTTTTTTGCTGGCTTGTTTCCAAGGTCTGAACGAAGAAGTAAGGGGAGGGAGGATTGAAAAACCTACTGCATCTATAGGTAAGATTAGGCAGACTCTCACAGAGGCTGCTTGGAATCATCCGAGTGCATTGAGATCCACCCTTATTAAGAATCCTTTAAGCATCGTGGGAATTAGTCTGTACTGTCAACATAGAAGTGAGTCTAATTACAGTGCACTGTCAGATATTCAGTGCTTAATTATAATGTTTTGTTCTTTCTTACACTCTTAATCTTTTCTCCCAAGAGTAAGTTAGGAAAAAGGAGAGAAAGTTAAAACTGGTCCACTTGGCTTCTTACTGGCAACTCTTATTTGAAATTAGGAGGAAGAACACAAAAAAACCTTAGATGAAAGGAAATATGAGGGTTATCAGAAGATCTGTATTATTCAGACTTCTATTAGAGGATAATTGCTCTGTCTATGTGTCATCCACAGTGAATTCCAATAAGTTACAGCAAGAAGCTGATGTCTATGCCAAGGCTGGCTTGGTTGCTTTCAGTAGATTTTAGAAAGAGACCTATGGTTGAATAATGTCAATTGTAGTAAAACAGGTTATGCTGTTTGCAACTTAATGTATGATTCAGGGAGGAGGATGGGAAGTTTCTGGTGGTTAACCATAAGTAACCTAAAAATATCCTGATGAGGTTTTTTTGTTTTAATCTCCTGTCTTTAAGGAGCTTTCTACATTTGGATTTCAGGGGTTTTTTTATTTGCTAGTTTGTTTTTCTTTGTAAACAAAATTGAATTCCTATCTTCAACACTACGTTCATGCAGTGGAGGAGGTTAATGCATGCCATGTCTTTGATATTTATTTTATCCTTTGAGTGTTTGCCTCCATGATTCTTTCTTTGTATGTCAGATTTCCTTCATAAGGTCTGTGTGCAATATTTCATAACTATATTCCAGTTACCATTGATCTTTCTGGAACATTTTCTTTATTGACCATCTCTTTTAATGAGTTTAAGGATATGGACATGTACAACACAATAACAGATTTCCTCAAGCAACCTGTATTTGCAAAGTATAGTCTTTTCACTTCAAATAGGTATCTTGGATTCCTAAATAAACATTTCTGACTATGGTTTTATCACTTTCCTCTATGCCATATCAGCTACATGAAGAGATCACACTCAACACATTGAGTGATTTAGGCATAACGGCAGTTTGAAAAGTTCAGCAGAATGAACACAGTTTCTTTCTGGAGAATCTTCTGGTAAATGTTCTATAATGTACTGTTGGCAATCCCTGGTTTTTCTTTCTCAGGGCCTGTTCACTTATTTTATCCCAAGTCTATAGGATTGCTTGTGTGGCACAAAGAAACCTGTTAGTCCTGCTGACATATGCTTACTAAAGCATTTTAAATTTCCCAGGTCTTTTCTTCAACAAAGAGTGATTCAACTCCTTCCCTTTTCATATGTAAACTTGGAAATTAGGAAGGCTCATAAACAGAAAGATATTGCTTAAGACACTGCTGTAGGTTCCGGTTGTCTTACTGAATTTTCAGAAACCAGTATACATTTACATGTTAGCTAAACTTAGAGTTTGTAAAACTAGTGTGTATTTTAAAATTTAGTCATAATTATTATGTTAGTGTTATAATAATTAGTAACTTTTCACTTAAATTTAGAGACTCTATCATACATTTTCTTTCCTTATTGAAATTTAGTTTTTGACTTTCAAAAACTCAAAAGTCACTCTTAAGCAGCATTACTCTTACTCCTTGCTTATATTGAATCTTTGCTCTTCAGGATATTGTGTTATCTGTTGAAAATACTGTAATATATCGGATACAGGCCCTAAGTCTGTGTTCCAATCAACGATCTCATCTGGAATTTAGAGTCAACAGAAACAATCTGGAGTTGTTGACACCACTTAAAATAGAAACCATCTCCGACGAAGAGCTACGAAGACAACTTGCCATCTTGGACAAAGCAATGACAGGAAAAGTGGCCACGTACCTGGGTGGCCTTCCAGGTACTTTTTCTTCAGTTTTAAAAAGTGTATTTTAAATCAAATTGATAGTATTTTAAATACATAATTATACTAAAAAGGCATCAGAAGGGAACATAAACTCCAGTACTCATTATTCTTTTTCTAGGGGCTAGTACCAACAGTTTATTGGCATATTTTTGTTTTATTTAGTTTAAAAACTTTAAACTAAGGCTGATCAAGTTTTGCTGCATTTGGCTATTCCAGCCAGAAAGGATATGTTATTTTATTTCGTCGTCACAATAGTCTTATAAGTTCAATATTTGTATTTATACAATATTTATTCATCTATTATTCAGTTCTTCTTATCATTTATCCAACTTTTTTTTTTTTTCTAATATGGAATCTCGCTCAATCGCCCAGGCTGGAGGGCAGTGGCGCGATCTCGGCTCACTGCAAGCTCCGCCTCCCGGGTTCACGCCATTCTCCTGCCTCAGCCCCCCGAGTAGCTGGGACTACAGGCGCCGCCACCACGCCCGGCTGATTTTTTGTATTTTTGGTGGAGACGGGGTTTACCATGTTAGCCAGGATGGTCTCCATCTGCTGACCTTGTGATCTGTCCGCCTCCAAAAGTGCTGGGATTACAGGCGTGAGCCACCGCGCCCAGCCCCATTTATCCAGCCTTTATTAAGACCCTGTGTCCCAGGTGCTCGCAACGTAGTAATAAACAATCTAGTGGCAGAGGTAGACATTAAACAACTAATTAGGAAAATATCAAAATAATTAAAATTGTGATCACTTTTATGAGGGAAAAGTATGGGTTACTTTTAGAACCTGAAAATATGACTTCTCACCTGGTCGTGGGGACCAGAAACAACTGGTCTGAATAATAGACTAAACTATAAATCTGATACTGAAAAGGTTAAATAAATTTAACCAGGTGTGGGAGTGGGGATTGGAGTTATTATGCAAGTAAAATGTTCCATGTGTGGGCAGAGTGGAAAGGGATGACACCCTGGAGGAATCTGTAGGATATCAGTATGGTTAAAGCATACTGAGCAAGGGAGACAGTGGTATATAATGAGGCTGTGAACTGGGTGGTTGGATGGATTGTTTGTAGGCCGAATTCAGGGTCATAAATCTTATAATGAGAGACATGGAACTATTAAAAGTATAGCAATATTACAATTTTAAAAAGTCACTCTGCATGCTGGATGGAGATGGATAGGTGGGAGACAACAGTGGGTTTAATTGAGATGATCCGAGAGGCTATTCAGTAGTCCAGATGAGGAAGCAGTGACAATAGTTGCAGTATCTAAACTACCATCAACTATTGCAAAACAAACAGTCTGGGCATTGTTCAAAGTGCTTCAAATATATCCACTTGTTTAATTTTCAAAATAGTCCAGTGAAGTAAGTGCTATTGTTATCCCCATTTTACAGATGAGGAAACCGAGGAAGCTGCAGGAATAGGGTGATAGCAGTAAAGATGATGGACAGTGAATAGATTGGAGATATGTGTTAGAAACAAAATTAATAGGATTCAATGACTGAAAGACACGTATAAGGGTGACTTTTAGGTATCTGGCATGAGCAGTTGTGTGGATGGAGATTCCATTTACCAAGATGGGGAAAACTGGAGGAAAAGCAGATTCATCTTTAACTGAATATTGGAAAATATGAAATTGGCACCAATATTTCACTTTGAATGGAAAAAAAGAGACAGAAAGTTATTTAGAAGCATTTTCAGATGACATTTGCAATTTATTTTCATGGGGAGAATTCTGAGTTTGATGTCTGGATTTCTGATAACCTTCAATATATTGCTTAAACTGCTCAGGGTCTTGACTTCCCATACATGGAAATTGTATCTGGGGTTTTGGGAAATAGAAGTAAATAGGCTTTAAAAGCTATAGATAGATAGATAGATAGATAGATAGATAGATAGATAGATCAATAGGGGTAACATAGATCAATAGATAGATCGATTGATCAACAGAGGTAACATAGATAGATCAATAGAGGTAAGTAGCGAGCATGCCTAATTATTAGGGAGTGAAATTATAGTTTAAATGAATGAATTCTATATTGAAATCTACCTACTACCTTATCCACAAGTTAGTTGAACGCAATTTTAGGAAATCAAACCAACAAAGAGTTTAAAAGAAGCAGAATTATCAAAATTTCAGTGGTTTTGGGACTTTGGCAACAGCACTGAGGACTAACTTCAGGCAAAATGTCTTGAGAGAAAGAGTGGGGAAAATTTGAGAGGAGCTAAATATTGAGATATTAAGAGTATAAACTGTGGGATGGGTAAATTATTAATTGCATGCCAAGTAGGCATGCTAAATTACATGTGAAGAATTAAAACCCAAGAGAAATGGATGATTTTGAGTAATTGCGTTCCTCAAAAAATGAATGAATTTGAGTAATTTCTTTTCTCAAAAAAGGAAAAGTGGCAAAATCTATGATGTTCAGCCCAACTTGAAAGGGATTCTTAACAAATGCTATGAGCTCGTAATAATGTGTGAACTTTATTCACTGTGATGGCAAGTTAGAAATTGAAAATTTCAAAATTTTTTTTTTGCCACGAGGTACTGAAGATGAAGAATAGGGGCTAAAGAATATCCATTGTGAGTTAAGATTAATGGAGAGGAGAAGCCAACAAAGAGGAAGGAAAATTGTTATTTTTAGGAACTCCAAATAGTACATGAAAGTGAATCCTCTATCATGACCTATTGCATGCTCAACAAAAAACTATTTCTTTGGAAAAAATACAGAAATCTGCATTTATTCCAACAATAATAAAAGAGATATATTGATCATGGCATTGAAAAGAGATTTCCAAGTAGTTATAATCTGGAGTTGAAAAAATGATTTAACAATGCTTAACATGTTGCTTAAGTTTAAAGAGAAAATCATATGTTGTTTGTATAATAAAAATAGAATATCACAAGAATATGCTTGTTTTACTCTCCCTCAAATGTGTTTAAGTTTAAATGGAGCTAATTGTGTTTATGAAATCCGAGGAACTCATGACGTGCTGAATTCAATGAAGTACAATAACATGTATATCAGAGTCACTTAATGTGTATTTTTGGAATAGAATTTCATTATTAACTTTTCCTTTAGGATTAGAATTTTGCTGGAAATAGGAAGTCTGAACGACTTCTCTCACTGTAAACAAGTAAGATACTAAAAGTCTTGGACTAATAGTCTAATATTCTGCTTTTACAGATGTTCCATTCAGTGCCACACCAGTGAATGCCTTTTATAATGGCTGCATGGAAGTGAATATTAATGATGTACAGTTGGATCTGGATGAAGCCATTTCTAAACATAATGATATTAGAGCTCACTCATGTCCATCAGTTTGGAAAAAGACAAAGAATTCTTAAGGCATCTTTTCTCTGCTGATAATACCTTTTCCTTGTGTATAATTATACTTATGTTTCAATAACAGCTGAAGGGTTTTATTTACAATGTGCAGTCTTTGATTATTTTGTGGTCCTTTCCTGGGATTTTTAAAAGGTCCTTTGTCAAGGAAAAAAATTCTATTGTGATGTAAATCACAGTAAAGAAATTCTTACTTCTCTTGCTATCTAAGAATAGTGAAAAATAACAATTTTACATTTGAATTTTTTCCTACAACAGTTTCAATTTTTGTTCATAAAACTAAATTTTAATTGTATCATCATGAACTACTGTCTAAATACCTTTTTTTTTTTCAGAAAGCAAGGAAGTAAGCTCAAACAAAAGTGCATGTAATTAAATACTATTGTTTGTAGGCAGATACTATTTTGTTTTTGTTTTGATTTTTCCTGATGAAGGTAGAAGAGATGGTAGTCTATTACATCTGAATGGAATGGAGGGTCCCAATGCCTTATTTCAAAACAATTCCTCAGGGTGACCAGCTTTGGCTTCATCTTTGTCTTGCGTGGCTTCACATTTAAACCAGTATCTTTATTGAATTAGAAAACAAGTGGAACAAATTTTCCTGAGAGCAACATAGGAATCTTACTTCTTGGGAGCTACAGTCTGTCAGGATGAGACATCAGATTAGGTTGGATACATGGAGAAATCTGAAATGGGTACATTTCTTATATTTGGCTGTGTCATCATACAAGGTCTACATTACAAAAGATGGAATTCAAAGACGGACAGGAGAATGAACAAATGTGGGAGTTCGTAGTTTTCCTTGAATCCAACTTTTAATTACCAGAATAAGTTGCCAAAATGTGATTGTTGAAATACAAAAGGAACTATGAAAACCAGAACAAATTTTAACAGAAGGATAACCTCAGAGGGATGTAGTGAGTATTGTATGTTTGTAATCAAAGAAGGAGGTAAGATTGCCACGTGCCTGCTGGTACTGTGATGCATTTCAAGTGGCAATTTTATCACATTTGAATCTACCATTCATTGCCAGATGTACATCAGATGTTTCACCGACAGTTTTCAAAAATAAATTCTTTTCATTATATTTTATATCACATAATAAACTGGTGTATAATTTTAAAATGCATGTGAATATCTTTATTATATCAACTGTTTGAATAAAATATACAATTACATAATAGACATTTAACTCTTCATACAACGAAGTAGTTCTTCAGTTAAAAGACAGATAAAGCTCAAATATTTGAATAATATTTATGATTGGGTGGTAGACTGGAACTCAGAAAGTGAAGAGAAGTAAAAATAACATGTGTCTTTTGACACATCCCAGAAATTGTCTTGCTAGATATAATTTTTCTCCCGATTGCCACCAGGTACTAGGGGGGATGAATATCAGCAAGTGACTATTGATAATTACATTCATGTAAAAAAGCAAGGAAAAAGAAAAACAGAGAAAACATGAGAGAGGGAAAAAAGAGTGAAAGAAAGGGGAAAATGAATTTCTTCTCGGGAGGAATTCCCTGCTTTTCACTTGATTATGCCACATACAAGTCAGATATAGGGATCAATTCTACCTTTCACATCAGAAACCTTTCTGCATGCACTGATGCTCATCGAGGCTCCAGACACGCATTTATAAATTTCATCTACCTTTGAGATGTGCTCATACGTGGCTAGAGAGAGGGTCTAAACCTATGGCTAAGAATCTTTGATTGATGTTTAATTTTGAACTTTGCCAAGAAATATAGATGCCTACTTTTAAAGAGTTGGTAGAGAACAGTAGTTTTCTGAAGGCAAAGTGGATATTTGGTGCCATTTCAGCTTTGTATATAAGTGAAAAAACTCCAAATAACACGGTCATCCAGAGTCCCTTATAACTCACATTTTGAAAAAGTTTTCTTTTTTCTTTTTGAACATGTTATATGACATGGTAACAGAACTCAACCATTTACAGTGGTCAGTGATGGGTCAGTAAAACCATCAGTACTGGTTAATCTGTAAGAACAGGACTATTCACCTCATTTCTCCTGTCTGAAAGTATAATTCCAGTCTTAGTCCGTATATGTCAGTGCAATAAATATTTCCAATTTTCTTTGCATTCTAGAATTAAGGAACTGGTGGTATTACTGGAAAGGGGACTTTTTCATGTGAAAATTTATTTTTTCACAAAATAATTGCCTATTTATTTTTGCATTCCCCTAGACCTTTAGTTGCAATCATCAGTGGGAACTGAAATAATACAGAAGATGAATATCTGAAATAAATTTATTTCAGATTTCATCATGTTGCTATTAATATTGATTTGGGAGATACACAGTCACTAGAGACTCAAAGGACTAGTCTGATAATTTCTAAATCATTCATTCAGCAACAAATATTTATCAAGTACCTACTCTACTCTGTGCATGTGGAGTCAAAAGTAGAATGTCTGAGGGCTAAACCCAATGGAATAGGAAGTCACAATACTCAAGTTGGCCCTGGGTAGTCCTCAGATTCCTGTTCCTTGGAACTACAAAGCAGCTCTTTTCTGGTCATCCTAAGAAATTGAAGTGATAAAACTTTTGGTCGGCCGGGTCTGGTGGCTCACGCCTCTAATCCCAGCACTTTGGGAGGCCAACATGGGTGGATCACCTGAGGTCAGGAGTTCAAGACCAGCCTGGCCAACATGGTAAAACTCCATCTTTACTAAAAATACAAAAATTAGCTGGGCATGGTGGCAGGCGCCTGTAATCCCAGCTAGTCGGGAGGCTGAGACAGGAGAATCGCTTGAACCTGTGAGGTGGAGGTGGCAGTGAGCCAAGATTTTACCATTGCACTCCAGCCTGGGCAACAGGGTGAGACTCTGTCTCAAACAAACAAACAAAAAAAACTTTTGGTCAGTAGTTTGCTCCTTTTGAAGAAGATAGTTTTGATGATGGTCTTGCACACGAGTTTCTTGCTATAGCAAGCTTTGAGCCTTCAGAGAACTTGTATTTGAAAATTGGATCTTCTATGGAAGAGACATTGCTTAGGGATTCATCTAGTGCTGTGCAAGATAACCTCTGGCTATCTTGTATTTATGTTTGCAGAATGTGTAGGTGAGGGGCAGTTATCTTAGCCAGCATACGTGGGTTTTGGGTACATAATATTAATAATATAAACAGTGTAAGGCCAGATTACAAGGTCAAACTGACAATGGGAAAAGATCTTAGCTTCAAGGTGTGAAGCTAAGAGTGTCAAAAATAGAGGGGAACTGAGTATGGGGAGGTTTGGAACAAATTGCAAACCAGTGAGGTTGGGGGGTACTTCCTGATCCACAGTCCAATACTCTCTAGTGTACTTTGGACGTGCCATGGTGTAGCGGTTGTCTTGCTTGTGGATAAGAATAGCATTTGGTGAATTTACCCTCATTCCTGCTAACCTACTTGCCATAACAAGCCGTCCCCGAAGAGAATCCTATTTTCATGGGAAAGAAATTGCAAAGTAATATCTGCAATTTGCTACTGATTGATTCTCTTTCCTGTTAACATTTCAAACTGTGAAATCTAGAATCTCATTCGGGAACTGAGGTGTCCCTAATCTCCAGATGGGAGAACCACTTGATACATCAAATCCTTCCTCCAGTTGATTTGAAGAGAAGAGAGAGTGGGCCAATATTTAACTGACATAGGAAGAATCTGGCATTATGATCTGGAGGTCCCAAACAATAAATACAAAAAAAAAATTTAAATAAAGACAAATTGAACACTTGGGCTGACACTGGAGCTTCCGAAGATGAGCATCTTCTGAGCCAACTCAGCATGTATGGAGTAGCTGCAGGGGACTAACAACTGGCTGTTCTGAAAAATAGGCGCAGTCTTAGTCTGTCTTGTACATGTAGCTAGTCAAGTTGCAAAGCTGGGATTGCAAGGCAAGTTGCAAAGAACCAGGATGTCTGGGTCAAGAGTCCATGCCCAAATTTGAAACTACACCGTTCCCATATTCTTACTAGTTACCCTAGCACTTAGTAAATGGTCTATGGTTGGAATAAACAATTCCATCAAATCTAACAATTGGTTGGATAGAACTAATTCTCTCTCCAGTTCTACATATAACTGGTTGTGTCATTAAGTCTCATTTGTTAATATTGATCAGTTAATTAATGTTAATAACATTTTGAAGATTAAGTATGATATGACTTAATTGAATTAAGCAAATGCTGACACTGACTCTGAACACTTAGATCATTAGAAGTGTGGGCTAGAAACAATCCCAAGAAAACAATGGAGCAAAGATCTTGGTACTGCTGTCAATGTACTCAGTCTAGGGGAGAGCAGACACATGGACAAGTAATTAAAAAATGGGCGTAAACCCGGGAGGCGGAGCTTGCAGTGAGCTGAGATCCGGACACTGCACTCCAGCCCGGGCGACAGAGCGAGACTCCGTCTCAAAAAAAAAAAAATAAAAATAAAAATAAAAAATAAAAATAAAAAGTAATTAAAAAATGGGCCTGAGTTTGGTAAAGACTGAAATGCAGAAATAAATATTTGCAGGGGGTTCTGGGAAGGAGAAATGGATTCTAAACAGAAGCTCAGTGAGGTGCTATTTAAATGAGGCCCAAAAAGACAGATATGAATTTCTGTTCATTTCTTTGCATCCAAGTCCTGTCTTTGTGACCATCCTCGACAATGCTTTCAGATTCTCTCTGTCACACAGATGTCTTATTTCACCGTAGTCCTCAAAAATCTCCTTTCTTTTCCTATTGATTATTGCATGAGGTGAAAATAATTAATCTTGGCTTTCAAGGGGTTTCATCATTAAAGCAGTAGATCTAAACCCAGGCTTCTTGTTAGATTCATTGACCCCTTTGCAGACAACTCAATCAGAAGATTCTGGTGGGAAACCAGGGTTACAAACCACAGCTTCAGTCTCTGTGGGTAGCTCTCTAACCTCACGCACTCCCCTCCTTGCCCCTCCTGTCTTCTGTGCACATGTGAGGGGTGTGCATACACGTTGCACACACACACATACACAGACAATAACAGACGTAAAGTCAAAGAATGAGTTAAAAAACGGGACAGGAGGCCGGCCGCGGTGGCTCTCGCCTGTAATCCCAGCACTTGGGGAGGATGAGGCAGGCAGATCACAAGGTCAGGAGATCAAGACCATCCTGGCTAACACGGTGAAACCCCATCTCTACTAAAAATATAAAAAAATTAGCTGGGCATGGTGGTCGATGCCTGTAGTCTCAGCTACTGGGGAGGCTGAGGCAGGAGAATGGCGTGAACCCGGGAGGCGGAGCTTGCAGTGAGCCGAGATCACACCACTGCACTCCAGCCTGGGCGGCAGAGAGAGACTCTGTCTCAAAACAAAACAAAACAAACAAACAACAGCAACAACAAACGGGACAGGAGAAAGAAGTATAGGGAGAAAGAACAGGTGTGTGTGTGTGTGTACAAAACCAGGAGGAGAGAAAACGATAACAAAGAGAAGACATAAGAGAAAACAAGAAAGGTGGAAAACAGATTCAATGAAAGATCTGGTACGATACAAAATTGAAAATGAGGGAAAGAAAAGTAAAGAATATAGAAAGATACTTGATGAGGAGAGTGAATAAGAGATGGAGAAATAATAGAAAAATAAATATCTACTTTTTTTTGTAAACAAATAACAGTAGATAGTGACAAATTGATGCCACACCAGATGAGCATATAAGAAAGAGGAGAGGGGCCAGGTGCAGCATAATCCCACTGTGGAAGGCCAAGGCCAGTGGAAGGCTTGAACCCAGGAGTCAGAGATCATCCTGGGCAGCATGGCAAAACCTTGTCTCTACAAAAAACAAAACGAAACAAAAACTATCCAGACATAGTTGTGCATGCCTGTGGTCCCAGCTACTCAGAGGCTGAGGTGGGAGGATCACTTGAGCCAGGTGAGGTTGAGGCTGAGGTAAACTATGATGGTACCACTGCACCCCAACCTGGGTAACAGAGTGAGACCCTGTCTCAGAAAAAAAGAAGGAAGGAAGGAAGGAAGGAAGGAAGGAAGGAAGGAAGGAAGGAAGGAAGGAAGAAGGAAAGAAAGAAAGAGAAAGAAAGAAAGAAAGAAAGAAAGAAAGAAAGAAAGAAGAAAGAAAGAAAGAAAGAAAGAAAGAAAGAAAGAAAGAAAGAAAGGAAAGAAAGAAGAAAGAAAGAGAAAGAAAGAAAGAGAAAGAAAGAGAGAAAGAAAGAAAGAGAAAGAAAAACGGAGGGAGGGATGGAGGAAGGGAGGGAAAGAGAAGAGAAAATTAGAAAAGAAAAGAGGAGAGAAAACTTGGTAGGGGAGAGGAGGTTTAAGCAAACATATTAAAGGGGCCAGGTGCAGTGGCTCACATCTGTAATCCCCAAATCTTGGGAGGCCAAGGTGGGAAGATCGCTTGAGGTCAGGAGTTCAAGACAAGCCTGGGTAACAAAGGAAGTCCCCATATTTACAAAAATAAATATGAAAAATAAAAAAAAATTAGCTGGGCACAGCGGCATGTGTGCCTGTAGTCCCAGTTACTTGGGAAGCTGAGGCGAGAGGATGATGTGAGCCCAGGAGTACAAGCGTGCACTGAGCTGTGGTCACACCACTGCACCCCAGCCTGGACAACAGAGTGAGATCCTATCTCAAAAAACAAACAATAAAAACCCCAAATATAAAAAAGGGAGACAGACACAAAGAACAAATATAAATGGAAAGAAAGATGAAAAGATTTCTAGACTAAAGACAAGAAAGAGGCAGAGATTATAAAAAAATATAATTCAGAAATTATGAGAGAGAGAGAGAGAGAGATGAATATGTCTGGAAAGAGAAAATAGTAACTAGTAGAAAATGATTTCAAAAAATGAAAAAAGCCAGAGAAAGAAAGAGATGATGAGCAAAGAGAAAAACAGAGGATAAATCACAAAGGAAGAGATAAGGAAATGGAAAGTGAGGCAGGAGGAAGAGGGTCCTCAGCTAGTTTATCCAGGGTGAGGATGCCACCTTGACTTGCTGTGGAAATGATTCTCCAGTGCCCTGGAGGAGGAGCTGTTGGCCAAGTAGCTGCTAGACAGCATACACCCCAAATCGTCTCTGACCTTCTTGGTCATCAAGGAATCCTACAGAGGATTCTCTGTAGGATTGTACGGGAATGATGACCTTGTGACATCCTGCCAGCAGTGGGGATGGTGGAGAGCTTGCAACCACTAATCTGTCTCTGCCTTATTCCTGACCTCTTTAGGGTTCAGCCAATTTACAACAAATGGAGCTGTCAGTGATTATATTTGGGGAAGTGCAGAGTAAAAAGGGCTGTTCTGAGCTTCATGCTGAAAATGGAACTATGAAAACGTTTAAACTTACTGCCATACAACAAGCCCAAGTATCAGCTGTGGCTGGCACACAATGGCAAGCTAGAAATACAATGGGCAACACCTGGGATGGTGTCCAGTAGGATGTCAATTTATCAGCTTATGAAAAATCCAGTAGGATGTCAATTTACCAGCTTATGAAGACTACTGAGTTAAAGAGACTCGTATATTCATCCTATTACGTGAAGGAAGAAGCTTGCTTGGACTGCACTCTGTGGTAGAATCAATCGTTGAGATAATGCTGTAGCTACCCTTGATACGTGCTCAATACATCCTTGGAGGAGTTTTTATCAATTTCAAACATTCTTCTAACTTTGATATAGCTCAAGAAATATGTAGAATAATTATTCTAAAAGTTCAAATATTTTTTCTTTTCTTGTGCAAGTACCAGATTTTTTTTTTTAATTTTTAAGATTTGGGATACATGTGCAGAATATGCAGGTTCGTTACATAGGTATACATGTGCCATGGTGGTTTGCTGCACCTATCAACCCATCATATAGGTTTCAAGCCCTGCATGCATTAGGTATTTGTCCTAATGCTATCCCTCGCCTTGTCTCCCACCCACCGACAGGCCTGGTGTGTGGTGTTCCGCTCCCTTTGTCCATGTATTCTCATTGTTCAACTCTCACTTATGAGTGAGAACATGCCATACTTGGTTTTCCGTTCCTATGTTAGTTTGCTGATTTTTAAAGAATCTGCTCAGAGCTCAGAACTTTGTGCTCTTGAAAACCTTTGGCAAATGTATATCCAACTAAAAAGAGTAGCTTTCAAAGAAATTTTTATCTGTGCTAAGCCAATTTGAGTGAAACGCTCCTATTCCTGGTATCTATACTCTCCCCTCTGATGTTTCAAATAGATGTTCTCTAGGAATATCTTAGAAACCTAAGTATCTGTAGCTTTTAAGCACTCACTAGTTTTTCTCTCATCAGCTCTTTTCAGCTTCACAAAAAAATCTGTTCATGAAGCATGGCATCCAATCCCAAGTCTTCCCTCCTTCCTGTCAGTCTTTATTTCTAGGAAGAAAAACTAAGCCTTAATGAACCTAATTACTAGAAAGCATCTGGTATAATAATGTAGTCTTCTTGGGGGTCAGGTTGTTCAACCCAGAGAAGACCTACCTGGGTAGCTTTGGGGGCCATAAAACTAAACATGAAGACTTGTGAGAAGATTTCTCATTATCTTCTACCTCCTATGCAGAACGTTCCAAAATACCCAATAAAGAAAGAAAAATCAGTAAAATCATGCATCTTAAGTCTCTTGTTTGCATCGTAATCATCACAGTCCTCCAGTTATTTCTAACACATAGAACCTAAGAACCCACTGGTATGGTAACTGTGGGGGTGTTGGGAAGGCAATGATCAATCCATTAATCCAACAACTCTTTGTGGAGCACACAAAATGTGTCAAATACTATGCTTTCTGGGCATTTGGGCTACATGAATGAACAAGACACAAATATCTATGTACCATTGTACAAATATGGTCATAAAGATGACTAACCTAGAAAGCAAATGTGTCTTCTATGATTCTTCTCGTATCATGTCTTCAAAGATGCTAATTTAGTTTTTTAGTATCAAGCTGACAGATTCCAGGTTACTTTTAACTGTTAATGTTGAATAAAAAATAAATAACTCTGTGAGTGTGGAATTTAGATAGAGATCTAATCAAGTGGACCAGTCGATGTCACTGGGCAATCATCTCTCAGGCACTGTGTGGACATCTTCACTGATGCAGAGCTCACTATTTACCAAAGGCAGCTCATTTTCCCTTTGTTCATGGCATCAGTTTGGGACTTTCAAAAAGCAGATTCCAACAGAGATTAGACAGGTGTTAAGGTCTGAATTGTGCCTTCCCAGAATTCATATGTTGAAATCTTGAAATCCTAAACTCCAAAGTGACTATATTTGGAGATAGGGCCTTTAAGGAAGTAATTAAGGTTAAATGAGGTCATATGGGTTGGGCCAGAATTCAATATGACTGGTGTCATTTTATGAAAACAGAGAGACACCAGGCATGCTCAGACACAGAGGAAAGGCTATGTGAGGACACAGGAAGAACATGACCATTTGTAACCAAGGAGAGCGACCTCAAGAGAAACCAAACCTGCTCATGCCTTGGTCTTAGACTTTCAGTCTCGAGAACTGTAAAAAATCCAATTGCCCCCTAGTCTGTAGTATTTCATTATGGCAGCCCTAGCAAACAAATGCAACAGGCAACACATTTATTGGGAGAAACATCTCTGAAGGAAAAAGGAGGGTACAGGAATGGGTAGAAGAATCTTCAGGTAGCTGTATAAATTGGACACCTGTGAAGGAGAGAAGGAAGTAGGATGATAGGAAGTCTCAGCTCTGAGAGCAGTTCCAAGAAGGTTTCAGCTATGTTGATGAGGAGTTCTTGAAAAAAGTTGCCCATCAGAAGGGTCCTGTGTCAAGCAGGAAGGGCCTGGCATAAGCACCCTCACCATGCTCAGTCATTAGTTAGGAAGCAGCTCAGGTAGGTCCAGAGGAATAACAAGTGGTCTGTCAGTCAGCTCTGTTTTGCAGCAGGTTCTCTTGGAGATGGTCTGGGCAGAACCCTGTCCATGTCTGCTACAGTCAGCTCTATTACAAAGCAATCCTTTTCATGAAACCAAAAGCAGACTCTCCATATTCAACACTAAATACTCCTCAGTTACTGACAGTCAATGTAAATAAGCTTACTGCTCCCTTGGTTGAAAGTAACAGAAACTCAATTTGAATTAGCTTAAGCAAAAGGGGAATTGTAGAAAAGGTATTTAGCTAATGTATGGAATTCCAGGGCCGAAAGAATATTCCCGGGGCTTGGATTCGTTGTAGTGAAATAAGGATGTTCCTTCACTTTGTTTCTCATTACACTTTCTCTTCAAGCAACTACACATTACACTCTCAATACACGCTGGTTTCCTCAGCTCTTCAGTTTACATTGTGGGGCATGGCTGCCAACCACTTCTGCATTTATATGTTCATGTTAGATACACTTCAGACATAGTAGAGTAATAATCATTTCTAGGTTTCAGTCCCAGCTCCAGAATTCCAAGGGAAATATTATTGCTTTAATCCAGCGTATTTGTTTATGGAAAGTAAAACACAAAGGTGGACTGTTGAGTAAAAAGAAATATTAAAATATTGCTAAATACTCTGTATTGCTACTATGTGTACTATTACTGTTGTAATTTACCCATTTATAGACTCCAAGAATAAATTTAAAAATAAAATTAATGTTAAAAATGTGGTACATATATATCATGGAATACTACATAGCCGTACAAAATAATGAAATCATGTTCTTTGAAGCAACATGAATGCAGCTGGAGGCCATTATCCTAAGAAAATTAATGCAGAAACAGAAACCAAATACCAAATGTTCTCAGTTGTAAATGGGAGCTAAACATTGGGTACACATAGACACAAAGATGGGAACAATAAACCTTGGATATTTTAAGTGGGGAGAGAGGAAGGGACCAAGTGCTAAAAAACTACCTGTTG
Source organism: Rhinopithecus roxellana (assembly GCF_007565055.1). NCBI lineage: Eukaryota > Metazoa > Chordata > Mammalia > Primates > Cercopithecidae > Rhinopithecus > Rhinopithecus roxellana. The sequence goes on along the minus strand of NC_044549.1, from coordinate 14,525,243 downwards.
AGTAGTATGCTTACTATTTTTGCAATGGGATCATTAGAAGTCCAGATCTCAGCATTATGAAATATACCCGCGTAACAAACCTGTCTTGTCTTAAGCCAGTCTTGAAAATGGTAACAGGCTGCTTTATTTGCCTCATTTCCATTTTGTGCTGAAGAAGAGAGACTGTACTTTCCACTTCATCCAAAGTGGCTCAGATATGTCCCTTTGTTTCACAGTGCCAGATTTAAAAAAATAGTAATATTTTAAAACCTTAAAACGTGTTTTTATGCTGTATGTTTCAGCATCACAATTTTCACCAGCACCGTTGGAACATACCCGTTCAGACCAGTATGGTGTATGAACAGAAATGCTAATGCACTAAGCACTCATGTTGATGGTCAGTTAACAAAAGAAATAGATTCTGAGGTTGCTTGCAAATTATGTGAGGAGGAAGGTAAGGAACCTAGGAAATAATTAACTAGCATAATTCATTCAGATATATTTCCTCTGAAAGCATTAAAATGTCATTGTTGCTTCCTGAAAGAATTACTTTAAAGCACTGATATATTGTGGTTCTTTTACATGATTTTCAGAGAGCTGATTGTGTGGTTTAGAAAGTTAAAAAAAAATACTAGAATTTCGTATTCAATTTGGCCTTGATTTATAGACTATAGATTCATACAAATAAAAATTTAATTTTAAGATCTATTCATTTAATGATAGTTATATAATGCTTTAAACATTTTTTAATCCCTTTTATTAAAAACAAATACAAGGCTTCTTTGGAGTGGGCAGAATGGGAGATATTAAATAAATCAAATGTTAAATAAGAAAAAACAGTTTTAATTAATAAAGCTGTGTTTCTGAAAGTAGCTTTTATCACCTTTACTATTACTTACATTTAAGTTGGCTGACTAGAAACTAGAAGGTGCCAGGCTATTAGACCTGAAAAAGTAGTGCCATGACCATGTTGAGGTAAAGTCAGGAAAAGTGTCATTCAAAATTATTCTGGGGATTTATATTATCCTGTATCCAGGGACTAAATTATTCAGCTCTACTAATTGTATAATAGAATATGGAAAGTCTATTTTACACTGAGGAAAGAAGCTCAGAATACTTCCTCTGAGTTGTACAAGTTTACTAATTTGAATAGATACTTTTTATTTTTGTTTTTAACAACCGCGTTAGTTAATTTTAGGTGCCCAACTTATACTGGATTAAGGGATACCCAGCTAGCTGGTAAAGGACTATTTCTAGGTCTATTTGTGAGGGTGTTTCTAAAAGAGATTGGCATTTGGATCAATGACCTGAATAAGCAAGCACCATCCAATGGACCGAGGTCTGGGATGAAATATAAGGGCGGAGGAAGGTGAATCCCCTCTCACTTCTGGACCTGAGGAAATCTTCCTTTCCTGCCCTTGAACATCAGAACTCCAGGCTCTCCAGCCTTTGGCCTCTGGGATTTGCACCAGCAGGTCCCAAGGTGCTCAGGCCTTCAGCCTTGGACTGACAGTTGCATCATTGCTTTCCCTGGTTCTGAGGCCTCCAGACTTGGACTGAGTCATGCTAGTGGCTTTCCAGGTTCTCCAGCTTGCAAACAGCCCATTGTGAGACTGACTTCCCAGCCTCTGTAACTGCATGAGCCAATTTCCCTAATAAATCCCCTTTCATCTCTCTCTCTCACTCTCTCTCTCTATATATATATATAAAATATCCTTTATATATATCATTTATATATATTTACAATTTACATATAAATAAATATATTACATACAAATAAATATATAAATATATGTGTGTGTGTATGTGTGTGTGCATATGTGTGTGTGTGTGTATGTGTGTGTGTGTGTATATATATCTCCTTTGTCTCTATCTCCCTAGAGAACCCTAGTACAGCAACTTAGATTTTTAAAGTAGCATTTGGCATCCACCTTCTCTCCACGTATGCTTTTAGTTTAGTACATCAGTGGAACCCGTAATTAGAGACAAATGTGAGATATAGCTACATTTCCTCAGCTTTCCCTGACTCCAACATTTTTCCTCATCTGCAAAACTCTTCAGTTAAAAGACTAAGAATAAATCCTCATTAGCAACCAAAGGAGCTAGTCCCGTGGTAAAGCCCATTTTAAAAGCAGGCTACTTTTTTGGCCACTAATTGCTTTGCTTTATATTCAAGCTCTCTTGGGGGATTTCCAAGGTCCTTCATGATCTTTTTCCTAGCTGCTGTCCCCGGACATCTACTTTATCAGGTCATTACTTTGTGATTCTTCACAGGTACCATCTAATCCACGTGTCTTCATCATTTAGCTTTTGCTTATTGTGGTTTTTATTCAACTAAAACAGCCTTCCCCAACTTCCATTCAGATTTTTTCCAAATCAATCCATCCATTCTCCTTTTAGCATATTTCTCTATAATTTCATGGATACTGTTTAATCATAATATGTCTCCCTCCATAGATTATAATTTTTATGAAAAGATAGGCATTGTCTGGACCCCAGTGCCTGGCACTTAGTAAGTGATAATATGTCTGTTGAATAAATACATAATTTCTATTGTCTATAAGTACTTGCTTGACTTCCTTACTAACTAGGCTGTGATCATTTAAGTATAGCTGCTTCTGGACAATATCACTGCCTCATGAAATACCAATGAGTTCATGGATAGTGAAAAAGTCATGGTTTATTAAAATCATGAGGTACCAGTGATGGCCAAAGGGAGAACAAGGAATAAAGTAAAAACGGATGAATCATGTGAGTTTCAGTAAGCACTTTTTTAGCATGCCGAGATGAACTATATTATGCTTCACTATCATGTCCTCTAGAAGGCAGAATATTTCAACAATGAAATTTTTCAGAGCTGAGTGTTTATAGCAGAGCATTAACAGAAGATAAAAGGAAATATAAAAGGCTTCTGTATTTACGTTTCATCTATAAAGAAACCGGAATGAACTGTCCCTACTCAAGACCATAACAGAATGATTTAGGGTAAAAGATATTGTACCCTAAAGAGATATTACCCTGTAAGGAAGGTATTAACATGCAAAGGTGCATCCTATTTTTCTTCTCATTATTGGAATTTCATGTCCCAGGCAAAACAGATGACTCCTATTACTGTAGAACATCCCACACCCACAAATCATGCCAGAACTGTCCCAAAGGAAATCTTCAACTTTTATATCAATCTGGACATGTCATTATTTTTCAAATACTCTTACAAAAGAAGTGCTTCATCATTACTTTGACATCCTTGAGAATAACTCAAATGAATTCTATTCATTGCAAAGGAAAAAACACAATTATTCACATTTAATAGACCTGTTTTCTTCCTCTAGACTGAAAACCCTAATATCTTTAAAAAATTATTTTAGGTTTTCGGTTTATTTTAGATTCGGAGCACATGTGCAGGTTTGTTACATGGGCATATTGCTTGATGCTGAGGTTGGGGGTACAAATGATCTTACCACCAAGGTAGTAAGCCTAGCACCCACTAGGTAGTTTTTCAGCCCACAGTCCCTCTCCTTCTTTCCCTGCTGTAGTAGGCCCCAGTGTCTATTGTTTCTATCTTTGTGTCTGTATGTACCCAATGTTTCGCTCCCACTTATAAGGGAGAACATATGGTATTTGGTTTCCAGTTCCTGTGTTACTTAACTTAGGATAATGACTCCTTGCTGCATCCATGTTGCTGCAAAGGGCATGATTTCACTCTTTTTAATGGATGCATAGTATTCCATGGTGTATTGTACCACATTTTCTTTATTCAGCTCACCATTAGTGGGCGTCTAGGTTGATTCCATGTCTTTTATTGTGAATAGTGAATTTATTTGAATATTTTATTCATTCCTATTTCCTTGCACGAACCTTGATTGCAGGCTTCTTAGTTTCTCATTTTTGCTAAGTACCTTTTTTAATTGAGGTGAAATTCATATAATATATAATTGTAGTCATTTTAAAGTCATCAGGTAGCATTTAGTGTGTTTACAATGTGCTCACCAATTCTTTTACCTCTCTCTGGTTGATTCCTTATATTAGTGTTCTCCAGAGAAACAGAGCCAATAGGATATTTAGAGAGATATATAAGAGGGAATTTATTTTGAAAATTGGTTCACAGGACTGCGGGGGCTGAGAATTCTCATGATAAGCTGTCTGCAAAGGGGAAAACAAGGGAAGCCTGTGGTGTAATTCATTCATGTCTGAAGGCCTGAGAACCAGGGCAGCCCATGATGTAACTCCCACTCTGAGAACACAGGGTGTAGGTCCTGAAGGTTGAAGCCCAGAGTGCCTGAAGTTCTGATGTCCAAGGGCAGGAGAGGGTGGATTTCTCACCTCTGGGAGAGACTCTGATCTTCCTCTGCTTATTTTGTTCTATTCAGGTCCATAATGGGCTCGATGAGTCCAACCCATGTTGGTGAGGGCACATCGTGTTTATTTAGTCTGCTGATTCAAATGTTTATCTCTTCTGGATACATTTTCCCTCAGACACATGCAGGAATCATGTTTTACCAGCTATCTGGGCATCCCTTAGTCCAGTCAAATTGACACAGAAAGCTAATCACACTTCTTTTTCTATGAATATAACAAACTTCTATTGTTTCTTTATGCCTGAGCTCAACCCTGTGTCTTCAGAACTCACCAGATAAACTGATGTCTAAATTTCCTGAGAAAAACTGAGGCCTCACAATCTCTCTCTGTCTCCCTGTCAACCTAGATTTTCACTCTCTTTCACCTCTTCTTCTTTCTCTCTCTCTTTTTTTCTTTCTTTTTTTTTTTTTTTTTTTTTGAGACAGGATCTTGCTCTGTCACCAAGGCTAAAGTGCAGTGGTGTGATCTTGGCTCACTCCAGCCTCCGCCTCTCAGGCTCAAGCAATTCTTGTGCCTCAGCCTCCTGAGTAGCTAGGATTACAGGTGTGCGCCACTACACCCAGCTAATTTTTGTATTTTTAGCAGAGATGGGCTTTCACCATGTTGGCCAGGCTGGCCTCAAACTCCTGACCTCAGTTGATCTGCCCGTCTTGGCCTCCCAAAGTGCTGGGATTACAGTGCGGGCCACCATTCTTGGCCCCTTCTTTATTGAAGAGGAAAAGCAATTTTCCTCCTGTCCAGAACAACCTTGCCTTTCTTCTACTTCATTTTCTTAATTTTCTTGGCATCTTCCTTTAATTCCTAATGAGCTTTTTCTTCTGCCTATTTTGCCTGGTCTACAAATGTATCCAAGATTTCTCCATTCTGAAAACAGCCTTAGGTCAATACTTCTTCTTTCCAGATACCTATTTTTCTCCTTCCCTTCATCACTGCTAAACTTCTCAAGAGTAATTCATATTCTCTGCCTCATTTAAAAAATATTTTGTTTATTAGTTAATCCTCCACCCAACTCAGCTGTCCCACTAACACTGCTCTTATAAAAGTCACCATTCACTTCCTGTTTGCTAAACTGAAGGCTTCAGTCATAATTCTCATTGACCTTTTAACCAAATTTGACACATGTTAACCAAAGCCTCCTATCTGATCTGAAATACTCTTAGTCTTTGGTTGTTGTGCCCTGCCTCTCTCAGGATTCCTTTCCAGCCTCTCGGATTTCAGTGGTTTGGAGGTGGGAGTGGGGCAACTCTGGGAACATCATCCTTTAAATGTGAGTTTTTCCAAACTTCAACTTTGGCTTTCTGTTTACTTTATATACTTCCATAGCTGGTTTCGTAACCTTTCATTGCATCTCCTGTCTTCTATTTTAGTTGCTTTGCAAACTGAATAAGCACCACCAAAAGCATTGGGAAGTGAACTTGTGTCTTTTGGGTATTAATATTTGGAACTGTAACCTGAACTTTTTCACCCCCAGTACAAAATTACTTTGAGGTCTTGAGTTTTATCTTAACTCATGTAGATTTTATATTCTAATTGATATTATACCCACCAACGTTTAATTTTAAAAAGAACATGTTACTGTGGAACTAAGCTATCAGTTGAGGTAGTTTGGCTTCGGGATTTTCTTTTCTTAAACTTCATCCCATATACTGTGAGTCTCTCCCTGTCTCTCCAGGAATTGCGGATTTGGTGTGTACATGGAAGGGGTATAGTTTAACCTTTCCTTAGTCACCTCTTATTTTCAGTTCCTGCTTCTAATACAGTTCACTTTATGTATTATTTTGCTGTCTTTTAGTACCATCCATTCTTGTCAGGATATTATCATTCCAGATGTGGAAGATGGACTCTTCAGGTTTTCCCAAACATAGCTGACACAATGAATTTGTAGGCATAGCAAACTGACTGAAGGTTTGATGGCAATTAAGTGGACCTTAATAAAGTAAGTACAAATTTATATTAGCCATTTCTGTTTATAAAATTTCTCTGTTATCACATCATGTGATCATTTTCCATTTGCCTCTGTCTCTTTGCTTCCTGAAGATTTTCTGCATCTACAATGAACAATAAGAACCACTTCCTAAACCTCTTCCTATAAACTTAATTCTTTCAGCATGGAGTAGTGACAGGTTGACAATCCTTCATGTGAAAATCCAAAATCTGAAATGCACAAAAACCTAAAACTTTTTGAGTGCTGACCTGATACCACAAGTGGAAAATGCCACACCCGAGCTCGTGTGACAGGTCACAGGCAAAATGCTGTCAAAACTTTCTTTCATGCACAAAATTATTAAAAGTATTACACAAATTTACCTTCAGGCCATGTGTATATAAACCATAAAAAAAAAAAGCTTAGATTTGGGTTCCATCCCCAAGATATCTCATTATATATATGCAAATATTACAAATTCTGAAAAATTTGAAATCTGAAACACTTCTGGTCCCAAGCATTTTGGGTAAGGGATACTCAACCTGTACTTTGAATTTAGCTTTTAATCTGTTTTCATCGCAAATGCTTGAAATTACTTACCGTGGAGTAAAATGGATGATCCAAGAGGACACTTCTTGTATCTCCTGAAATGTGGCATCATCTCGGTGTGCTGCTGAGTATACTCACTTTGGAGTGTGCCCTACATTTTGAGAGTTCAAATTCTTTGGAGATAACTTCCAAAGATTTATCTCTGGTTCTGATTTCTGTATATATATATATTTAAATCTGTACCTCTAGAGTATCCACAGTGCCTATCTGGCATTACAAAATAAACAGAGCCAGAAATTAATAACTTTTTATTAATTCTGGCAAATCTGTTTTTTTTTTATTGTTGTATTCTCTATTTTAAATAAAAGGATTATCCTTCACTTGAGTACTTTCTCTAAAAACCTCATGCATGTGTAACTTCATGTTTCCTTCTTCCCTTGCTTCTCTCATGTGTATACATACATATATGTAAACACACATATAATTCAGCCATCAAGTCTTGTAAATACTACTACTATATTATTTGGGAATTTGCTTCTTTTTCTGAATTACCACTGTAGACCCCTTGTTTTAGGCTCATATTCACTCTTACTTGAATTATTGCATTTGTCTCTTAAATGTCTTTCTGTCTCAACTTTCTAATCACCTTGTCTTCATTCCCCTTTTTTGTCATTACATATTTTTTGAAAACAAAGATTAAGTTGTTCTTGTACCTTAAAACTGTATCTGTATGGCCAGGTGCAGTGGCTCATGCCTGTAATCCCAGCACTTTAGGAGGCTGAGGCGGGGGGGGATCACAGGGTCAAGAGTTCGAAACCATCCTAGCTAACATGATGAAACCCGTCTCTACTAAAAATATAAAAAATTAGCCGAGCATGGTGGCACATGCCTGTAGTCCCAGCTACTCAGGAGGTTGAGGCAGGAGAATTGCTTGAACCTGGGAGGCAGAGGTTGCAGTGAGCTGAGATTGCGCCACTGCCCTCCAGCCTGGGCATCAGAGTGAGATTCTGCCTTAAAAAAACAAAACAAAACAAAAACAAAAACAAAAACAAAAAACTGTCTTTGTTTGCTCACTGCCTAAAGGGGGAAGTTCAAACTCATTTTATTTTTGTCTATGTTTTTTGTTTGTTTGTTTCTCTTTATATACAATTTCTTTTATGCCCTTCTATAGCTCAGCTACTCTAGATGGTACTTATTTTTTTAACACATTTGTTTGCGAAAAGATACTATATGCCAAACATTGTTATAAGTGCAGAGAATAAAAAATTTACCCCAAATGTTCTACTCCGAAAGAGCTTCACTTTTAAGACTCCTTTGGTTTGGTCACTGCTATGGTTTGAAGATTTGTCTCCTCCAAAACTCACGTCGAAACTTAATCCCCAAGGTGGCAGGATTGAGAGGTGGAGCCTTTAAGGGCTGATTGGGTCACGAGGTTTTGCCCTCACGAATGGATGAATCCACTCATGGATTAATGGGTTATCATGGGAGTGAGACTGGTGGCTTTATAAGGAGAGGAAGAGAGGCCTAAGCCAGCACATTAGCATGCTCAGCCCTCTTGCCATGTGATGCCCTGCACTGCATTGAGAATTGGCAAGGAGCCCCAACCAGCAACCAGACTCTCATGAGACAGGAATGACTCCTTGACTTTGGACTTTTCAGCTTTCAAGACTGTAAGAAATAAATTTCTTAAAAAATTGATTATACAATTTCAAGTAATCTGTTATAAGTAACAGAAAATAAGCTAAAACACAAAACTGGTACTGATACATGGAGTGTTGCTGATAATGAATAACTGAAAATGTGGAAGCAGCTTTGAAATTGGGTAATGGGCACAGGCTGAAAGAATTTGGAGGAGCCTAGATTTTGCAGAGAGCCTAGAAGACCAGGGAATGTTTGGAACTCCTTAGAAACTGGTTAAGTAGTGGTGACCAGAATGCTTATAGAATTATGAACAAAAAAGGCCATTCTGATGAAGTTTCAGGTGAAATTGAGGAATAAGGTATTGGAAACTGGGGTAGAAGCCATACTTGTTGTAAATTGGAAAAGAACTTGGCTGAACCAGGTTCATGCCTGAGGCTTTGTGGAAGACCAAACTTGAGAGTCTTTATCGTATCTGGCAAAATGAATTTCTAAGCAAAGTATAGAAGGAGCTGCATGGTTACTTTTGGCTCCTTACACTGAAATTCAGGAGTAAAGGGATGATTTAAAGATACGATTCATAATTTAAAAGAAAAACAGAGTGGGAAGATTTACAAAATCAAGTCAGGCCACATAAGGAGTCAAAAAGTGTGTTCAAGACAAGAGACCCAAAATGTAGTCCAGGGACCATTTGCTAAAGAGATTAGCATGGATAGAAGGGAGCCAGATGTTATTCCACAGGACAATGGAATAAAGACCTCAAAGGCATTTCAGATATCTTTGAAACTGCTCCTTTCATAACAGGCTAAGAGGTCTAGGAAGGCAGAATGGTTTTTGGGTACAGGTAAGGAGTGCCCTCCATAGGCTCTTGCACGGAGATCCCTTAGGTATATGCTCTCTATATTTCAGCACAGCACTCCTTGACCACCCAGCTTTGGCTCAGTTGTCCCCAGGGGTGGCTTCACTAGGCACTGCTCCAAAGGTACAAACCTTAATCCTCAGGGACATCCACATGATGTTGATTCTTCAGGTCCACAGAATGCAAGAGCTGTGGAGGCATGACAGCTTCTACCTAATTTCAAAGAATGTATCAAAAAGCCTGTGGGCCCAGGCAGAGACTTGTTGCAGGGGAGAAACCACCACAGAGAACCCCATATTAGGGAAAATGACTTGGGGAGATGTAGGAGTGGAATTGCCACTGAGATCTTAGAACTGTAGAGCTACTAGGGTGCAACGCCAGCCTGGAAGAGTGGAAGTGCAGGCTGAGCCATGGAAAGTCATGGAAGCAGGCTGCCTGAGGACTTGGGGGCCCAACTCTTTTACCAGTATGTTCAGAATGCTGGATATGGAGTCATGGGAGATTATTCTCTAGCTTTAAAATCTAATGCCTGAACTTTTGGTGCCCTCAACCTTGTACTTGTGAGCCTCCATAACTGTAAGAAATAAATTCCTTTTAAAAAATAGATTGCCCAGCTTCAGGTATTTTGTTATAAGTAACAGAAGACAAACTAATACAGTTGTGCTGTTTTCTCTGCATAAAACATAATTCTCTCACTTTCGCCCTAATAAACTTCTATTTGTTGTTTAAGTCCCCATTGAATACTACTTCTGTGAAGTCTTTCTTTTTTACTCTAGAAAGAATGAATTATCCTGTCTATACTCTGGCCAAATATTTTTATGCTTCTGTACATTTTTGTTGGTATTAGCTCCTAAATAGTTCACAAACATGTTTATTTCTGACCATCTTCAACACTACTACTCTTGGCAAAGCCACCAACACCTTCCATCTTTACTGCTACAGTCTTTTTCTATCTAGTTGTTCTTTACCCACATTTGCTTCTATCTATTCTCTTCACTGCAGCCATAGTGCAGTGACTGCAGTCACCGCTCTCCAGCAAAATCTCTTGGGTGGCTTTCTTGGCTCTTAGATTAGGATTAGCATTCTTAATTTAGTATCCTACTCTCTGCCTGGCCTGGCCTACATTAGCAGCCTAATCTTATACTTTTTCCTTCCTTGTACTTTGCTCTCCCTTCATTCTGGATGTTACTCAGTTTCTCAAACAGCTGTTCATGAGACTTTAGCAATATGTTAATTTCTCACTCTAGAAATCCACCAGTCCCCTTTTTATTTTATTTAGCTCACCCTGCCTCTGTCATCAAATCTTGACTGAATCATCATTTGTCCAAGGAGGTCTTTGCTGCCCTCCATGATAGATTGAGTACCTCTATTACACACTCACATAACACCATATTCCTTTCCTTCACAGAATTACCCATTTTATGATTATTTTTATTATTCCTTTATAAATATCCATCTGCTCTACAGAATTGTGTATACTATTAAAGCAGCCTTTTTTTTTTTTCCACCTTGGATTCCAGTTCCTGGAAGAATGTGCTCAATAAATATATCTTGAATGAATAGAAGATAATATATTATGTTTTAGCAAGATTGTAAGTGCCTTCCTTGAGATCAGGGCCCGTGGATCTCTCATATTGATATCCTCAGAACCTAACACAGTGCCTGAGTTACAATAAAACATTGAATTCAGGGGGGTCCGATCCAAGATGGCCAAATAGGAACAGCTCTGGTCTGCAGCTCCCAGCGTGATCGATGCAGAAGACAGGTGATTTCTGCATTTCCAACTGAGGTACCTGGTTCATCTCATTGGGACTGGTTGGACAGTGGGTGCAGCCCACAGAGGGTGAGCTGAAGCAGGGCGGGGAGTTGCCTCACCCAGGAAGTGCAAGGGGCCAGAGGATTTCCCTTTCCTAGCCGAGGGATGTTGTGACAGACTGTACCTGGAAAAATGGGACACTTACGCCCAAATACTGCACTTTTCCAACTGTCTTAGCAAATGGCACACCAGGAGATTATATCTTGTGCCTGGCTCAGCAGGTCCCACGCCCATGGAACCTTGCTCACTGCTAGTGCAGCAGTCTGAGATCGACCTGTGAAGCAGCAGCCTGGCAGGCAGAGGGATGTCCACCATTGCTGAGGCTTGAGTAGGTAAACAAAGTGGCTGGGGAAGATTGAACCCACCGCATCTCACCAAGGCCTGCTGCCTCTGTGAACTCCACCTCTAGGGGCATGGCATAGCTGAATAAAAGGCAGCAGAAACTTCTGCAGACTTAAATGCCCCTGTTTGACAGCTCTGAAGACAGCAGTGGTTCTCCCAGCATGGTGTTTGATCTCTGAGAATGGACAGACTGCCTCCTCAAGTGGGTCCCTGCCCCCATGTAGCATAACTGGGAGACACCTCCCAGCAGGGGCTGACTGACACCTCAGACAGGTGGGTGCCCCTCTGGGATGAAGCTTCCAAAGGAAGGATCAGGCAGCAATATTTGCTGTTCTGCAATATTTGCTGTTCTGCAGGCTCCACTGGTGATACCCAGGAAAACAGGGTCTGGAGTGGACCTCCAGCAAACTCCAACAGACCTGCAGCTGAGGGAATTGACTGTTAGAAGGAAAACTAACAAACAGAAAGGAATAGCATCGACATCAACAAAAAGGACATCTACACCAAAACTCCATCTGTAGGTCACCAACATCAAAGACCAAAGGTAGATAAAACCACAAAGATGGGAGAAACCAGAGCAGAAAAGCTGAAAATTCTAAAAGCCATAGTGCCTCTTCTCCTCCAAAGGACTGCAGTTCCTTGCCAGCAACAGAACAAAGCTGGACAGAGAATGACTTTGACAAGTTGACAGAAGTAGTTTTCAGAAGGTTGGTAATAACAAACTTCTCCGAGTTAAAGGAGGATGTTCGAACCCATCACAAGGAAGCTAAAAACCTTGGGAAAAGATGAGATGAATAGCTAACTAGAATAAGCAGTGTAAAGACCTTGAATGACCTGATGGAGCTGAAAACCATGGCATGAGAACTACATGATGCATGCACAACCTTCAGTAGCCAATTCGATCAAGTGGAAGAAAGGGTATCAGTGATTAAAGACCAAAGTAATGAAATAAAATAAGAAGACAAGTTTAGAGAAAATAAAGTAAAAAGAAATGAACAAAACCTCCAAGAAATATGGGACCATGTGAAAAGACCAAATCTACGTTTGATTGGTGTATCTGAAAGTGACAGAGAGAATGGAACCAAACTGGGAAACACTCTTCAGGATATTACCTAGGAGAACTTCCCCAACCTAGCAAGGCAGGCCAACATTCAAATTCAGGAAATGCAGTGAACACCATAAAGGTACTCCTCAAGAAGAGCAACCCCAAGACATGTAATTGTCAGATTCATTAAGGTTGAAATGAAGGAGAAAATGTTAAGGGCAGCCAGAGAGAAAGGTCGGGTTACCCACAAAGGGAAGCCCATCAGACTAACAGTGAATCTCTCGGCAGAAACCCTACAAGTCAGAAGAGAGTGGGGGCCAATATTCAACATTCTTAAAGAAAAGAATTTTCAACCCAGAATTTCATATCCAGCCAAACTAAGCTTAATAAGTGAAGGAGAAATATAATCCTTTACAGACAAGCAAATGCTGAGAGATTTTGTCACCACCAGGCCTGCCTTACGAGAACTCCTGAAGGAAGCAATAAACATGGAAAGGAACAACCACTACCAGCCATTGCAAAAACATGCCAAATTGTAAAGACCATCGATGCTAGGAAGAAACTGCATCAACTAATGGAGAAAATAACCAGCTAGCATCATAATGACAGGATCATTCACACATAACAATATCAACCTTAAATGTAAATGGACTAAATGGTCCAATTAAAAGACACAGACTGGCAAATTGGATAAAGAGTCAAGACCCATCAGTCTGCTGTATTCAGGAGACCCATCTCACATGCAGAGACACACATAGGCTCAAAATAAAGGGATGGAGGAAGATCTACCAAGCAAATGGAAAGAGAGAGAAAAAAAAGCAGGGGTTGCAATCCTAGTCTCTGATAAAACAGAATTTAAACCGACAAAGATCGAAAGAGACAAATAATGCCATTATGTAACGGTAGAGGGATCAATTCAACAAGAAGAGCTAACTATCCTAAATATATATGCACCCAATACCGGAGCACCCAGGTTCATAAAGCAAGTTCTTAGACACCTACAAAGATACTTAGACTTCCAGACAATAATAATGGGAGACCTCAACACCCCACTGTCAATATTAGACAGATCAACGAGACAGAAGGTTAACAACAATATCCAGGACTTGAACTCAGCTCTGCACCAAGTGGACCTAATAGACATCTAAAGAACACTCCACTCCAAATCAAAATAGTATAAATTCTTCTCAGCACCACATTGCACTTATTCCAAAATCACATAGTTGGAAGTAAAGCACTCCTCAGCAAATGTAAAAGAATAGAAATCACAACAAACTATCTTTCAGACCACAGTGCAGTCAAATTAGAACTCAGCATTAAGAAATTCACTCAAAACCACACAACTACATGGAAACTGAACAACCTGCTCCTGAATGACTACTGGGTAAATAACAAAATGAAGGCAGAAATAAAGATGTTTTTTGAAACCAATGAGAACAAAGACACAACATACCAGAATCTCTGGGACACATTTAAAGGAGTGTGTAGAGGGAAATTTATAGCATTAAATGCCCACAAGAGAAAGCAGGAAAGACCGAAAATTGGCACCCTAACATCACAATTAAAAGAACTAGAGAAGCAAGAGCAAACACTTTCAAAAGCTAGCAGAAGGCAGCCGGGCGTGGTGGCTTATACCTGTAATCCTGGCACTTTGAGAAGCCAAGGCGGATCATGAGGTCAGCAGATTGAGACCATCCTGGCTAACATGGTGAAACCCCATCTCTACTAAAAATACAAAAAATTAACCGAGCGTGTTGGCGGACGCCTCTAGTCCCAGCTACTCAGGAGGCTGAGGCAGGAGAATGGCGTGAACCCAGGAGGTGGAGCTTGCAGTGAGCTGAGATTGCACCACTGCACTCCAGCCTGGGCAACAGAGTGAGACTCCATCTCAAAAATAAAAACAAAACAAAACAAAAAAAGCTAGCAGATGGCAAGGAATAACTAAGATCAGAGCAGAACTGAAGGATATGTGGACACAAAAAACCCTTCAAAAAAACAATGAATTCAGCAGCTGTTTTTTTTTTTAAAGATGAACAAAATTAATAGACTGCTAGCAAGACTAATAAGAAAAGAGAGAAGAATGAAATAGATGCAATAAATAATGATAAAGGGGATATCACCACCAATCCCACAGAAACACAAACTGCCATCAGAGAATACTATGAACACCTCTATGCAAATAAACTAGAAAATCTAGAAGAAATGGATAAATTCCTGGAGACATACACCCTCCCAAGACTAAACCAGGAAGAAGTTGAATAGACCAATAACAGGCTTTAAAATTGAGGCAATACTTATTAGCTTAGCAACCAAAAAAGTCCAGAACCAGATGGATTCAGAGTCGAATTCTACCAGAGGTACAAAGAGGAGCTGGTACCATTTCTTCTGAAATGATTCCAATCAATAGAAAAAGAGGGAATCCTCCCTAACTCATTTTATGAGGCCAGCATCATCCTGATACCAAAGCCTGGCAGAGACACAGCAAAAAAGGAGAATTTTAGACCAACATGGGACAATGTGCACATGTGATATGTCCTTCACTCTTCACGAGTCTCTTTCATTAGCATCATAGGCTTGATGGGAGGAACGTCTTAGAGAGAAAGACGTAAAGCTGAGGCAGCTGACGCCGTGGAATGAGCACTGACTTAGAAACAGAATTGTTCATTGACACACTGAGAGAAAGAGCTAACACAGAAAGCAGCTTAAGATGGTATAGCAGCGTGGAAATGACTTGGGCTCTGGTGGCAAAGATCTAGGTTCCCCTTCCAGATGATTAGCTGTGAGCGAGCTATTATTCTTTAAGTTTCAGCTTTGGAATATTTAAAATAGGAATAATATCCATGTCAAAGTATCAATGCGACATGTAAATGAGCTATGGCATGTAGATATTTAAATACAGTGCTTGATGTATAATAGGTATTCTGTAAAAAAGTTAGCTTTTAAATAGTAATAATATTATATTTAATCATAATAGTAAAAATGTTATCTTAAATTATTTTAACCAATAAAACTTCCAATGGTCAAGTTAAAATTGTACTCCTCAATAAATGGTGTAATTGTTAATCATTTTTTTAAATATCACATTCAGTTTAAATCCTCTCTATTCTCAAAGACAAATACATTCTTGGCTCAGGATATGTCTCCGTGTCAGGGTTTTTCTCACTTTCTTCTCCAAGGTCCAGTAAGAAGGCTCTTTTTGCAGATATTCCCTGTAGCCTGAACTTGGGTGGCTATGTACAATACCGAGTGCCATACCTTGTGCCAACCATGCACCTTTTCTCTTAAAGGAGAAGGAACTTCTGAAAGTGGGGGGACTTGGCAGTCATTTGTATACTGTATAATTCTACTAATTTTTTTATCAGTATCATTACACTTTCTATCAAAGTGTATCAAACATGTACACTTTCTACATTTCTTTCATATAAAACTTTATTTTCAAATTCTTAAAAAGTTTGTGAAAAGTTACTATAATAAATGAAAGGCAGTCATGAATTGAAACAGAAGAGTTAGATTGAAAGCTATGGTTAAGTGCCATAAAGCAGAGACAAAAATAAAACAGACATGAAGGAAGAAACAGAGCAGCCGTGAGGCTCCAGTGGCCTGGAGAGAGAGCGGGATGATTTGGTTCCAGTTCTTCAAGGGGGATTGGCTGCTCATATTGCTCTTTGCTTGTGTGACACAGTCTTTGTCTTTGGTTGGGTTCCCCAATCTAAGGAAATGTTAAACGAGGCACCTGAAAGATACTCTCTGCGTTAGGTCAGTTTCTTCAAAATAAGGAGATGTTAGGCAAGGATTCATACTCAAGTAATTTATTAAAGAAATGCTCCGGGTTAAATTGGCAAGAGTATGAGGGAAGGAGGGGAGGGAAGGTAAGAAGCCAGGGTACCACTTCAAGCAGGGGTGATGCCAGTCTGATTCAGCAGGGAGTTTTGGAATGTAAGTTACAAGGCACTGTTTGTCCTGACTTAAGGCAAGGGAACTGGGCTCTCATACTCCCACACCAATGAGTCATTAGCTTGTGACCATCTTGGGAGGCACTGTGGTTGCAAATTCCAAGCATTTCCCGTTTTCTGCTTATGCTGGCAAAGATGCTCCACCAGCTCAAGGCCCTACTTCAGAGAGGTTGGCTGGAGTGGCATCCGGAACTGTGGCAGAAGAAATTTTTTTTTTTATGCCGGGAAGTTTGTGGTAATGAGTTACAGTCGCCATAGGAGTCACACAGCGACCATGCTTTTTTATGAAAGAATCAGCAGGCAAAAAACTGCTTTCTCAAATACCTCACAACTTTCTAAATGCTTCATCTCAATTTCTATACCAAATTCCATCATGATCTTTAAATCTTTTTTTAATACTAATAAATTTTTAGAATGTGTCATCCTTGCACAGGGGCCATGCTAATCTCTGTATCATTCTAATTTTAGTATATGTACTGCCAAGGTGAACACTAAATCATTCTTTGAGTAGCACTATACACTTATATCTGTGGAATAAATACACTGTTTTTTTTTGCATAAACTATTTCAAATGAATTTCTGTACCTGCAGTCAAAAGAATATTGATTAAGATTGCTTCCATTGTTCCTTCTCCCTAGAAAACAGACTTGTATTTATGAAGCTGACCAGTGCTCCTTCCTTGATGTTGCTAGTAGCTAGATCTTCTGGTTGTCCATCATCTCTTCATGAGGGTTAAAGATTCAGGACACTTTCATTTGTAGCCCTATCATAGGCAGATTCCAGGACACTCCTGTTGAACCACATCGATTGTGACTAAATTTGATTTTTCTGGGATTGGCAGGCAATTAAATAATGTGTAGACTGGTCTTAATTGTGGACCTATCTCTCTTCATTATTAAGTCTTTTAAGAGTGTCGAAATTTGGCTAGGTTTCTACCTCTTTTAATATGTCTATTTACTGAGTTTGTTATGTTTTCCGTAATAGAAACTCATGACCAAAAAAACAGTGCATATCTAATCTTTAGACTGGATAATCTTCATCTCTACTCAATACATTTTTTCTTTCTTCATTAAAATATTTACTTATTAGTTCATTTCTTTTTCTCTCATATACAAATATCTTTCTTTCCTACTAAAGGTCATGAGAGAAAAATTATTGTATACGACCATTATAAACTCATGAATATGCAGGAAGTCACTGTACTAAATGGAAGAAAGTTACAAAATTAGTGATAGTTTCAGACCAAAATTTAGATTGATAGTTATGTTTAGGCTGATTTTATGCTTGTTGATAACTTTTTATGTTTCATCTAATAAGAAATTTGTGGTGAGTGTTCAATAAAAAAGGGAAAGAAGGAAGGTAAATTAGGATTTTGTCTCATAAAGTTTATTGGTGTATTTAAATCTTACATTCTGAGATAATATTTTGAAAGGCATTTGGCATTTCTTGAAACACTACATAAAGACATGAGAGTTGAAATGATAGTTCTCTCTATAAAACTATCAGTTGAAGGCAAAAAATTCATCAGCTCATTGATACTTTCTATGGTGAAAGAAGTCATTAATAGAATTTTGCTTCCCTGTAGTTTTTGCTTTATTTAAATATTGGAAAGGTTTTATTTCTAGAAAAAAATTTAAGAGCTTTACAAGATAAGAACTTTTGTATTTAAATCCAGAATCACTCTTTTATCAAATTGAGCTTTTGATTTTTCATATTCTGACTGGAAGAAAGATTTTAATTTATAAGATATGAATCCATTAAATAATTTCATCATGACTATGATTTGAACGATTACACTCACCCTCAGTATTAGAGATGATACTAAAAATTAAGTAGAAGGGAATTGGACCTCATTTGATTTTTTACTCTTGAAAACAGATGAAATTGTCTAAATGAGAAAAGTATGATCTGTGCTGCATGTTTAACATTTCCAATTTAAATTGCTTTGCCTTCCCCTGTATGTGCACTTATATTTGTCCATTTATGTACACAGTTTTTTTAGTTGCATTAAAAAGGCACTACAGTTATAAAATATCGTTTCAACTGTAACTTGTGATTTTGGAAAAAGTTATATAAATAACACAACTTTGTACTTTTGATAGATCTTCTATATGAAATATCCAGATTACTAAACAGGAAATAAGAAATATTATTTGCTCCCTGTGGTTTTATCAGCTAGATTAACTTGGTTCTGACTTCAAACACCCACTGCCTGGGTCTTCTGATAAATAAAAGTGCTTGGGTTTACATCTATGGTCTGTTCCAGCGAACCCTTGCTAAGCTCTTTTTGGCAAGATGAAGGCTATCAGCATGAACCAAAACAAATAGCACACTCTTTTTTTTTGGTTTGTTTTTTGACTTTTCTTACCATTTCAAATAAGCCGATGTGTGCTGGATTGACCACACGATGGCAGTACATGAATGCCTTACAAATGAAAGCAAAGTAAAATGACTCTTCAGACTGTGCAATCACCCCAAGTATCCTCTTAAAACACAAACGTGGCCGGGCGCGGTTCACTCACGCCTGTAATCCCAGCACTTTGGGAGGCCGAGGAGGGCGGATCACGACGTCAGGAGTTCGAAATCATTCTGGCCAACATGGTGAGAACCCGTTTCTACTAAAAATACAAAAATTAGCCGGGTGTGGTGGCGGCTGCCTGTAATCCCAGCTACTTGGGAGCCTGAGGCAGGAGAACTGCTTGAACTCAGGAGGCGGAGGTTGCAGTGAGCCGCGATGGATCGCACCACAGCACTCCAGCCTGGGTGACAGAGCAAGACTCCGTCTCGATAAATAAATAAATAAATAAATAAATAAATAAAAAAAACCCATGAATGTGTCCCAACTACTCCAGGGAATATCTTTCATATTGAAAATATGGTCAATTTATGTCCGTAATATTGAGATTTTCCCTTTCACCACAGACTGATAGAATTGTTACTATTCAGTGAAAGCAGGTATATGTTAAAGACATTGCTTTGGTTTTATTTTAATTGAAAGAATGGCCAGACATATACTATAATCAGTAGGCATAAAGTCGCGTTAACCCCTCACTAACTTATATGGCGCTTGCAAAAATAGTAATTTCTATATTTTTCCACTCTATTAATTCTCAAGACATCCCTCAGAGGTTACTAATAAACTAAATAACTATTTTAATGATGAAAAATGTAACCTAGATATTAAAATTTCAAGACAAGTGGAAAATAATGGAAGTTATCTTTTAGAAGGGGACAGTTTTTGGGTCAATGGTTGTACTCCTATCAACCAAAGTGACATAAAATCAATAGATAGGAGTACGCATGTTTTAAAAGAGAAATGAGGCAACAAAAAGTAAATAAGATATATTTGACTTATAGAAGAGTTAAGTCTTGTAATCTATATTGTACTCATGAAATGTAGGGACAGAAAGTATTTATTCTTATTATTCGTACATTTTTCATGACACCTTATTTCTTTTTATTGTTGTGTTTTCAAGCTGCTTGTTCAAGTTTTCAAAAACGCTTCAGTTAATTCTGCCTGCGACAAGTAACCACACTGTCCAATCATTCATTCTGTAGGGAAAATATTTCTACCAGTTTTTTGAGGTTGCCCTTTGAATAATAGACATTTCAAATGTCTATATAATCTGAGTACACCATCTTGCTCCTCTACATTACTTTTGCTTAAACATACCCAAGCCGAACTGCATATCCTGTCTTCATTGTTTGACCCTACTTGACATTATGTGTTTCCTGAGCCTTTTTGGGAAAATCAGGTATTGACACAAATTCCTGTAGTTAAAAAAAAAAAAAAAATCTTCTGGCAGTTGAAAACTAAGCACAGAACTCCTACTTGTCCTGTGGATACTTCTGAGAATGGACAACGATCGATCTGTTTCCCTTTACTAACTTACTTGTATGCATAAACTATACCATATGCAGAATCTCAGAGGTAATCTATTAAAAGAAGGAAATCTTGTCTCTTCTAATTTTATCTTTGGATTAGTCTGTTCTCTGTTGTTTAGATTGCTCCCTTAAATCACTTGTGTTTGCAAAAAGTAAAAGCTACAGAGATAGAACTCACAGCAAATTGTACCTTCCTCTTATCTCCTTTCTCTGCCTCATTCATCCTTTCATTTCCTTTTCTCTCTCCTCTCTGCTCCCTTTTTCTTAAATTTGGAATTCTAGTTTCTCAAAGACAGAGGAGAATTGTAGGAAATACGGGAGGAAATGCACAATTATCAAATTACAACCTCAAGGGATACAGTAATAAACATCAATCTGAAGTTATTTGGGAATAGATTGCATGGTTATTACAGACACATGCAAACTGTATGTAAATAAACTTGTGACCCACTTACGTATTGGTCTTGGAAGTCATACCTCACTTCTTAAATGCTGCTTAGTCTGACTATCCTGAAATTTCTCTATCTTCAGCATGAAAGATTATCCCCATTAAAAATAATATCAATATTTTCATTTCAATAGCTTTAAATATGGAGCCAAAATAAGCATATGTGAACTGTTGCTTCATCCTGTCATCCTCATCTATTTAGTCATGATAATTACACTACTATAACCAGCTTGAATTTTCTTTTAGTTCTAATTCTAAAATGATCCATGTTACTATGATGAATATGTGTTTTTATGGAGCTGGCTCCATTTCCTCATCCTTAGGATTGGGTGATTGTGTTCCCTCTTGGGATGAATTAGAGTAGTATATTTGAGATTATATTTCATTAGTTTTATTGCTGCTTGTTAAAGTTTTATTATCCTCTCTGTTTTATATTTCAGGCTGGCAACACTTGCCAGCAGTGCTAAGTGACTGGATATATATGAATCATAAGTTTGCAGCCGAAGAACATGCTGTCTGCAAATATAATGGTGACTTAGAAGTGATATTTTATAATGCTATTAAACATATGCATACACAAAACGGCTGTCTAGAATCAAGGAACTTTATTGCAAATTTTCTCTCATCCCAGTTCAAGTTTGCAGCATTTCTCATAAGTAGTATATAATATGCTTTAAACAGGAATTCATTCATTCTGAACGATTTCCATTTATTTCATGTAAGTGTTATCTACTATGTATTTAGAATTCAATAATATCTTTAAAGCAATCTAGCACTTGGGTAAAATCTGAAGCCACTTTGTGCTACTTAGGTTGATGTCTCTTTACTTAGCTGAATAAACAGTTAAGTAGGTACAATGAATACTTGCACATCACATAATTGAGGTAGTGCTAGACAGGTTGATGGTTGAACAGAAAGCATATGTTCTACTATAGGTACAATCCCCACTCTTCTGAATTCGCTATCCTGTGTAGCACTCCCTAATACATTTATAGCAGTTATTAAAATGTGTGCAACTGGCCGGGCGCGGTGGCTCAAGCCTGTAATCCCAGCACTTTGGGAGGCCAAGACGGGCGGATCACGAGGTCAGGAGATCGAGACCATCCTGGCTAACCCGGTGAAACCCCGTCTCTACTAAAAAATACAAAAAACTAGCCGGGCGAGATGGCGGGCGCCTGTAGTCCCAGCTACTCGGGAGGCTGAGGCAGGAGAATGGCGGGAACCCGGGAGGCGGAGGTTGCAATGAGCTGAGATCCGGCCACTGCACTCCAGCCTGGGCGACGGAGCAAGACTCCGTCTCAAAAAAAAAAAAAAAAAAAAAAAAAGTGTGCAACTATTATCATAGGGAACATTATTCAAATAAACTATCTGAAATTGGACTTTTTCTTAAGAGTAAATTTGTAAGCAAATCTTTGTTTTTCAAAAATGCAGTGTTTTCGTTTTCCAGTAAAGGGAATATTAGTTGCAACCTCTTTCAATAATGTAGTCTCTTGAAGAATGATTCATTTACAAATATTTATTAAGGTCCCATTATGTACCAAAGGATATCTTGAATTTTTTAAAAACACATTGTCATTTTGATATTATTAAACTTCACGTAATTGAAACTAGTAAATGATACGAAAATCTACGGTTAGCTTGATGTTCAATTACCAATAACCTAAAATTTATTGAACATTTTAGAAAAAAAGTTTAATCTATATTTTTATAGGGTTGCCCTTTCTTGGTAGTATTCTAACACTTAACAAATTTTATAGATTTGGATTAATCATGAAATCAAACTTCTCCTTACCCATTGAAAGCAAAACAGTACAAAAACAAAGTTTGTGTGAGAAAAAGAGGTAATCTAGAAATGTCAGCTTATGCATTCTCTAAGCAGACGGAATTTCATGCTTGCCTTCTGAGTGGCAATGCAGGGGGCCACAGACCCCTGAGCACACGGCATTATACTGTGTCCCAGCATTTATTCTAAGGGGCCAGGGAAATATCAAAGAATTTGGCACGTCCAACGTTAGAGAACTGTTGAGATCTCTGTGGTTTTTCACGTAACTGTGGAGATTTTTATTCAGTTTCCCACTGATTCTAAGAACCCAAGGGATCCTAAAAAAGAATGATCCTGAGACATCATAAGAATTTGAATTGTCTTTTAAAGAGCTTGGAGTTTGAGAACAAAATAAAACATAATGACAGTAGATTGTTTTGATACTAAGCATTTACATGTGATGGGAACAAAAAAATTTAATATGTACATGCATGTCCCTTCTTTTCTGCTTGCCTCTAACTGCTAAGGTGAATTCCCTCCATTCCTGTATTATATTCATGCTAATTTGGGCCAATGAATAAAAACAATCTGAAAAGGAAAAAGTAGAGTATTTACTTTGGGAAGAGAGAAAAATAATGGGATTGAAGGAAAATAATAGAGGAAGGAAAGGCAAAAGCCCATATGGGGTGTTTGGGCTGAGTAGAGTGCTTGGTTGGGAGTTAAGAGTATTAGAGAGGGGCTGGCCGCTGTGGCTCACGCCTGTAACCCCAGCACTTTGGGAGGCCGAGGCAGGCGGATCATGAGGTCAGGAGATCAAGACCATCCTGGCTAACACGGTGAAACCCCGTCTCTACTAAGAATACAAAAACAACAACTACAAAAACAAAACAAAACAAAAACATTAACCGGGCGAGGTGGCGGCGCCTGTAGTCCCAGCTACTCGGGAGGCTGAGGCAGGAGAATGGCGTAAACCCGGGAGGCGGAGCTTGCAGTGAGCCGAGACCGCGCCACTCACTCCAGCCTGGGCCACAGAGCGAGACTCCGTCTCAAAAAAAAAAAAAAAAAAAAAAAAAGAAGAGTATCAGAGAGGAAGCTGCTGCTACCCATGTGGGGAACAATGAGTCACAGAGAGTGCTATGATTTGAAACTCATGTTAAAATTTAATTGCCATTGTAACAGAATTAAGAGGTAGAAACTTGTAGAAGGGATTAGGGTGTGATGGCTCCACTGTCATGGGTGGCATTGCTGCCATTATGAAAGGGTGAGTTTGGCCCCATCTTGCTCTCTCTCGTGCTCTAGACTCTTCCAACTTTTACCTTGTGAGGATTCATTCTTTTTTCCCTCTGAAGGATGCAGTATGGAAGACGCCATCTTGGAAGAAGAGAATGACCTCACCAGACATGGAACTTGCCATTGACATAAGGTAGATTTCTCAGCTTTCAGAACTGTGAGCCAATAAATTTCTATTTATAAATTATCCAGTCTGTGGCATTGTGGTATAGCAGCATAAAACGGACTGAGGCAGGTGGAAAGAATAGAATGTGAGATGATCTGTGGTTTTTAAAGTATTTTTCCATTCTGTTGCGATTTTGAAAAGGACGTGTTTAAATGATTTGAATGTCTTTTAATTACTTCTGGTTACTGTTTGTGTTTCTCTGACCACACAAGGCTAAGTTGAGCCTGAATCACGTGGGCATGGTTTTTATCCACAATACTCTACATTGCTGAAAGATATCAGTTTGCCAAATGTAGGAAACTCTTATGATTTTGCTTATCTCTTGGTAGGGAGCTTGTATCAGGCCATTTTTTTCAGGCAGTGCAAAGATCGAAGTGTGATCACGCTCCTCTTCATTTTGAAGTTTTAGGCCTCTCATCTTTGGAGCAAAGTTTATGTTCTTGAATTACAAGACTCTTGAAAGAGAAAACCTTGTGGTGAGTGAGAGAAAAGGAGCCTATAAGAAAAATCTTGGAAGGAGGCTTTGTTCAGTGCCACCGAGAAGGATTTGTAACAGCTATACTTTTTTTCTAGATATGTAAAATTTTCTTAAATCTAAAATCTGAAATATTTTGGGAATAATAATTCCATCATATTTTTTACTCTGTATGTGTTAGTTCTTTGTTCTCTTTCAGATTTACCTCTTTGAGGCTGACAAACACTTGGCATTATAAATAAATGTTTTTTGAAGATTTATATTGCTTTTCTAAAATTAAAGTATTTAACTATATACCTATCTTATTTATATTTATTTAAAATATATATAATTTAAATATCTTAGAAATGGAAATAAACACTTAAGTTAAAGTAATTGATCCTCCATCAGCCAATCAATAAACACTGAACTCCCTTCTAGGCTAGAGCCGTGCAGATTCCACAATTACTTTAGGACATAGTCCCTGCTCTACTTGATCAAATATTCCAAGAAAACTTCAGAGTGGCACAGGGCATTTTTCTTTCAACCTTTTCAGAATAGCAAACAAAAAGCCCAATAAAAGAAAGAACTCTATTTTAAACCATTATTGTGTTTAAAAACATTATTATGCCTAAGAACCTGCTATACTGCATACATGCAGTATCACTGAAGAAATAAGCCTTATTTCAGTGACTGTCAATTGTAAAGCTGAGAAAAGTTAAAAAGTGCTTGGCGGGATCTACTGATTTGTGTTTTCTCAAAGCCTCCTCTTATATTAGGCTGTTTCTAACTTCAGCTGGGTAAAAGTGTAAAGTTTCTAACTACATATTATTAAACTGATATGGTAAATGTTCTATTTATTTTTCTGGTAAATTGTATATCCCATTTTCCTCCCAAACTCAGTGACCTTATGATTTATGCTTTTTTCCCAGATAAGGCAGTGGTTCTTGACCTTGGGTGCACATTAGGATGACCTGGGGAACATTTAAAACACATGGACTACCCAGCTGTCATAGAGGTTCTTACTTAATCAGATTAGGAGGAGCCCTGGCATCTGTACATAATAAAAGCTCACAAGGCAATTTTAGTATGCAATCAGGACTGAGAATTACCGGTAGGAGGGGAAGGGGTTTTATTTAAATTATCTGGAAAATCCCATCACTGGGAATATGAATACATCCTGTGTGCATAGTGACACAGCATATGTTTTGAAAAAGCTCTCCTACCAATTCTAAGCACTGCAAGCAAACCCAGTGTGAGGAAATAAGTTCTTCATGTGCTCGGTTGTGCCGTCCACTTGCAGCTCTTTGGAAAAATCATGTTGGGAAGACGTTGGTTGATTAAGTTCCATAACCATCAGTCAATGTGTAGTGAATTATCTCTGCACCTCTTGACACAGTAACCCTTTAGTTTAATTAGTTATTAGATGTACAGCTGAGATGAAGAACCTTTGTAATCAGAACACAAGACAGATGTGTTTTGATGAGGACAATGGGAAAACCTGGAAGGCTTAAGACAGTGTTGGCATCCTATCACCTGTGGAGAGGAGTTGCTGGAGAAAGGAAGTGTCAGCTTCATAATTGTACCTAGAGTCAATCCTTTGTCTATTTTTTTATCAGTATCTCAAAATTTTATTTAGAAAACTATTCCTGTTGAGTCACTAAATACACTAACAACTTTGTCACTGACTATGGCCAAACTCAATCACTTTGGAGCATTCAGTTTTTCTTATTGTTTCTACCAACATCAATTAATCTTAACTTTTTCAATAGTAATTTATAAAAGCAAAGAGATTTGGAGAAGAAATGTTATTTCTTTTTTACATTGGATTCAACACTGTGTACAGATGAGGCTATGTGATGGCTAATTTTATGTGTTAACTTGGCCGGGCCATGATGCCTAGATATTTGGTTAAACATTATTCTGGATGTTGCTGTGAATGTGTTTTTTGGAAGAGATTAACATTTAAATTGGTAGACTCTGCGTAAAGCAGATTGCCCTCCATAATGCATGTGGGTCTTACTCAATCAGTTGAAGACCTTCACAGAACAAAGATTGACCTCTCATAAGCAAGAAGGTATTCTGCCAGCAGACTGCCTATGAGCTTGAACTGCAGTTATTCCAAGGGTATCCAGACTGTGGCCTACCCTGCAAATTTTGGACTTCCCAAGTGAACCAATTCCTTAAAATAAATCTCTCTCCTCTCTCCCTCTCTCTTTATTTCTCTCTCTCTCTATATATATATATGTATAATATATATACACACATATAGATCTATCTATATATTATATAGATATATAGAATATATAGCAATATAGGTCTACACTGCTATATCTATAGAGAGATAAAGATTTATATTGATTTATCTATATATAGATCCACAGCCTCTAGCACTACGCCCAGCTCCCGCCCAGCCTCCCTGGGGTACAGTGGAGCTACTGGGCCCCGGCCCATCACCCAGAGTGAGCTGGCCACCACCCTGGTCCTGGCCAGCATGTTTATCTATCTAATCTATATCTATTCTGTTGACTCTGTTTCTCTGGAGAGTCCTGACTAATACAGGTCATACTAAAGATATAGATGGTATGGTGGTTACTGTGGGCCCATCTGTCTCCAATTCTGGTCGTCTGGACCAGTGATATGAATATTCCATGAGAGCTTTTTAGAAATGGCAATCTTTGGCCTTTATCCTAGAACTACTAATTCAGAAACTGTGGCTGTGGCTTGCAATCTTTGTTTTAACAGATCCTCCCTGTAATTCCTAAGCACACAAAATACTAAGGACAGCAGTTACTATGGTTTGAATGTCTGTTTCTCTCCGAAATTCATATGTTGGAATTTAAACCCCAAAGTGATAGTATTAGAAGGTGGGGTCTTTGGTGGTGGTTAGATCCTGAGGAGGTCGACCCTCATACATGGGATTAATGCCCTTATGAAAGGGCTGAAGGAGACTATCTAGGGCCTCCTTTTGCCCCTCTGCCTTCCATCATGTGAGGACACAGCAACAAGGCACCATCTTGGAAGCAGAGAGCTAGCATTCACCAGACACCCAATTTGCTAGTGTCTTGATCTTGGACTTCCCAGACTTGAGAACTGCAAGAAACAAATTTCTGTTGTTTATAAAGAACCCAGTCTGTAGTATTTTGTTCTAGCAGTAGGAATGAACTGAGACAACAGTCATAGGTCATAGAGGACTTTGGGAATTAGCATAAACTATCTGCAATCTCACTCTGACTCTATTTTCTAGAGGAAATCCATCTAGGTAAGAAGGGACATAGATCAGTGGTTTTTAAACTTGGCTACACATTCAAATAACATCAGAAGCTTTGAAAAATCCATGCCTGCATTGCAGCCTACACCAGTTAAGAGTGTTTCTAAAATGTGCCCAGGTGATGCCAATGTGCAGCCAGTTTTAAGAACCAGTAGCGTAGCTAAATCAGATATGTTTGCTGTTGGGAATAGAGGAAACAGTTATAGTGTTAAATGATCAAAATATCCTCTGAGTAATTATAAATTATGAAATATAATAATCATAACTAGCATATATTTTAAGTTATACCTATTAACTTATTTAATCTTACTAATAACCTTATACCGATCCACCTTTAGCAACTGAGACAACAGAGATGCAGAAAGGTTAAGTTGGCAAAAGTGACAGTGACAAAACAGGGACTGACTTGATCTCAGGTACTCTGCTCCAGAACTTGTGCTCTTCGCTATTACCCACCACTACCTTGCAAATATTAGTAGATGTGGGTGAATGCATACTTTTCCTGCAATTGACTCCCAACTTGAAGAAAACTGGCATTTGTGACCCTTGCTAATTTCCTATCAGTGATCTATGCAGGTATGAAAGGAGATTGCTAACCAAAAGGCCAGGACATAACTCACCACTCCTCAAGCATTTAAACAAAAATAGAATCCTGGAAAATATCTGAAACTAGAAAAAAGAAAATCTGAATGACGAGAAAAGTGTTTTGTGTTAAGCCCAGAGGAACAAAAAATGAGGAGACTCTGGTTGGTGAAAGGAACTATCTTCTCGATTCATGTTAATAGCCTGGCATGGCCTAGCTTCTTGATTAATGGAGCCATATGGTGTTATCAATGATGAGTTTATGTGGGGAAAAACATACTCACAGTTTTGAAAACATTTTAAATTAATTGTTGCATGCTGTCGTTCATGACTAGTGTGTGTGATGCAAAGGAAAATACTGCATTTGCTTTAAGCACCTATTAAATTTTGGAACCTTTAAAGTATAATATCCACTAAATCCACTTAATGTTCACCATGTTAATTAAGTTTGACACTTCTTCTGTTTTATTTATCGTTTTACACATAATTAAATTTGGAGTCTGGTCATAGCCATTGGGTACAGAATCATTTACAGATGTCTCTATGACAAGTTTTTAATTCAGCTTGCCAGTATGAGGGTCTGATTTGGGGGAAGAAAGCAAAATAAATAAATAAATAAATAAATAAACAAATAAATAAATAAAATAAATAAGTAAATAAAAAACAAAAACAAAGGAACAGTTGAAAAACAACTACAGTGACAGCATTGTAGACTTCAAACATCAATCTGACTGAGATTGTGAATTAGCATGATCTTAGTTTTACATGAGCTTTTTATACAGAAATGATTGATTCCACAATGTGGATTTGTCTTACACTTAATTGTGAGATATTTGTGTTGCTGGGTGGTAAAAATTTGTTGAGTAATTCCCTTCCTGTAAAAGAAAAACTCTCAAACATAAAGCTTGGTATATATCTGTCTAATGATTTAGTCTCAAACTCAGAAAAAACAAAAACATTTTTTTCAGTTTTGAGATGGCACTTGGTGCTTATTTACGTTATGGGTTTTTTGTAAGTTACACTTTGAAACATTCTTTAAGTGCCTTAGAATCCTTGGTTGAATATTTTGTTTTGTCCTTATAAAAGAGAGCTTCTGAAGAAAATGATTGGTTTACTCTGAAAATGTATCATTTCTTCAGTGTACATTAGGCAGACATAGAAATCTATTCTTGGCCATCGCATCACAAGAATTCCTATGAAAACGTCTATACCGGAGAAACAGCTGGCCTGTTTCCTGTTAACTGTAAAATTATTGTTTGCAGAATAAAGAATAGCACTGGTAATCTTTTCCTTAATCAAACTCTTAACTTCATCTGCTGTTTATTTGCTGAGAAGCAGAAATCTGAGTTACTGCTTTTGTTCCAAACTCAGTGAAACAGTGTCTTTAAAGTATCAAATATAAAGAAAAAAATATAAAATTTCTCCCCAAACAATAGGAATCCAAGAAGGTACAATACATACAAGTAAATTCATTTTCCCAATTAATTTATCTGCTATCATTTATTAAACCTAACATATTTTCTCTTAAATAGGAGCAAATAATAACAGACGCAGGCCACCTACTTATTTTCATTAGCTATTAATTTATCAATACATTCACAGAACTTTATACATTAATAAAATGATTCTTTTTACATTTAATTTTTAAATTTGACAAATAATAATTGTACATACTCATGTGGTACCTAGTGATGTTTCAATGTATATAATGTATAGTGATCAGATCAGGGTAATTAACAAATCCATGTAAAACAGTTATTTATTTGTGTTGAGAATGTT
Organism: Rhinopithecus roxellana; assembly: GCF_007565055.1. Lineage (NCBI taxonomy): Eukaryota > Metazoa > Chordata > Mammalia > Primates > Cercopithecidae > Rhinopithecus > Rhinopithecus roxellana. Next base: position 14,495,142 of record NC_044549.1, on the reverse strand, counting down.
CAATATCCTCTTTCCAACTATTTGAAATGATATATTATTGTTAACTACAGTCATCTGACAATGGCATAGAGCAGGCGTCCCCAGCCCCCGGGCCAGAGACAGGTACTGGTCCATGTCCTGTTAGGAACTGGGCTGCACAGCAGGAGGTGAGTGGCAGTTGAGCAAGCATTATCACTTGAGCTCTCCTGCCTCTCAGATTAGTGGTAACATTAGATTTTCATAGGAGAGAGCACCGTACTGTGAACCACGCATGTGAGGGATCTAGGTTGCATGCTCCTTATGAGACTCTAATGCCTGATGGTCTGAGGTGGCCAGTTTCATCCTGAAACCATTTCCCCCCACCACCAATCTGTGGAAAAATTGTCCTGTCTCTGATGCTAAAAAGTTTGGGGACTGCTGGCATAGAGCATTGGAACTTACTCCTCTTATCTAGCTGTAATTTTGTATCCTTTAACAAATCTCTCCCTATCCTTCCCTTCCCTCTACTCTAGTTTTCACTTCTACAAAATCAACTTTTTTTCTTTTTCAGCTTCTACATATTAGTGAGGACATGCAATGTTTAACTTTCTGTTCCTGGCTTATTTCACTTTTGTATTTGTTATTCTCTTTGTGTGTATGCTGTAGAGAGAAAGAGACAGAGAAGGAGAGAGATGTTTTAGTTATTAATTTGGGGTAATTTAGACACACATATCTTTTCATAAGAAGATAGATCATTGTTAAAATGGAATAGCACACGACTTACTATATTAGTCCGTTCTCACATTGCTGTGAAGAAATACCCAAGACTGGGTAATTTATAAACAAAAGAGGTTTAATTGACTCACAGTTCCACATGGCTGGGGAGGCATCAAGAAACTTACAATCATGGTGGAAGGCACCTCTTTACAGGGTGGCAGAAGAGAGAATGAGTGCCAAGCAAGGGGTGAAGCCCTTTTTAAAACTATCAGATCTTGTGAGAACTCACTCACTGTCACCAGAACAGCATGGGGGAAAAGGCCCCCATGATTCTATTATCTCCATCTGGTCCCGCCCTTGACACTTGGGGATTATTACAATTCAAGGTGAGATTTGGGTGGGGACACGGCCAAACCATATCACTGACCATTCTGTGTGGGGATGGATGTTGGCTTTCGAACCTTTTCATTTCTTTATCTTGATTACTGTTTAGTAGAAACTGGAACAAAATTAATGCTCCTGAAATGGTAACATGAATTTTACTGGTTAAGAGAGAATTCTAGTTCTTATTAAAAGGATGATGTGTATATATCATGAGAAATTGCTTTCATTTTCTAAAAATAAAAGTTTTCCTAAGAAATTCAGTCTCATGTTTATGTCACTTTTACTTACTCTATGTCAGGAAGAAGGAAGAAGTCATTGCTGATATAGTTTACTGCAATAATGTCTATATAAGCACACTGTAAACAGCAACACACTTGTTAAATTTGGGGCACTACTTTGATTTTTTAGAAACACCCAAAACCCACAAATACCTTTGACAAAGCAAGTGATCCATTTGAAGGTACTAGAATATTAATCTTTCAGCAATGGTATGAGGCAGTAGGCAACTTTGAAAGGAGATGATTAATTTCTTGAAGAAAAATCTCAGCAAATATATTATTTATATGGCTTCATCATATTTCTCTCATCTCTTCCTTGTCTTTTTTCCCTGATGTATTAGCAGTTTGTATGGCACTGTCCAATTTAGTTAGTCCCTGAATGTATCAACTTCTAATGATTAATACAAGTTAAAAAATTCAAATATAGTTTGAATTAACCTAGCATTGTCTTTGTAACAATAGGATTTTTAGTATACTAGAGCAGACAACACAGATGTGAGGGTCTTAAAAATGTAAATAAAAGGACAAATATTGAATATAAAGGAGCAGTTTAATGTACTGGCTAAGAGCATGAACTCTGGAGTCGTAGTGTCTCTATCAAATTCTAGTTCTTCCAGCCACTAATGTGTAACCTTTTAGCAATTAACCAATGCGCACCTCAGTTTCCTTCCCTGAGAAATGGGACTCACAATGCACTTACCTTATAGAGTGTTTGTGAAGATTAAATAAGTTGACATGTGTAAAATGCGCAAGCTTTAGCTCTATTTAAAAATAATAAATTAGAAAAGCACTTAAAATTCATGACATGTGTGAAAGGCTGGATTTAGTTTAAAATCTTGAGAACAGGATAGAAGAGAGACAAAGGGATTTCATGCTGTGGTTAGGAGGGGTGGAGAGAGGAAAATATTTTTTTCTATTAACTATGGAAAACTTCAAGGAGGAAGGAAGAAGACTGGGGAGGCTGATATTGTAGGCTGCTGAGGAGAACTTTTGGAAAAGAGAGTGAAAAAAGTGGAACAGGCATTGAAACCTAGGGAGAGATCATTGCAAATTCAAATGGGACATACACAAAAATAGGTTGTAGACTTAATCAGAAATGTTATGGAAAGCTATTTTAAGACTTAGAGAGTTAAAGTCAAGTGAGTCATGGGGTAAAGAAGAGAAAGGATTAACTGTGGCTTTGATAGTGAGAGGAAGTTTTGTACAAGGCAGTTACTGAGATAGAATATGTATGTAGAAACAATAGATTTTGTCAATAGAATATATATGTAATGTATGAAATGAATATATATCATGTATGTATAGGCATATATATTATATATATACATATACATTTATAAAGAAAATAAGTTTAATTGACTCACAGTTCTGTATGGCTAGGGAGGCCTCAAGAAACTTACAACCATGGTGGAGGGCACCTCTTCACAAGGTGGCAGGAGAGAGAATGAGTGCTGAGTGACGGCGGAAGCGCCTATGTATGTATAGGGGTATATATTATATGTACACATATGCATATTATATGATACACATATGATAGATAAGGACAATTATTCATCAGACTTTAGGTTCAATTTATTTGGAAGTGACTTTTTGGTAACTTTCATTTCTTACACTTGGCCAAAGACAAAAACACAACTGGATTAAGTTTAAACATAAATTAACTATAGGAAACTCATACTCCATAGTGTGAGACCTAAACATTTTTGTGGTCTCTGTCCACATTTTTGTTGTTTTGTTGAGTGAATACTTGAAGACAAGTTATAATCTCCTAGTAAGTGTGGCATGATTTGATAAATTATAAAAATGTCTGTTTTTTCCTGGGGAAATATGTTTCAATAATTGAATCATAATTTATTTTGTATAAAATTCCCATTGATTTTAGCATAGCAAGTCCATCTAACTGTCAAAAATTAACAATGTCATAAATTTGAGACTACGTTTTAAGACTGATACATAGATTCTATTGTACTTCTGGATTCCCCATTTGATTGTGTATGCCAGCTTCAGAAGTTCAGAGGCAAGTGCAAATGAATATAACTTTATTTCTATTTTTCTAAATTGCTTAAGATGAGCCTTATCAAGTTGGACAAACAACTTTAATAGTGGGAAACAATTGTATTTCATTGTGAAGGGAGAAGCTGGCACTTTAGCAAAGGTTTATTTCATAATCGCCATATATTTGTTGGTGCAAAAGTGATTGCGGTTATTGCCATTACGTTAAAAACGCAATCACTTTTGCACCAACATAATATACCTTGGCACCTAGTTGCAGAAACATATTGAGAACTGCTTCTGCATTGTGTGTGGTGGAGTGGAGAAGAAATGAGCAAACGGGAAAGACATGTAAGTTACACAAAGCCTAGAGAACTTCAGCTAACAGGGGAAGGGCTGGCAGTAAAAAGTGATTTCCAAATAGAAATGTGGCCAAATTATACCTGTTTTGACAAGCATAACTACTCAAGGTGAGTCTTGTTAAAGGCTGTAGGATGATTCACTCACTAGGTGAAGATGACTGGCAACAATCAGAGACGCCAGCTAAGGTTCTGCTGGGACTAATGATGCTATTTTGCTAATTGTTTCTCTTTTTCCCATCTAACCTTACATTATGGTAAGAACCTCAGGACCTTGAGAGCTGGATGAAATATTGGCAACACGTGGCTGGTCGTGATGGGCGCTAGGTGAGAAGGCTCCTGTGTGATGGTGGTAGTAGGCGTGGTAGTAGAGTTCTTCAACTTAAAGCACAGGCAGGAACTGCAAGAAGAGACTAACATCTCTAGATTTTGTTTGCCACCATTTATCAACAGATTGATAAATTTCTGTTCAGTTTGGCTTTCAGTAAACTGTAAGTTGATCTGGGTTGATTAGCTCAGGTAGATATTAATCCTGATAAGAGTCAATCAAGAAAAAGAGAGTAGTATTAGAGGTGATGGGTGTTGTGAAGATATCTTTTGTGTATCAAGTGGCCCTACCATCCACATAAAATGGAAGGATCAGCCTAATAGAAACTGCATTGTGTTCTACTTCTATCTTTAAAATATTTGTCTTCCTGGTCAGAAGAAGAGAAATTTTCCAATCTGTTCTTATACATTTTTTCCTTTTCAGAGGTCAGTATAATTATTCTCAAGTCAAAATAACCATATTTTTACAGGTAGAGTTTTCTTTGAGGTGCAAAGCAATCAGATATGGCAAGAGTATATCTCAAAATGGCTACAAAATAGAGAAATAGCTAAACAATTAAAGAAAAGAAAAGGAAAACATGCTTTCTTCTTCATGGTAAAAAAAAAATAAGATTGCTTAGATGAAGAAGTTGTATATGTTTCACATACCCTGGTTGAAGATTTCTATTTGATCTAGTAGATTTGTACTTGAAGTCATAAAAGTGATCCTGAAAACCTTTGGTTTTATTTTGGTTAATAAGTTTAGTGTTTCTTTGTTGTTATTAAGAACACTATCTTCCCAGTTAGATGGTAACATCACTTCCTTTCTGTGTGTCTAGCATAGGTCTCTTCACTTGGCTTAATTGATGTCAGTTGAATTGAAATCGTCTTAGTTCCCCACTTTTTAAATGGTGGTTCAGTACTTAAACCTTTTCTTCATTAAAAGTTCTCATGTTGCAGTGGAACATTTTTTTTTTTTTTTTGTCTTAAAGTTGTAAAAGTATTAGATTCTTTTATAGACCTGTCTATGTCCTGCTGTTAATGATTTTTACCTACAGTGAATTCAGGGAGTTTCTGAAGGAATCTTCACTGAGCATTACAGATTTAAACTCTAACCATGCGGTGTGAACTGTTCTTTTACCTGGGCAGCACTTGAGGCCAGTCCTCTGTTATGAATCCTCTCGACCTCTACCATAATTTTAAACTAAAGGTGAATTACCATATGATTAACACTGTGATTTGTCTTAGGAGATAAGGAAAGATGATTCAGTGATCGTATTTTCTTCAGTAGTTTCTTCAGCCTTAAATTAAATCAAAGATGGTGTTTATAAAAGACCCGCTATAGAGAACATACATGCAATCAGAGTTTCGGTATGACTAGCCAAAAGACTATTTCTTTCTTTGAAATATCCTATTTAGGGTATCTTAATCTGGAGTCCATATTTTGTAGGACAATTACACTGTGCATTATTTTCTAGACAATGTTTATTTCTGATTCAAAGGAGATACAAAGAAAAGGCTCTAAATGCTCTGTCTCCTAGTACTTTTCTGTCATCTCTTTGTACTACTCTTCATCCTCTCCCTCGGCTCTCAGTAGGGTAAGCTCCTTTGTGCTTTCAGGATTTTCACCAAAACTCACCTTCACATTGGGCCACCCCAGTCAACACTGACATCTCAAACTTCCATCTCCACACTTCATGTCCTCCCTCCTTATCTTTTTCTCCTTAGAGCTGTTTACAATCTAACATATCACATATATGATTGACTAATTAGTTTTCTATCTTTCCACACCATAATCTAAGCTCCGTGAGAACAAGGTATGGTGTGCTATCATATTCATACTGCCTAGCAGTGTGTTGGCACATCTAAGTATTCTGTAAATGTTGGTTAATTTAATGATTGAAAAAAGAATGATTGTCATGTCTGAACAAATGGCTAAATTTTTCCTTCTTTGAGTGTAGTCTATGCTGAATGTAAATTCCTCCTGTGTAAGGCTCAACTAGGAATTTTTGGAAGGCATAGAATTAGTTAGAACCTCTATGGTATTTGAAATAATCACTGTAAATTGAGGTTCAGTGTATTAAAAATGTACATGCATTAGCTTGTAAGAAGCTTGGATAAGAAAATATTCTTTGTCATATGGCTTTCTTTTTTTTTGGCTTTCTTTGTTTTTCTTCTGAGGAATAGATAAATAAATCAGCAGAAAAAATATTTAGATAGGTGGCATGCAATGGCACCATTGGGAAATGTATTTGATGACTTACAATAAACTATATTCCAAGTAAATTATAATTGCTGCCCAGGAGAGAAAAATCCCAGAAATTAGTTTCACCTTTATTTGATGGGAATTGTATGCACATAATGCACTTGACAAAAAATAATCACAAGGTGGAGGTAGAACGATTCACAGCAAAATATTTATAATTTCACAATTGGGTACAAGTCAAATGTGAGTCTGCCTAAAATGCAGGAAAGTCATAACATTTTTCAAAAGCAATTACTAATACAAATTGTTTTTTTCTTTTTTTCTTTCTTTCTTTTTCTTTTTTTTTTTGAGACGGAGTCTCGCTCTGTCACCCAGGCTGGAATGCAGTGGCCGGATCTCGGCTCACTGCAAGCTCCGCCTCCCGGGTTCAAGCCATTCTCCTGCCTCAGCCTCCCGAGTAACTGGCATTACAGGCACCTACCTGGCTAATTTTTTGTATTTTTCATATAGACGAGGTTTTACCATGTTTGCAGGCTGGTCTCAAACTCCTGACCTCAGGTGATCCACCTGCCTCGGCCTCCCAAAGTGCTGGGATGACAGGCATGAGCCACTGCACCTGGCCCAAACTGACTTTTCGTTTTGGAGCATGTTCTTCAAACTGTGCACCATACTAAGGACTTTGCACATGTTAACACACTAAATTCTCCAAACTGTGAGGTAGGTACTATTTTTTCTGTTTTGCAAGTGAGAAAATTGAATCTCAGAGAGGTTATGCATCTTTCCCAGTTATGCAGCTGCTAAATGGTAAGACAAAGATTCTATTTCGCCTAAACCTAACTCTTAAGTACGCAACATATTACTGTGCATCAAGGCCTTAACTTGAATGCTAGACCTGACAGCCATTTTTGACGATTTGAGCTCAACTCCGTGAGGTATTCCAACACCTTTGGAATGTCCCTTAGGATCGAATTAGCCGACTGATACTGATAGTGAATGTATCTTATAGCAACTTTTTAACATCCAGTCTTTCATAGTCATCAGAAATAGATAACTTCAAGTCATAGTAAAGGTAGGGTCTTGAATTTGCATTAGTCCTCGAATTAATTTATTCAAATTCTGAAGTCAACGTTTTAAGTAGATTCAGTGTTTGAAAGAGTCAGCCTTCTAAAGAATTGACAATGCGAAAAGAGAGAAAAGAAGCTAAGGGAGACTGCTGATTCATAGATGGAGAATCTCCTTGGATCCTGGAGATCAGCTTGTCTGTCCTCTTGACAGCAAGATGTTACCTGCTATAGATCGGAACAGAGGGAGCCATACAGCAGTAAAGCAAATGCCAAGCTGGAAAAAAAATGCTAAAAGGTTTAGTGTCCGGTGTGAGTGTAGTAAACGTTTGGAAGTAGGGTAGAAATGATGGAGAGCTGTGAGTGTAGAGTCAGAAGAAAGGGTCTTGTAAAAACTCACCGTTTGGCCTTTCAGCCTGTGCTTCCCCACGTTATCCTTGCCTTTCATCTTCGTTAGCCGCCCGCTCCCCCACTCAGTACTGCCTACATGGTCTTTTCAAACAGATTGGATCACAGTCACCAGTTCTGCTGACTCGAATGCTATTAAACAACCAATGATTTCTTTTTTTTTTTTTTTTTAACTCTGGAGAATATTATATATATATATTATAAACCAATAACTTTTTCCCTCTTTTCTCTCCTTTGTTTAATTTTCCCTGGTTGCTCTTAAAACTATGTCCACTTTTCCCTAGCTGTAAAATTCTTCCTATATTGTTGTGTTAAGTTAGTCATAATCCGTTGTGGATTTTATGTTTGTGATTGTAATTTGATCTGTTATAGCATAACCATGCTCAATTTGTTTACTTCAGTGACCTACTATTCTGGAGTAGTTTAAAAAAACAAAACCAAAAAAAACCCCCCAAAAAACCCAAGTTCTTCGATGAGGATATTAAGCCAAATTCCCTCTGTCCAGATGGCTCCTGCTACCAAGCCAGGAAAATGCAGGTCGTCTATACATCCTGCTGATTTGTTTATAGTGGCCCTTGATTGCTATTAATGATCCCCAGCTGTAGCGACTACCTAGCCCTGTCTACCTTCCGTCTCTTACACCCTCATTAACCCCTTGGGGTTGGTTCCAGCTTCTCTGCTGTCTATTTCTTTCTTGCTTCTTTGCAAAGGAAGCAAAACTTTAAATTTTAGACCTTCCTAGGAAACTGGAAGAACAATAATAATGAGACGATTCTAGGGAGAGCTTCTTTGACTTGTATTTTTCTTAACTTCATACTCATGCAAACATATACATCTTCATTTTCAATCACTTTTTAAAGAATAAATTTGGAAGTACCTAATATAAAAGACTCATGAATGCACATATTTTTATCCATTTTAGATTGCTTTTTGGAGTTATTTTAGGGACAGTTTTGTCAATTATGTAAGGATTTTTATTACTTGAAGCCTACTCTTGACTACCACCTCCCATTGCTTCTTTGTACTTGCTATTTATTTTAGGTTTTCAAAGCACAAATAAAAATATCATAGTGTTAACCATTATGTTCAGAAACTGAATATTTTTGTAATCTATATTTGAAATAGATGGAATGCTCTATAAAGGAAAAAAAAATAGAATGAAGAAGCAACTCAATTTCATTCTTTTAATACCTGGATAGAACATGAAGCAGATATGGTGCCATGAATTAAAGCAAAGTAAAGTAAATTAAAGTGTCTTTTACCTTTGGTGTTTTTCTATCTTCTCATTTCTTTTTTCTCTTCCTGACTTTAGATATCAAACTATAAATTTCTCTGAAGATGTTTCAGTGCCTCTTTGTATTTTAGAAGGGCATTTGGTAATAACTTAACAGCCATGGAACATGTTCTAACTGTCAAGTGCTGCGTCATGTACATTACCTGCATTAGCTCTTATTTCTTAAAAAAACTTCTGAGTTAGATACTTAAATTACTCCCATTCACAGAGGGAGACACTGACAGATTGGGTATGAACATCATCTAGTGTATCTTTAAGAATAACTAAACAAATGCACTATTCAGCTATTTATCTCCAAACAAAAGCTCTGAAGCTAAAGCAAGATAGGAAGAAGACTTTACAACCATTACATTGGGGGGAAAATTATAAACTGGTACCAGGGAGCAAGCTCTTAAATAACAACAGCAGAAAAAAAAAAAAAAAAAAGTCTTGAGGCCCATTGTTAAGAGCAGCAATGGAGGGCTCATTGGATTAAAAAGATTTAATCTCATTCCTTTTCCTTTCTAAGGGAGGAAGAACAGATTGCTTTCTGTTTTCATCTCTGAATGGTAGGAAGAAATTCCCACATAATAGGAATAAAGAATATACATTTTTAAATTAAAAAAAAAAAAAACTGTGAAAGCGCTCTGATACACTTGAAATGCCACAAATGAACACTCATTGGTAACAAGTCTTATAATCTGGCCTGCTGAATTATTTTAGAATGTGTGGACAATTTTTGTGGCATTTTGTGACTCAGTTGTTTTTAAATTGCATTAAAACTCAGGCAACATTGATAGATTTTATTTTGGATCATACATCATTTGGCAGCTACTTTTGCCATCTGGTCTTTTTTTTTTTTTTTTTTCTTTTTCTTTTTTCAAAAGCTTTTTATTGTCTGACTAATCTTAATAGCTTCTCAGTTTAAAAATAACTGTTATCAGATAGTATGCACTTATGGCTTGACCAGTGAAACCATCTCTCCAGGAGGGATGTTTTGTTTGTGGGCGCACAGCCTTGCTGAACTAATCCCCCGGTACAAACACACTATCCAAGGCAACACATTGCAGTGTATTTTAAATGAATAGATACATTCCAAAATGGAATGAGGGCTTTGGGGAATTACCCACAGTTAACCAAATAACCAGCTGTGCAAATGCTAAAACACAATTGATCTACTACAGTATTTGAAAATCATGGAAGGTCATTTAGTTCAGTACTCAGATGGCTACCCAGCAGGTCTAGAAGCTTTGCAGACCCAGCAGTAACCGATATTAGTCATTACTGGAGATGATCAAAAAGGCCGACTGGGCCTTTCTGAATCCAGCTACCATTCCGTTCATGTATTCCTCTCCACAATTCCCAGATTCTGTACATCGCCTCCTTAAATTTTGGCTAAGGAGAAGGTTTTTGGCACATTTTTTCCCCTGGTTCATTGGACTTCTTACTCCTAGATAGGAAGGACAAAATTAAACAGACATACAATGGAGGAACAGGGTTTGTATCAAAGGGAAAATAAGGGTTTTAGGCAAAAGTATTTTCGTCATCTACTATCTCTTCCTTTCATGTTTTATTAGTTCATTTTTCATGCTTTAGTCAAATTTAATTTATTTGATGAAGTTGTACCCCTGAAGTCTGTATTCACTTTTTCCCTTCTAAATGGAAATAAAACTCTTTCACAAATCTTAAATTTCATTGTTATATTTCCTTTGTTTTTTTTTTCTGTGTTGGTTCTTTGTTTTTTTTCTCAGTTCTATTCTGAGTTATTCCTGTGAATGAAGTATTATCCTGGTTTATATATACCTTTTTTTTTTTGCCAGTACTTTAGATAAAATTGTTAATTTATTAAAAAGAGTCATGCATTCCACTTCAAATTGTACCAGTGTATTTTCAAAGTATTTAGAATAGGTTGGTATATGATGTTGCTGAGTTGATAGCCCTTTGTTTTTTTAGATAGGGGCCCTTATAGCAAACAGAAAATTATTTCCTTTTGGCATTTTGAGTTGTTAAAGAGCTTTGAAATAATTATTTGAAACATGCTTAAGAAATGTAATTTTGGTTCAAATAAAAATATTTATTTTTTGAGATAATAGTTTAGGCTATTTTTTTACATTTTACAGAAAAATTTTACATTTTTCTAATGAGATGCAAGTCCAAAAGGGATCAACTAAATGTATTCTTTTGCTTAGATTAATAGCAATTACAGCAGAAAATGCTGAAAAACTGTACTTCTGCAGAGCTCTAGAGTTTTATGTAAAGCAGTGTTACTACATAAAAGGGTCTAAGAACCTAATGATAGAAGGAAAATGAAACTATCAGGTAGACAGAAGCTTTTCCTTTTCTTTTTTACAATTATATTATGTATATTGAAGGTATACACAATAAAAATAATCTTATTGATGATGCTGAAGTGTTGCATTTGGATGATGAAATGCCAGTGCATTTTTTTTTTTTTTTTTTTTTGAGATGGAGTCTCACTCTGTTGCCCAGGCTGGAGTGCAATGGTGCGATCTTGGCTTACTGTAACCTCTGCCTCCCGGGTTCAAGCAAGTCTCCTGCCTCAGCCTCCCAAGTAGCTGAGATTACAGGCGTGCTCCCCCACACCAGGCTAATTTTTGTATTTTTAGTTGAAACAGGACTTCACCACGTTGGCCAGGCTGGTCTCAAACTCCTGACCTCAGGTGATCTACCCACTTCGGCCTCCCAAAGTGCTGGGATTACAGGCATGGCCCAGTGTATCTTTAACTCTGAATTTCAGGAACAAACTTTTAAAATTTAGTTTTAACTTGTTTCATGGCCTTTTGTTACGAAAGACACCCTCTTTCTTAGATGACATGTGTGAAGTATAAGGACTACTAGGTTTCTCCTTTATACAATGCTTTGAAGTTAGACTTCTTGTATCTCTCACCGCCAAGGAGTTCAGGAAACTTTCAGGATGTATTTCTATGAAATCTTTCATTATGTAGATTTAAAATCTAGTGTCTGCTGCTTCATGAAAGGATCATGTAATTTATATTTGCAGAGTCACCAGACTGCTTTGTATCTAGGGTCAAGTCGCAGGCTTGCACAAGTTGTCTCCTTTTGTGCAGGGAAGAACACTATTTACATTGAAATTATTGCTGTCTCACAATATTTAGCACAGATGACTAACACTGACAGAACACCAGTAAATGTTTGATGAGTCTAATTGAATTAAATTGCTTTCTGATAAAAAGTGGTGGGTTGCTGAAGAATAATTATGATCATCCTAAATTTGTTCTGCCATTTTGGGAAGAGGTGGGCTGACTTTTCTACAGACTTGCTTTTAAATTTGCAATCTAATATTAGGCCACATTCTAGGTTGGTGTCTTTGAACAGTTTAATTCATAATGTTCACCTCAAGTAAAGCTGATTACTATTTAAATACAGTATTCTCTTTAGAAGTTAGATTTTGACATTTGCCTTCTGCTACTCTTCTGATAAATTTGGATCTTTTCTGACACCTAAGTTGAGCTAGTTACTTGAATAGACCAATACCACAAAATCAATCCAACCACTTCAATTCAAAACTTAACAAACATATACACAAGGGGTTAGAATAATCAAAAGGAGAAAAAGACTGACAGTGATTGAAGATAGGTAAGGAAGTAGGACAAAAAGGGGAGGGCTGCGTGTTAACTAAAAAGTCTGGTTTGGAATCACCAGGCAAGAAAAGTGTGGGACTGATATGGTTTGGATTTGTGTCCCCACCCAAATCTCATGTTGAATTGGAGGAGGGGCCTGGTGGGGGGTGACTGGATCATGGGAGAGGATTTCCCCCATACTGTTCTCACCATAGTGAGCCAGTTCTTATGAAAGCCAATGGTTTAAAAGCATGTGGCACTTCCCCCTTGTTTCTCTCTTTCTCCTGCCACCATTTGAAGAAGGTCCTTGCTTTCCTTTCACCGTCCACCATGACTGTACATTTTCTGGGGCCTCCCAGTCATGCTTCCTGTTAAGCCTGTGGAACTCTGAGTCAATTAAACCGCTTTTCTTCATAAATTTCACAGTCTCAGGTAGTTCTTTATGTCAGTGTTTGAATGGACTAACTCGGGACAAAGAGATGTCATTAAACATTTCAAGGTCAGGTATGCAGAACGTAAAGTATTAATGGATGGAGTAGCATGGCAGAACTATGTCTTCAAATTACTGCAAGAAAATGAAATGAGGCCTAATATCAGAAAGGCAAGACCAAAACACAAGAAAATGCTTAGTGTCACTAATAACTGGAATGTATGAAGCCATATGCCTTTAACAGAAATAGAATGATAACATGACTTGTTACTAAAACCAATTATAGGTAAAAAAGATCATTAATCTTTTCATTATAGATATAATTATAATTACATTGTATAAGGGTAGCATGTATTATAGAAAAGTATGACATTTGTGCAAACTGTATTAGGGCTTACATTATTAGATATATATTTTTTTGGGACTGAGTCTCGCCTGTGGCCCAGGCTGGAGTGCAGTGGCGCAATCTCGGCTCACTGCAAGCCCCGCCTCCCGGGTTTACGCCATTCTCCTGCCTCAGCCTCCCCAGTAGCTGGGACTATAGGCACCCGCCACCACGCCCGGCTAACTTTTTGTATTTTTTAGTAGAGACGGGGTTTTACCGTGTTAGCCAGGATGGTCTCCATCTCCTGACCTCGTTATCTGCCCGTCTCAGCCTCCCAAAGTGCTGGGATTACAGGCGTGAGCCACTGCGCCCGGCCCGGGCTTACATTATTGAGAAAGTAAAATTATGAGAGAAATAATGATCAGCCAGGCTAAGATAAAAACCCCTCTATATCTAATTCTACCCACTTTAGGCCTTGGAATGATCTGTGCTATAGTTCATATAGCTGTCTAAAAGTCTATTTTCGAAGTTTGGCTATAAATTGGTGTGTTTGTTTATTTTTGCCTGGATAGCATTTGCATTTTTCTTATTTCTGGTTATATGCTTTTGCTGGTGGAACATCAGTAATAATTGGAATAGGTTTGTGTTTTGAATTGGGGATAATTTTGTTTTCTACTTGGCATTTGCCAACCTTTTATTTTAAAAGTTCTACTTTACACCTATGCACAGCCTGAGGGAAATGGAAGTTTAGTACAATCAACTAGGTAATTTCTTTATTTGCAATTAGTATGCTTCTATCAATTATACAATGTTCACAGACAGCTATTTCACTAAATTAATTCCTTTTGTTCCTTCAAATTGTATTCCCTTTAAACATGTTCCCAGTGGTAAGGAAATTTGCAAGTAAGAAATATGATCTATGATGTCAATGATAAGGCTTTATTTTAAAACATTATTATTTTAAACACACAAAATAAATACATTATCCCCAGCACTGGTATTGTTATATTAGTCAAGCTTTTTAATAACACAGGAAAGAAACATCCAAGAATTACCTGTGGAAAGGGAGCTTATTAAGTTTATATAGAACTACAGTGTTGAAAGTTCTAAAATTGGGATATGCTATCCCTTTTGGAGACTTGAAACCATTAACTACTATCTAGGATCCAATTAGACATCTTTCATTTAACATTTATATTTTTTAATAATAAGAGAATTTGATTGGTTAATTTATCATCTTTCAATATGGAACAACTTTACTGGATAGGATTTCAGGCCAAAGTTCTTCGAGATGACTGGCCTCTCTTTTCTCCTTCTCCAATGCGGTTGTTTTTGACTAGTGCACTGATAATTGCTGCATTCAGTTGTGGGGAAAGGACTGAAGTTGGTTTCACTCAATATACATTTCAAAGCACTAGACACAGGAAAGGGCCAGTTCTGGCCACTTTCCTTCAGAGGATACTATCCTCAGATGCTTGGCAGTCATCTGAGATTACATGGATTTCTCTTTAGTATCCAATAAAAATACCATTTTCCATTAAGTAAAGATCATCTTTCTTAATTTTTCTTAAATCAGTTAATTAAATTAGTTTTCTTATTTAAATTAGTTAGAAAATGTGGTGGGAATAGAAGAATTTAGGGAAAATTGTTTTATGTTACAGAACTAAAATTGAAATATTTTCTTATCAAGACACTAGTTTCCAATTTCCTACCTTTTTTCTTCTTGAAATCATACACATTAAATTTGTGCATATTGTCTATATAAAGGAGTTGGTGGGTATTGTTTTATAAAAGCTAGAATTTCAGGGCTCATTATATCTGTGATCTGTAGGCTTAGCTGTGAAATGTCTGAAGTATGGAAACCAGGACTTCTCAGAGACTTGTGAATTTCAGATGAGAGCTCATGGATTGTGAGTCTAAAGAAACCTTCTCTAAGTGTAGAGTTCAGTTTTATTACTATAAATAAAAACACTACCTTTTTTTTTTTTTTTTTTTTTTTTTTTTTTTTTTTTTTTAACACGATACTCACAGGGAACAGAACAAATATAAACTGCTGGCTTTCCTCCCAGCAATTTTTGCTGTTTTAATGGAATATGTTATGAGGTAGTTAACAGCAAACACTGACACACTACATTTTTGGGTAAGGTAGGCAGTAAAACATTAAGTGGAAAGGGAGAAGCTTCTTAGATATTTCAGCCTTCTCATAAAACCAAATTCTACAGAGAGCTGTCTGATTCCGTTGTCACATCCTGAAAGCGTTGCATATGCTCTGGGAGGAAGTTTCTAGCAGGTTTAAAAGAGGATTTTGACATACAAGCCACAAAAGGTGTGGGGCTTAACATTTCCACTTACCTAGTCACACCAAATTAAAAACAGAGGACTGGGGAGAGGTGGCTGGGCAACTCTAAATTATGCAGGAACAGAAAGTTAATTATTGAACCTCTCTGGCTATCTGCATACAGTTTAAATTTTGAGAAAAACTATATTATTCTGATGACTACAGCAGAAATGTACTCAAGTTTATAGGATGTGGGAATAAGGCTAACGTTTATGGTATGCTTGTTACATGCATCATACTGGGAGATAGTACTTTTCTGTATCACTTATAATCCTCAGTATCTTTTTAGTGGAGTCTTAGTATCTCCATTTACATAGATGAGAAAATAGGTCTAGAGAGATTGACTGATTTACTTAAGGTCCCACAGGTGGGAATAAGCCCATCCATCTGGAATTGGGACCCAAAACGGACTGATTTAAAACCTAAGGTGCTTTCAGAGACCTGAAACATTTATTTACTATTGTTCCAGGAGCAATGCGAAGTTTCCTCCTGGAGTTATTGTGGAGAACTGCTCACTAATTAAAAGGATATTAAACAACGAGTACATAAAAATTTAGTGCCTCTTTCATTTGTTCAACAACAGCTGCCTTGAGCCAGTGCCATGGGTATTTTGTGAGAGGCAGAATAAAACAGAAACAAGTAAGTCACAGTATCCACCTCCGAGAAGCTGACTGCTTGGGAGGAGGTTATGAATGGAAATTGCAATATCGAATAAAAGGAGCTAGAACATGGGAGCCTCTGATAAAAGTACAACAAATTCTACCTCATATTATGTATTTAAATATGCTTTTAGCATTTTTTATTGAGGTAAATTTTATACACAGTGAAATGTACAGACCTAAAATATACAATTTAATAAATTTTGATAAATGCAGGCACCTGTGTAACCAATACCTAAAACATAGGACATTTTCATCATCCTACAAAGTCCTCTTAGGCTGCCTTCCACTGACTTTCCTGCCTTTAGGAACCATTATTCTAAATTCCATTATGATAACATTTCAACTTGAAATCCAAACTAACAAAATTTTCTGTTTTGTTTTAGCTTCTTTCTCTCAAAATAGTGTTTTGGAGGTTTACTCATGTTTATTGCATTCATAATACTTTTTTAAAAATTACAGACTAGTAATCTATTGTATAAAATACCAGAATTTGCTTATCGATTCTTCTATTGATGAGATATTCATTATGTCTCCAGTTTTTTTTCTGCCTGTTGTTATCTGATATCTGGCTCCTTAATTTAGGCAGGGGTCTCCAAATCTTTTTGATTATACCAGCCAATAATATACAAATATCATTAATATGAACCAGTATCTCAAGGCACAATATACATTTAGGGTGAGGTTTTTTGTTACTAGCAGTGTCTAGCTGTTCATAAATTTTTTTGTCGTTGATTTCTTATCAAATCCTATTAGACTTTCATTGATCTTATCAAGTGTGGCCAGTGTAGCCAGTGTGTAAATACTCAGTGTGGCCAGGGAGGCTGTCATGCTGGAATTAATAATAATGTAAACCCTGGCATTCTTTTTGCTTACTGGTACTTACACTATTTTTATTATTTTCAGTCCTTACTTTAATTGGAAGAGCTATTATAAGACACTTGCCTATCTTATGGAGATTCAGTTGAAACTGGTTAATACAATTTGTAAGTTCACTTGTTAAAACTGTAAAACCGTAAAGCCATTTTCTGGTGCAAATGTTGACAGTGACATCGACAAGATGGAAGCAAATGTGCAAATGAAGTTACGTCTGTCCCATTTCTTCTAACTGTAAGTGTTCCACTCTTTCCTAAGGACATCCTGAATACTGTAGGTTATATGAATATATGGCATATATATTGCCCTAATCAGTACACTAGTGTCACTCTGTATATTACAATCTTATAAAACTTGATGACTTTTCTTTCTTTCTTTCTTTCTTTCTTTCTTTCTTTCTTTCTTTCTTTCTTTCTTTCTTTCTTTCTTTCTTTCTTTCTTTCTTTCTTTCTTTCTTTCTTTCTTTCTTTCTTTCTTTCTTTCTTTCTTTCTTTCTTTCTTTCAGACAGAGTCTCGCTCCATTGCCCAGGCTGGAGTGAGTGGCGCGATCTCGACTCACTGCAAGCTCCGCCTCCCGGGTTCCCGCCATTCTCCTGCCTCAGCCTCCCGAGTAGCTGGGACCACAGGCGCCGCCACGCCCGGCTAATTTTTGTATTTTTAGTAGAGACGGGGTTTCACCGAGTTAGCCAGGATGGTCTCGATCTCTTGACCTCGTGATCCGCCCGTCTCGGCCTCCCAAAGTGCTGGGATTACAGGCGTGAGCCACCGCGCCCGGCTCTTTTTCTTTTTTTAAATATAAAAATGACAGATAATTAGGGATGCTGACATTTTCTACATTCAGTACAGTGCCTAGACTTACTTACATCCTGGGATGCATGCACTCCGTCTTGGAGACCCCTGATTGAAAGCATGGAGTCGTAGAAAAATTGTGGACAAGCTAGTAGTGAGAATACTCATTGTTTTCTAATTATAGGACATACACTGGCTCTCTGTAGAATATTATATGAGTTACTCAATATTTTTGGAGCTTGTTTGTAAGATAAGGCATTTGGACTAAATACCGCTGAGGTCCCCCTGGATCTAACACTGCATGATGATGAATTCCTGTCTTTGTACTTTTCATGTTTTCAGGAGACCCATCCCTTCTTAATGTAATCTCCCTCTTACTACAGCAATGCCCCCTAGTAGCCTTTAAGACAATATTGTGGGTTGAGTTAGTCTCTCATATATCTTTTTTCCCTTTATAGTCTAGCAAAATGTCTTGCTGCAAAAAGACTCCCAACAGATGTTCTGCCAAAAACAATATGTAGGAGTCTAAGATGGCCAAGTCCAGGGCCACCCAATTGGTGTGATCCTGAGGCAAATGTTTAAAAGTCAAGGATGAAAGAAAGAAAAATGTATACGGATATTCTCACTCTCCTAGACAGAGTTGGCAATAACTGTAGACCACTTAGAAACAGGTGTAGTCACAGCAGGGAGAAGTTTTATCTCATTGTTTTCTTGACTAGGACTTAGTTCTCTTTCTGATTCTAACTAGTAACTAGTTATTTACCTGACTACTAATCTAATGAGAAAGTTCAGCAGAGATTGGAAAATTATTACAATCACTTGCATTTTAGAGTATTTTGAATCTGGCCATCTTATCTCTGGATTTCTGAATTACTAACTTTGGGAAAATAGGGTATCCTCTTCATTCATTCAAGGAAGTTTTAGAATACATGACTAGAGAGTGAAGTAAAATCTGAGAAAGAAGGTGGGTTGGATTTTGAGCAGATGGAATATCAGCTTGATGTGTTTGGTCTTCATCTTCTAGCTCATGGGAACTTTGTTATTTTTTGTCTAGGCTTGGACCTACTTCTAAAATCAGGTTTTAGGAAAAAAATATTTTTAGTTATGCTTGAGATGCAATGTAGGAGTTAAAAATTGAAGCAAGGCACCTAGAGGAGACCAGATACTTAGTGATGAGATCAAGTGCAATGGAAAAATTAAAATAGGTCTAGAGAGGAAAAAATATACAAATTGGTAACAGAATATAAGAAGGAAAGAGAAAGTGTCAAAGATGATACTGAAATAGTTTAAAAATTAGTCTGTGATGAATGGCATTTAAACATGGTAATTATATATATGTATTTATGTCATATATATGTTTGATAAATATGTATGCATGTATTTTTTATTACTGAAGTTCAACCCAAGCTAAATTTCCTGAAGGGAAATTATTGTTCAGCAAAAGAACCATGAAGCGTATACTAATGAAAAACATGAAGACTTGCCTTCAATATACTCTTTCCACCCCCTTTGGCAGTGATGTAATGAGGTGCTATTAGTATTTTTGTTGTCAACAGCTACTCATGCAAACTACATTAATTTTGTTGAAAATTGTCATTAGGAAAGTTAATTATTTTTAAAGTGTTAACTGATTATTGTCTAAGTACTATGTGTTCACTAATTATTATTCCTTTCCATTAATTATATATAATTACTTAATTCCTAAAAGCAGCTGATTCTTGTTTTACCATGCTGTTCACTTCTGTTAATTTGGCTTACCAGATAATCCTTTGTACTAATGCAGAACCATACACTTGAGTGTTCAGAGTAATTTGATAAACATTAACTTGCTAATCCTAATGACTGCTTGGTATCAGAATGAAAAACTTTCTTGCTAGCTTGTGTCTTATAGTCACCATCAAGTTGACAATTGAATAGTATCTGAATAAACAAAGATAATGAAACCATATAAAATGCTTGATAATTCTTGAGAATTAGCTCATTTCCTCAATGGGGGAAGAAAAATAAATCATACCTGATATATGGAATTATTCTGCTTATCTTGTAAATACAGAAACTTTAAAAATCACAATTTTAATGTGAAGGAGAGTAAGTAAATATAGACAAACATTATAAATCAAATTTACATTTTATATCTCCATGCAAAACTTGAATTTATTTGTAGATTAATCTAATTTTGGGACACAGTCTGATACAATTTATTGTTCCTTATAAATATAAACAAATGTTGTATGAAACAATTTAATACTGTGCTGTTTAACAATGTAGTTTTTTTTAATACTGTGCTGTTTAACAATGTAGCTTTTTTTTTTTTTTTTGTATTTTCAGGATATTTGTCTTTGTTAGTTCTTCCAAAATATTAAAATGATGGGTTTGTGTGTCATCAAATCTATTCATTATTTAAAACAGCATGTTGTCTTCATTTTCTTATACTCTGAAACCCACCGATTATACTTTTCACTCTGACTATAACTTCAACTCTATTTGCAAGTATCTTTTTTCTCTGGAGATGCTACCATCAACTTTTTATATAATAGAGGCTTGAAATAAAATGTTTGAGAAAGCAAAATAGTGACCAATTCACTATGACATAGAATAAAGGGATTTAGCTTTATATTTTTAGTCATTGTCTAATAGTATATTAGAACACATTTCAAAGACTTATTTCATGCCCTTCTGATAAATACAGTAGATTAAGACACAACTATACAAACAGAGGAATTATACAATGAGTGGTTGAATTCCAGCTTAGATCAAATGAATTGTATCAATGTATCTTGATACAATGCTATATATCAAGAAGCATTTCAATTTCAGAATATATGAATTAAAAGCTCATTTTCCTTGGTTGGGTGCAGTGACTCAGACCTGCAATCCCAGGATTTTGGGAGGCCAAGTTAAGGAGATCACTTGAGCCCTGGAGTTTTGAGATCAGCCTGGGCAACATGGCAAAACCCAATGTCTACAAAACAAAACAAAACAAAACAAAACAAACAAACACACAAAATAGCCAGAAGGCTGAAGAATTGCTTGAGTCAGGGGAAGTCAAGTGGCAGTAAGCCTTGATAGCGTGATTGCACTCCATTCTGGGAAAAAGAGCGAGACCTTGTCTCAAAAACAAAAACAAAAACAAAAGACACCTACAAAAACAACACCTTATTGTTCTCATTTGTCAAAATCAATAAATCTGAATGCTGTTGGTTGTCATATAGGGAAGTTAACTTGCTTAAGGTAGAAGAATAACATACATCTTAAAAAAATAAGCTACCCAGGTCCAGTAAAAATCAGCCAGGTAAAAGGAGAGTGTGATAGTTTATTCCTTGCACACAGCATACTGTTTGCTTAGAATGAACAGGAGAAACAAAACTGTTAGAAGTAGTAGAAAGTGCATTAGATAAAATGATGTTTGTTTGAAAGTGTTTTTCTAATTGTAATGCAATCTATTATTCTAATTTATTATTATCACTATTGTAAATCATTAGACATGGATTTTAATCCCAATTCAGCAAACTAATTATCAGTGAGATCTTGGCCAAGTGTTTCATCTTCTCTTGACCTAAATCTGCTCCACTCTAAAGTGATATAATTAAACTAGATAATCTCTAAGGTCTCTTCAAATTAAAAAAAAATGTTATTTTATTGAAGTCCAAATAAATATGTTGCATCTTGGATGAGTTAAAAACCACATAATTAATTATGTAAATTAAGAACTCGAACCACATTCATTAAAAAATAATCAACAGGTGTTAAAATAATTTTAGTTTTGTAAATTTCTGTAAATTTAGGTGCATATCTTTATTCATGTTCATTTTTTCTTTAATGTATAGACATGTGAGTGATTTACCATCTACATTTTTAAAAGCTAGATTCTCTAATTTTAGTGATTATTAACGAGTGAGATTAGGTTTCTAAAATGGTGAATATGTCACTTCTCAAACATATTTTCATTCCTTTTCTCTTTTTTTTTTTTTTTTTTTGAGAGAGGATCTCTGTCACCCAGACTGGAGTGCAGTGGCACAATTATCTCACTGCAGCCTTAAACTTCTGGTCTCAAGTGATCCTCCCACCTCAGCTTCCCAAGCAGTTGGGACTGCAGGGGAGTGCCACCATTCCCAGCTCATTTTAAAATATTTTTGTAGAGATGGGGCCTTGCTATGTTGCCCAGACTAGTCTCCAACTTCTGGCCTCAAGTGATCCTCCCTCATCAGCTGCCCAAACAGCTGGACTCACATGTATGAGCCACCATACTTGGCCTTGTACTGTACTTTCTTACATTTTTTTTCTCTTTGTAACTACATGGCAGAGCATTTGGTATACAGAAATTCTCCATTGTAGTTCTCAGTTTTCCAGACGAATAACTAATTAACGGAATTTTCCAGGTACAAACACAGTATCTCAAAAATGAAGTCACATGCATTCAGTTAAGAGAGAATGAAGAGAGTATTCTTCCTCAACTTCTCTGTTACTTTCTAGCTAATACCCACTTAAAATGTATGGTGAAATGCTTAAAATTTAATGTTGTTTATTACTTCAATTTCTTATCCTTTGTATTTTTATAATCTCCCCTTTAAAACCCAGCGACTGAGTTCTTAGGTACTTTTCTTTAAAGGCAATTGGGTTACTCTCTGCATAATATTAGCACTCTGCATTTCTTCAATTAAAAGTACCAAATGAATGAGAAGGGTGAACGCTGTCTCACATATAACATGAATGTGCTTTTCAAGAAAGGGAGGTAAGATAAAGACTTGTCTTTAGATAAACAGAATTAATTGAAACTTTAGCAAATATCAGCTTTTCTCTTTGTGACTTTACTCCTTTTTTTTTTTTCTTCTGTGTCTATGCTTACCCATGTACTCTTTAAAGCCTTGTGGGGAATGATTTCCATATTCTGGGAAACAGAATGGAGGCTTTGGTGCTGATAAGGGAGCTAAGCCATTGCAAACTTCTGGAGAGAAACAAAGTTTATGAGAAAAGTTTCCATTTCCTTGTGCTTTTTATCTTGAGCAAAGTTTAAGGTTTCAAGGGCATATGATCGTAGTAGAATTGCCACAAGGTGGTGGAATCAGCTCTCAAAATGTATAGTGGTACCTTTAATATAGGTGATAGAGAATGACTCATATCTGTAATCAGAAAAGAGAGTTCATTTGGGGATATGTGGATCAGTCAAAAGTAATCCATTTTGACCAAAAGTACTATTAATCAATCAAAGCAAGATCATCTATGGTTTGAAAATAATTTTAGTAGGATAATCTTTTTTTTGCCTTCAAAATGGCCTTACTCAGAACTCTGACTATACAACAGATAAAAGTGAGGTTTTGTTTGTATACATTTACTTTATAATTAACTTCATATTTGTTACATTTGCTTGTTGTAAAGTCAACAGTTAGAACAATATTTAATCCACAATACATTTAAATGTAAGTATAACCACCCTAATTAAAGACAGAGCCTATTGGGGTGAAAGAACAAAACCATCTATATGTTGTCTATAAAAAACTCACTACGAATATAAAGACGTAGCTCCGTTAAAAGTTACAGAACAGAAAAGGTTGAATGATGCAGACATTAAACATAAGGAAGTTGTGTGACTCTGTCAATATCAGGAAAAATTGACTTCAGAACAAAGAATGTTACCAGGGATAAAGAATAATATCACATAATAATAAAGGGGTCACTTTATCCAGAAGATACAAGAATTTTAAATATAAATGCACCTAATAACAGAGCTTCAAAATATGTAATCCCAAACTGGCAGAAGTGGAAAGATAAATAGATAAATCTGCAATTATAGTTGAAGATCTCCACCCTCAGTTTCTCACTGTGGTTTCACGTGGCCGCTTCTGGAATGTCTTCCTCTCCCATAAAGGATAGCAGTCCTATGGATTTAGAACCCCATTTATCTTTAGTTACTTCCTTAAAGACTCTGTCTCCAAAAATAGTCACATTGGGCTTTAAGACTTCACCACACAATTTAGTCCCTGACAGTCCACTCTTGCCAGCAATATTTATGTCCTTCTCTAATGCAATATAGTCATCTTGTGAAGGTTAATTTTATGCACTAATTTGACTAGGCTAAGGAACGCTGAAATAACTGGTAAAACATTATTTCTGGCTGTGTTTGTGAGAGTATTTTCGAAGAGATTAGCATACGAATCAGTAGACTGAGTAAAGAAAACTTATCCTCACCAATGTGGGGGTGATCATCCAATTTTTGAGGGTCCAAGTAGAAATAAAAGCAGATAAAAGGTGTATTCTCTCTTTTCTTGATCCAGGACATCCATCTTTTTTTTTTTGCTCTTGTACGTTGGAGCTCCCAGTTTTCCAGCCCTCAGACTATGGGACCAATACCAGCAAACCTCCAGTTTCTCAGGCCTTCAGCCTTGGAGTGGGGGTTACAACACTGACTTCCGTTTTTCTCAGCACTGGGCTTAGGCTGAATTATGCCACTGGCTTTCCTGGTTCTCCAGTTTGCAGATGGCATCTTATGGAACTTCTCGGGCTACACAATTGCATGAGCCAGTTTTCATAATAAATCTCCTCTTACACATATCTATATGTATTTTATTGGTTCTGTTTTTCTGGAGAACATTGGCCAATATACAACCCATCCCAATATCCCCAAAAGTCTTAACTCATTCCAGCACACATTTCAAGTCCAAAGTCCCATCTAAATATTATCTAAATCAGGTATTGGTAAAATTCAAGGTATGAATCATACTGGCGCAAAATTCCTCTCCAGCAGTGAAACTGTGAAACCAGACAAGTTCTGTGCTTTCAATATATAACGGTAGGAAAGACATTTCCATCCCAAAAGGTGGAAATAAGAAAGAAGAAAGAAGTGATGGTCCCAAGTAAGTCCAAACTAGCAAGCCAAGGCTCAAAAACAATCTTCTTTTGCTCAATACTCTACACTCTGGTCCCACTGGGTGTCAGATCATCCCCACAGCCTTAGGAGGTAGACTTACCCCTGTGGCTCTACAGGGTGGCCTTGCACTGAGGCACTGGACAGTGGCATTTTTGCCCTAATCTCTGAAACTCAGGAGGAGAGAGCCTAGCCCGTGGTGTGAGGGGCAGCCCTGATTTTTGAATCACTTTCAGGGTCCTTCTTCCTTTTATTTCAAGTATATTTGAAGCTGGAAAACTTTATTGTCACATCCTGTAGCATTCCAGAAGTCTGACAGCCTTCTTTTATTCTTTCCCATTTTTTCTGTCCCCTTTAGTCTCAGCTGAACAGATTACCTAGGGATTTAATCAGCCCACTTGGTTGAAGCCAGAAATAAAGATACATACGTATCTTTTTATGAAGTAATCGACAGCTAAACCCCTGGTGTTCTCTCCAGAACATGCTTTCTAAGGTTTTGCAATATGGATAGGTTGAGAAATTTTCAAATCTTCAAGTTCTGGTTCTTTTTGCTTAACAATTCCTCTCGTTTATCTTTTTCTTCTCTCTTTTTACTATAAAAGGTAAAAATATGCCAGACTGCACCTTTAATACTTCACTTAGAAATTCCCTTCACAAGGCATCCAAGGTTATCACTCATGGTTCTATCTTCGAGAAAACATGAGAAAACAATTTGGCCAAGTTTCTTGCCACTTTGTAATGTGAAAGTTGCCGATAGCAGAATGATTTCTGGCCTGACTTTTGTCAGGTCCAGACAGAGTAGGACTGGGAAGGCACAAAGGAGAGGAGGCCCATGCTTACTTGTCTGAAATAAGAAGTTTTGCCAAAGACTTTCTAAAACATTCCACAGGAAACCCTTTTACATCCTTCACACCTCTTCTGCTTTGACAAGGTTTATCTGGTGGCTTGCCATTCTATGCATTCTAAATTCTAATCCTTATTCTCATTCCTGAATAAACTTAACATATTTGGCGATAATTTTCTTTAGTTTTTTTTTTTTTTCAGGTTGATAATAATAAGGATTGCATTTTTTCAAGCTTCTAATAACATGTTCCTCATTTTCATCTGAGATCTATCCCGAAGCATCGCATCGCATTCACATGTCTACCAACATTCTGTTCATGGAGATGGATGTATTTTGTAAGACAACAGAAGGTTGTAAATGGCTGCTTCTCACTGTGTCCTTATCTGGGCTTTATTCTCTCTTTCTCTGTCACTCTCTCTCTGTCTGTCTCTCTCTCCCTCTGTGTGTATGTGTGTGAAAGAGAGAGATAGCGAGAGAGAGAGAGAGAGAGGAAGAGAGTATGCTCTGGTATCTTTTTCTCTTCTTGTAAGAACACCAGTCCTATTGGATTAGGTCATCACTCTTACAACCTCGTTTTGTCTTGGTTACCTCCTTAAAGGCCCTATATACAAATACAGTCACCTTGGGGCTTAGGGGTGCAATATGTGAGTGTGAGGGAACACAATTTGTCCATAACAGTAACAAACTACCAACGCTTAGTGGCTTAAAAACAAAAACAGCTTTGATTTAGCTCATACATTTTTCAGTTTGGGTAGGACTCAGTTCAGCTTGTCTCTGCTCCATTCAGTGTCAACAGGGGCAGCTAGAAGGGTGTTATTTCCTTATGGGTCTAGCAGCTGATGCTGACAGTCATCTATAATCTTAGTGGAGGGTGTCAGCTGTACATCTACAAGTTCTATGAGGTAGCTAGTTTTCAAAGGTGAGTGTTTCAAGAGATAGAGAAAGAGCCAAGCAGAAGCCGTATTCCACCTATGACCTAGCTTCTAGAGTCACACAATATCACCTATTTTACATTTTATTTATAAAGTTCTACCTGGTTTCAAGCAGAAGAAAAATAGACTTTTGCTCTTGATGAGAGAATAGCAAGGATCTAAAAATATTGCTGTAGAAGGAGAAATATTACCGTGACCATTTTTTGAAAATACAATTGACCACATTATATATGGTTACCATGCTTTGAGAATTATAAATTGGTATCTTCTCTTTGGTTTACCACTAATCACATCTTCTCTTGCAGTTTTGTGTCATAGCAAGTAATCAATCATAAATATTTTTCTTTTACCTCAGAATCATCAAAACACAAGGGCAGAAGCCAACAGGACTTTATGCATGGCTCAGCAATTTGCAGATTTATTGGATACTATTTATATTTAATCAAATATACCTACTTATAAAGGGCAAGAGTTTTAGCACAAGACAACAAACCACTTATTTTAGCCTGGAAGGTGGCTGGATGCAAGCAACTGGAGGAAAACAGACAAGCATAGTAAACTGCTTTGGAAAATATTTTGAAAGCAAACTAAATTCCCTAAATTATTCTATAGCTAAGCATTATAGATTGTGGCTCATTTTCTCAAGTCAATGTGTTAAAAATAAATGCTTGAAATTAATACGTCAAGTATTTAAGAATAAAAATAATATGTGTAATAAACTTAATAAACTTTGTTACAGGCCTTTACAAAGAAAATGAAAAACTCATTGTTCAATCTCCCTATCTATTGTCTTTTTTTTTTTTTTCCTTCTTTCCTAGCCTCTTTCCATTTTAGGGTAAGATTTCCCAGTGACACTAACCAACACACAACCTTACTGTTTCTCTGAATCTCACTTTCTTCCTCATTTTTCTCTGATGGAGGTGACATAACATAGGAAAACATTCCTAAATGGCTGCCTGTCTTTGAGGCCTTCCCAGGTTAGATGCTGGTTACCCTGTGGTCATTACAGGAAAATACAAATTGTCATTTCGTGCCCCTACAGGAACTGACTGTGGGTTTGTCTTCACTTTGACTGGCGCCAGGCAAATATGAGATGCAAAGTTGTGTTGAACCACATAATAATTCCGATGGGCATTAAATTTTAAGTTTGTTCAGAAAGAGGATGAATTTATGAATTACAGAACAGTGAATCCTTTGAGGAAGAAGAGGAAACATAAAATGAGATGCAATATAGATTTATATGCAGTGTTGAAGTTCGTTGGCATTGTTTTTCAGATATTCTTATTTTTGTATGTGACATGCAATTATTTAGTTCAGACAGGTAAGTTCTTGGTGAAGAAGGGAGAAGGAAAAATTGAAACAAAAATGAAATGACAGCATTAAAAAAAAGCAACACAGCAGGCAGTTTTCGAACAGGTGAAATGAATAAACTCCATTATTAAAATAGAACAATATGATAATGTTAGTGTATGAGATACTTATTTAGAATCTACTAAAACCTATTATTTCTCAGTAGATGCTGTTTTGTATATTGCTTCCCATGAGAAAATGTCCTGCAGACTAAAATGCTGGAGTACTTTAAGGAGCAGACTGTTATATGTCACCTGGATTTAAGAGAAAAATTTATTCATCACTGAAGTTTTTCTCAGACTAAAAAGATAAATAAATACTTACATAAAGAGGTAACAACCAAGCTTATAAAGATAGGTTCTTATTTTAATTTGGAACAGTTCTACTCTTAGAAAATCTGTCAACTAAAGCACACAAATTGAATTGTGTTTATTTTATTGTAATTAAGTCAAGAGTGGACATTTTCTACACTATCCCTTAAGAAATAAACAATAAGGTAAGTTACTTTTTACTTTTTTTTTTACACTATTTATTTTCCCAATATGAAACTAATTAGTGAGCTCATTCTTTTAACAGCTGTCCCTGTTGTTCAGGATTTTTCTAAGAAGATTAGGGCCACTGGATGGAAAACAGAACTTAAAAAATCTAATAATAATAATAAAAAACCCACAAAGCATGTCTGAAGAATTAAGTAAAAACAATAAATAAGTCATTTTACAAGAGTTCAGTGATCTTGAACTTCCTATTCCACTTACCCACATTGAGGTTGTGTTGGTTAGTGTCAGTGGGAAATCTTACCCTGAAATGGAAAAATATTAGCAATGAGTCAACCTCAAAGGGTTCACATTGAGTTTGAATACGTATCCTGAGTTCAAACGTCTATTGGGATCTTAGTTAAACCTCCTCCATCTACTAGTGCAGACCCAAAACTTCGAGAGAACTGGCTTTTTTCCAGTATTGCTTCTGCATCTTCTGTTCCTATCAGAATATTAATTTCTAAATTCCCTATATCCCTTAAGTTTGATATATTTTCCATTCATGCTCAATGGGTGTTCCTTTTTCACAGACTTAGTAAGGTTGAAAGAAAATTTACATATGCAGAAGATATGCAGTGTTTGGGAAAAGGTGAAGAAAATGTAATACCAAAGAAGTAAAACTCAGAGTTTTAGAGCCTCTGATTCTAAGTGAATATGAGAAACAAATGGGAAAAGAAAAGGTTAAAATTTTAGAAAATACTGCAAAAATGTCTGACAATAAGTAAAAACAGTGTTAAGTTAGCTGGTTACGTATATTAAATGTCATTTGATGAGGTCTTTGTAAAAATAATTCAAGCTATTAGATCTTTGGTTTGCACTGCCAAGCATAATTTATCCATTATCTGTTCCTCATTAAATCAGAAAATTTCATATAATGTATCTTAGTAATTTAAAAAATGTGATATGGGGGTTGGGAATTCTGAACATCAATATTCTTATTACTAGATTTTCCTCATACTACACAAGCCAAATCTTAAAGGAGGTTAAGTTTTATCCTAGAGCAATTCCTTAGCTATGACATCTTAAAATTTCATGCCAGTGTGTTTAGAGTTGAACAAATTAGGAAGATATGGTGAGTAAAACTGGCCCTTTTGTAATTCTATAATAAATTGTTATTATATATTTTGCTACCTTTGTTTGCAACTTCTAATCAAATATTTGATTGAGGCAATGATCATTAACAGGTGATAAATAATATTAGATGAAAGATTGCTACAGATATTCATGAGACATAAAAATATCACCACAGATATTACTCGTTAGTCACCAAGGGAAAAAGATATACTTTTATAGAGAAGGGATAGGCTGTCACCCCATAAACTGAGAATCCAATGTTAGCATCACTAATAGTGCAGATTTAATGTGTGTCTTATTGTGATGCAGTATGAGGTACATAGCATCACCTATAAAGTATTATGTTGCATCACACTCCAGCACAATGTTTGTTCTAATTGACTTCAAGACTTCTGTTGAATATTGAGAGAATTTCAAGATGAAGTGAGTATTAAATGGCACAAAAAATTAAGTTTGCTAAGTGCAATAATGGTGTTTTCTAATACAGGAAAATATTATCTTTATGGATTGTAGATAGTGATGTGGTGATCTATTTAGGGCTCAAATGTCATGATGTCTATATTTACTCTAAATTATAACACAAAAATAGATTAAATAACATAGTAATTGCCAGTTGTTAATTGTGATGATGAATGTATTACTCAGGGTTCTCCAGAGAAACAGAACCAAATGAATGTATGTCTGTATATATACATACGTGTGTGTGTATATATGTACATATATGTATATATACATACTCATATGCGTGTGTGTATGTGTATATATATACACATATTTGTGTGTGTGTGTGTGTGTGTGTGTGTGTGTGTGTGTATATATATATATATATATATATAGAGAGAGAGAGAGAGAGAGAGAGAGAGAGAGATTTATATTAAGGGAATTTTGTTTTAAAGAATTGCCTAAAATGATTATGGAGGCTGGTAAGTCCAAAATACGTGGGGTGGATGAGGGAAGGGCCAATATTCAGGTGAAGTCTGAAGGCCATTTGCTGGGGAAAGCTCAGTCTTTTGTTCATTTCAAGTTTTCAAATGATTGGATGAGGCCCATCCATGTTATGGAGGACAATCTGCTTTACTCAAAGTTCATGGATTTAAGCATTAATCTCATCCAAAAACCTGCTTACAGAAACATCCAGAATAATGTTTGACCACATATCTAGACATTGTGACCCAGCCAAGTTCACACATAAAAGTAACCATCACAATGGGGTATATGAAACTTTATTATTAGTTTTCTACCTTTCTGCTAGATTTAAAATCTTCAAAATTAGTATTTTTAAAAATATTTAACAATTTATTTCTTATAAAATGTTTCATTAGTTGTTGTTTCATTAGTTGTATGAAAAATTAAAATATGAATTCTGAGAATACAGAAAAGTATATTATCAGTGCTTACTTTATCAACCTTAGTCAATGACACTTCCACACTGCTCTTTACAGCATTATACAGAGAACTGAAAAGAAAAAGAAAAAAAAAATTGAAGTCTTTGATGTTTCAAGTAGGAAAAACAGATGTGAAAGATTCAGCGGTTTAGGTTTCTGGTATATTTTATGTTGCATCTGTGGAGAAAAATGAAAAAAATATTCTAATCCCATAGAAGCTTTCAAAGGAATTTTATTTTAATTGCAAGTCCAAATCAATTACATCATTCAGTGATATCTATATGGACATGTTTAAACAGGATTTGACATATCTCGTGGTCTCATGGCTTGTAGTGTTGAGACAAATTTCATTTTAATAATTGAATACTCTTTAGTAATGACAAAAGATTACTCAACCCATTTAGAATATTTGGGGAATAGCTGAGAGATGGTATGATTGCACTCGAGATTTCCGACAGAGCTCAAATTAGAGAAAAATACAAGTAAAAATATGCTGGTATTGTTTGAGATAACAACCAAGGCACTTAGTAAATAATTTTAAAAAGTAATGCCTGATTCATTGATTTAAATCGAAACAATACAACTATGAGTTGGAGTTAACTGTGCTCACAGGAGAAGTGCCACTGGTGGAAAAAAGTGTCTAGCTGGAGCCACTGGGACAAAAATAGGAAGCAGACAGGGAACAGAGTGGCTTTTTTCCTCCTCCAGTCCTCCAGACTCCATCTAGCACCACCTATTCTCAATGTCCAACAGGGAGACAGTTGGGCAAAGCAGAAATTTGGTTTATAGATGTCCAGTGCCAGCATCACACAAAGCAGTATTGAAGGTTGGGCTTGAAGCTTACTATGCAGCACACGTGCTGCTGATAACAGGTCACTGAATATAATTAAGAATTTTTATCTCAAGTAAAATCATGTATTATAGAAACACTCTATATATCATAAAGCTTTGGCCATTATTGCCTCTACTTTTTCTCCTTAGGTTACCTTTGGCCACTTTATTCTCATTATCCCTTCCCTCAAAGTTGAGGAGAGAAGAAATAGAAAAAATAGATATGAAAATGTATAGAAATTACAGTTTGAAGAGAAGATTAGAGACTAAGCCAGCCACTATCTTATATTCTGGGAAATGTAGATGTCTGGTGAACACAAATGCCTTTGTGATCTTTAACACAGTATTTTATTGCTTATTAAACCTTCCTTCCAAAGTATTAAGCACAGCTGAAAATATGATTACATAAACTAGGGATTAGAGTATGATCTAAAACTTCTGCAGGAGCATTTCTTTTTTTCTTTTTTGTTTTTTTTTGAGGTAGGGTCTCACTCTGTCACCCAGGCTGGAGTGCAGTGGCAAGTCATGGCTCACTGCAGCATCAACCTGTCCAGGCTCAAGTGAACACCCCACCTCAGCCCCGCTACTAGCTGAGACTACAGATGTGTGCCACCATGCCTGGCTAGTTTTTGTAATTTTTTTGGTTGAGATGGGGGTTTTGCATGTTGCCCAGGCTGGTCTTGAATTCCTAGGCTGAAGAAATCCACCTGCCTCAGCATCTCAAAGTACTGAGATTACAGGCATGAGTCACTGCGCCTGGACACATTTCTTATTTTATACTAAAAATAGAATTACATTGGGTTTCTTATTTTAATAAAAAAAATTAGCCCCCTCCATCTATAAGGTGTTGCATGTTTAATGTGTTACTTGATTAACAACAACACACAGCCACATACCCCATAGATACATAGTTTAAGAAACATGACAGCAAATCATTTATCCATGTGTCACTTAAATGTATAAATGATGCCGGCTTTGTTAACATAGTCATGAATTGCTTAACAACAATAAAAATGGGGTATGTTCTCAGAAATGTGTTGTTAGGTAATCTTGTGTGTAAACATTATAGAATGTACTTACACAAACCTAACTGACATAGCCTACGGCACATATTGGCTATGTGGTATATCCCATTGCTCCCAGGCTACAAACCTATATAGCATGTTACTATACTGAATACTCTAGGCAATTATAACACAATGGTGAGAATTTGTTTATCCAAACATAAAAAGTACAGTAAAAATAGAGTATAACAGACAAAAATGATACACCTGTGTAGGGCACTTACTATGAACGGAGCTTTCAGGACTGGAAGTTATTCTGGGTGAGTCAGGGAAAGAATGTGAAGGTCTAGGCATTACTGTGTGCTACTGTAGACTTTATAAACACTGTAGACTTAGGATATACTAAATTAAGTTTTGAAAAGCTTCTTTAATAATAAACTAGTTTTAGCTTAGTGTAACATTTTTACCTCATAAGCTTATTTTTTTAAATGTTTTCACTCTTTTGTAATAACATTTACCTTAAAACAAAACACCTTATACATTTGTACAACAAAAATATTTTCTTTCTTAATATCCTTGTTCTACAATTTTTTTTCTATTTTAAAAATTATTTATTTTTTACTTTTTAAATGTTTTTGTTAAAAAAGACTCACACACATTAGTTTAGGCCTACACAGGGTCAGAATCATCAATATCACTATCTTCCACTTTTGTACATTCTGCCATTGGAAGTTCTTTAGGGACAACAACATACATGAAGTTGCCATCTTTTATGATAATAATGTCATTTTCTGGAATACATTCTGTAGGAACTGCCTGAGGCTGTCTTACTGTTAAATTTTTCCCTATTATGAAAAGAGTACATTCTAAAATAATAACAAAACTATAGTACAGTAAACACACAAGCCAGTGACATAGTCATTTATTATCAACTATTAGTTACTATACATAATAGTACGTGCTACACTTTTATATGACTGGCAACACGATAGGTTTATTTACACCAGCATCACCGCAAACACGTGTGTAACAAGTTTTGCTAAGACATTAAGGCAGCTACAGTGTCACTAGGCAATAGAAATTTTTCAGCTCATTATCATCTTATGAGACCACTGTTATATATGTGGTGGTCTGTCATTGACTGAAATGCTGTTATATAGTGTATGGCTACATAAATAAAAATATATCTATAGAATCATAGAGATCTATAGAATCATAGAGACTCATATTTATCAATATAATCATATGTGAAATTATTTGTATTGAAGCTAAACAATAGAGCAGAAAAATCACAAGACAGTGGATCTAAAGACTGCTATTATGTCTAGTCTTTCAATATGTGAAGGCTTTGGCAAGTTAACCTGACATTTTTGGCATTTTGTCGTCTTTCAAATAGTGGTAATGCTTAGTCTTCATAGGGAACTAACGCTTCGGTTCCAACTCTGTGCCAAGCACTATATTTTAATAAATATTTACAACATCTTAATGGGATACATAGCATTATCTTCATGGAACAGAAAAGAAAACTAAACTTCAAAAGGAATAGGGAAAGGAAAGATTAAAGTCACAAAGCTAAGTGATAATCAAGACTTGAACCAGCGATTTCCTCTCCAATCTAGGATAAAACAATGTATGGGATGATATGAAGTGGTATATAAATGTATTAATTCAGGGTAATTTCTCTTTCAGCTTTCACCATTTTAAAACAAGAAAGATATTTTCAAAAATCTCCCATCAAGCTTGTGGGCAGCAAATCTTAACACAAAAATTAATCCTCTAAGAGGAGGAACGGTTTCTTCCTTTGCACCTCCAACTTAGTTTCCTATGATTCGTTTTATTTTTTGACATGGATTGAATTATCCCAACAATCACTCAGATTTTCACCTATTGAATGTTTTGTGTTACAGGGAAAAACAATATTTGTTAAGATAACTTCAAAGTGTGTTTCATTCCCTTGAGAAATGAGAAAACCTCATTCTTCCAATATAACCATGGTCACATCATGTGTTTGAAACTATTTCTTTCCCCCACGGTTAATTTGTTCCTCCAATTCCATTTTGTAAAACGTACTTTTTTTCTGCAACTGAATTCACAATTCCTATACTCAATACTTCATTTAATTTCTCCTTTATCTGAATTCTATCAGTATTTAGAGTTCATGGCAAATAAATAATAGTGTATGTGTGTGTGTGTGTGTGTGTGTGTGTGTGTATTTCCTCTAAGGTAAGCATAAGAACACTCAATATTTGGTGGTAACACTTCAGTGTTGTTTCATATTGTTACCTGGTATTTTTCAGAGTATTATTATTGCTTTCCAATTAGATTATAAATGCCTTGAAATAAGCCAGATTTTCATTATTATCTCAAAAGCTTACAGCAACAATTGTCATATTGCAGTTGCTTATGCAATTCAATTAGCATCATTAATTCATCAAGATTTTATCATAATGGTTATTTAAATTCATCACTATATTGATATAGACTCAGCTTCAATCTCTATTAATAACCTTATTTAAAAAGCTGCACATAACATTTAATAGGCTGAAGAAAGGGATGTATGGAAGTAATGAAATAATGTTTTCCATTTTATAAATTGAGTCTCTATAATCATTTCATTGAAAATATTTAAATCTGTAAATTAGTTATTTATGAGAAGGAATAAGTGAAAACAAATTACTTCAGGGAAAATGATTCTCCCTTAAAACCAGAGTGTATACTAGTAACCAGAAGTCATGATTACCTGGATGGGTATGACTAGCTTAATACAATTTTTTCTCTTATTGTTCCACAGTTGTCCCACTGTGGACATTCCCCTGTATCAGCACTCCTATTGGTATCACCCAAAGAGCAGGGTAAAGTTTCTGTTAAAGTAGAAAGGTAGACTGTGTAAGTATAAACTTTCCCTGAGACTTTCTGCCAATCTGGCAAAATTCAGGTCAATAAATCTGAACCACCTCTGAGACTGGGCCCATAGAACAGCCATTGTTGGGGCCAGGTCCAAACCAGCTTTATCCTTCGATAAGTGTGCTGACCTGAATAAATTCAATCAGAAGGCTTTATTCAGTTCCAGGTGAAAAAAAAATCTCTTAAAAGAATCTCTTTTAATACATCTACCCTGACAGTTATCAGGGCTATCAGGAGAAAAGGAATTGTTAGGATAGATCGTGATCCTGATACCACATTTTTAGAATCAGCTTATTCAGGTAAAAGGTAAGGCATTTTACAGGACAAACTGAAAAAGAAATTGCAGTCATTGCCTTGTTAAACCTTGGAAGAAATGAAGAATTTCAGTCTTTGGTGCTGTCAAAGTGACACCATTCATCATCCTTGAATTGGCTCTTGGCTTTAAAATAAATAAAACAAACCAGAGATCCTCTTCAGAGTCCCATGATAAAGAAAGGCCACTCCCTACTGTAGCTCTTCTCGATTTGGGAGTTGATAGCAAAAAAAAAAAAAAAAAAAAAAAAAAAAAACCCAAAAAAACAAAAAACAGATTTCAAGAATACTGAATACTCCCAAGACTGAAAACCACACTGGAGGGAAACAGTCTCAAGAAGTTACTAAACTAGATATTGATTACAAATGGGCGGGGGGGCTGTTTGTTATTTGATTTTTCAGTTTCCAAGGAATGAGGTGAAATTCACATCTCTCTGAAAGAAAGCATGCTTTGGTTCCTGGAAGCAAGAGTTTACATGACTTGAGTTCATTTAAAGAGAATAATTTATATTGGCATGAATACATAATAGCAGGGAGTTCTAACTGTCCAAACACGATATATAATACCCTGAGAAAAAATGTGGACCATGTTGTAATGTCTTCTGTATTTCACGTTATGAGAAAGCATAAGAACTAAATCATTTCAAAATCACCTATCTACTCAGGTTTTTTAAGCTACATTTGTCAAACAGCATCCTGGCATCAGTTTGAGATACAGGGGTAGCTTGTGTTGTAATTAACTGTCTACTCTCTAAGCTTGCCTGAAAAACTTGAAAATGAGTGACTTGCAAAGGATATCAGAATGATGTTGTGGCCTTTTATCAAGTTTCTCTTCAAGAGAAAATAATAGATAAATAGCCAATGAGTTTTTAGAAAACCATAGACCAACTTATTCGGTGTGAGAGGGAAAATTTCTGCATCTTTAATTTGTGGACAGAAACTTCCCCAGCTGTTACCAATTAAACCCTGCTCACTGCTTCTGGTAGATACATCTCTGAACTGAATACATTTGCAGGCTTTGTTTCCTTTTGTTCAAATTAAATCTCAAACAAACCAACTCCTCTGAATTAATGTAATAGCAGTTGAGTATTGGGTGCTGTCTCCCTTGAGTTTCTTTATCTATAGATCAGACTTTTGCATGTCAGGGTTTATTAAGAATATTTATGTGTTAAATCTAGAAATGAAGATTTAAATTCTAATGAATATACTTTAATTCTAAGGTTGAAAGATATCTGAACTGGAGAGTGATTAAAACTAGCTTTTATTTCAGTAAATGACCAAACAAAAGAGGGCATAGCCCACAAGAAAGTGTATGAGCCAGGAGTGAGGAAGTATTACTCCTGGTTTCTTGTGCCACATGTTGGCGGTGGAGCCTAAGAACAGTCATTTGATTGAGCCTCAATTTTCTTACCTAGAAAGTAAGAACGATTAAAATTCTCTGATAAGCTAAGGGTCCACACTGAGGTATTTTAGATTTTACTGTTACAAAGGAAGAACAATAAATTTACTTTCCTTATGTAATGCTCTTAGTAGAGTCATTTGTGAGTAATGGAACTTTACAATATTCTGCTCCCACGTCTTCACAGACGAGTTCATTAACACTTGTGGGCTTTCAGAAATCTATTTTTACTACTGAGAACTAAAAACCCTACTGGTAACTGCAATGTGAGAATTCATTACATTAATGAAGATGCTATTGCTATTCACCATGATTTCCAAATTTAGAATGCCAGTATGTTGCTTAACATATATGCGTGTGTGAAAAGTATTATTCCACATGTTCTGTAATATAGCGATTGCTGCTCGTATGCTGTGGTTGGCTGAAAAATGACCTCTCAAAAGATAGCCACTGGAACCTGTAAATGTTAACATGTGAAAAAAGGGTCTTTGCAGATGAAATTAAATTAAAGATTTTGAGATGTGGAGATCATCCCAGGTTATCAAGGTGGGCCCTAAATGCATCTTTGTAAGAGGGAGGCAGACGGAAATTTTACACAGAGAGAAGAGAATAAAGCAAATAATTACAGAGGCAGAGATGGGAGTGAGTGGCCACAAGCCAAGGACTGGGGGCAGCAACTAGAAGCCAGGAAAGGCAAGGAATGGAATCTTTCCTAGATCCTCCAGAGGAAGTGAGTGGAACCTTGACACTCAATTTCAGCTCGGTGAGACTGATTTTGTCTTCTGGCCTCCAGAACTGTGAGGGAATGCATTTTTATTGCTTTAAGCCACCAAGATAGCAACAATTTGTTACAGCAGCTACAGGAAACAAATACATATTCTCACTTTCAAACAGCATGGACAGTGAAAGTCTTGATGCCAGAGACTTGCTAAATAGCTGGGCTATAGTCACCTTTGCTTCTAATTTGCTTCCATTTGGCATCTCTTTCTGTAGATTCTACAGTTAATGAGAACGTTTTTAGAGTGTTATCATAGGAAAATTTGTGTACACGAGGGTATGCTGTGACACTTACTTTTGATAAATGGAGATTATATAACTGAATTTTTCTTGAGTGCTTTGTTCTCCAGGAAGCTGAACGTGAAATGTTAAATTTACCTCTTTATCATTTGGGCTCCTTAGTAGGTGCTTTCCTTTTCTATTAGGTGGAAATCTTCTATATTTCCTTGGCTCAAACTCATATTTCTATTTCAAAGTCAAAGTCGCTTGCAAAAGTTATCTTAAAACTCTTTCCAGAACAAGGAAGAAAATACACATTAAGTAAGGTAAGTACTGCTGGATGAATTCTATCCAACAAGTAGAGATTTGTTAACAACACGTTATAGGTTCAGCATTATAGGTTCAAGTTTAAATGTTCAAGTTTAACAACATTATAGGTTCAAGTTTCAATGTGTTTTGTCTTATTGGCTAGAAAATAAAATACTATTTAAATAGCCTTCAGCCTAAACATCAAATTCTTTTACAAATCATCCAGAGTACTTATCTACGTCACAAATTAAATTTTGTGATCTTCTTATTCCCTGGCTATCAAATCACCTTATTAACTTGATACATATAACTTACCCAACAATTATGGCTGATGACATAGTTAAAATTCAACTTTATTTTTGTCTTCTACTGTATTCAAATTGCATTCAATGAAGATATTTTTTCATGGATAAAAATAGATGCAGGGTTCTGTAGATATGTGCTCTCCTTTTTTATCAGGTAGAAATCCTCTATATTCTGTCAATCATATATACTACGTCTTCCATTAACTTGACGTCTCAAACACAGTCTCAATTTGGTAAATAGGATGTCTGGTCCTATATTAATGAAGATTATAAACGTGATTTATTGTCAATATTTTTTCTCCATTCCCAGCTTGAGCCAGCCCCAAATATGGATGCCTGCAGCAAGGAAGGGGCTGTACCCAGTTTCTTCCTCTTTGTTCATCATCATATCACATCCCCTTGGTCCCACAACTTGTCAGCTTCATTTACTAGATGCTGTTTCTTATCCTGAAGGGTCGAAGGAGGAGAAAAAACAAAGGAAGTTGACAGACTTGGAGAGTTTTGATTTCAAATTGTACCATCATTAGCTGGCTCTGTGCTCTCTGGGCCTAACAGGTGATGTTTTCTTCCTCCCTTTTCCTTCCCTCCCTCCCTCCCTCCCTCCCTCCCTCCCTCCCTCCCTCCCTCCCTCCCTCCCTCCCTCCCTCCCTCCCTCCCTCCCTCCCTTCCTTCCTTCCTTCCTTCCTTCCTTCCTTCCTTCCTTCCTTCCTTCCTTCCTTCCTTCTTTCCTTCCTTCTGCCTGCTTGCTTTCTTTCTTTCTTTCTTTCTTTCTTTCTTTCTTTCTTTCTTTCTTTCTTTCTTTCTTTCTTTCTTTCTTTCTTTCTTTCTTTTTTCTTTTTCTTTCTTTCATCCTTTCTCCCTTCCTTCCTTCCTCCCTTTCCTTCCCTTTCCTTCCTTCTTTCTTTCTCTCTTTCTTTCTTTCCTTCCTTCCTTCCTCCCTTCTTTTCTTTTCTTTTCTTTTCTTTTCTTTTCTTTTCTTTCTTTTCTAGAGTCTTGCTGTGTAGCCATGCTGGAGTGCAGCGACGTGATCTCAGCTCACTGCAACCTCCATTTCCCAGGTTCAAGCGATTCTCCTGCCTCAGCCTCCCGAGTAGCTGGGCTACACTTGGCTAATTTTGCATATTTTTAGTAGAGATGGGGTTTCACCATGTTAGCTAGGATTGTCTCAATCTCCTGACTTCATAATCTGCCCACCTTGGCCTCCCAAAGTGCTGGGATTACAGGCATGAGCCTCCATGCCTGGTCGATTCTTTCTTTCATAGTGCCCTTTCATGGGCTCTTAGAGGTCCTCATGCCCTACTTTGGTTCCCTTGACACCAGCAGATAAACCATTAATCTCTCTTTTGGTGGAGTCATGAAGACCAAGACTAAGGCTCTTTCTGCAGGTCCTAGGCATTCAGCTTGATGCATCAGCTTCTTTTTTTTCTTAGCCCCTGGAAGGGTCCTATGAGATAGGACTCAAGGTGACCCGAGACAAGATGACCCTTTTGTTCTGACCACCTCTGAGAGAGCAGGCCAATGATCCCATAGAGGCAGTCTCCTGCTATTGTTTGAAAGTAATCATCAGACCCCCCTTTCCATCCCTGTGTTGTGTAGAAGTTAAGCCAAGTCCACCGTCAGCCTGTGTCAGGCATGATTTTGCACCTGCCCTCTATCTGACTCAGCATCAAAGCGCACATTTCAAAGTTATCAGAGTAGTTCCCTTGAAACATGCCACCTCTTTTAAAGGTTTGAGGTGAAGAAACAGCTGTCTTTCCATTACAGTGGGTGCAAATAGCTTTCCCTAAAGGTATTTTCATCATGACATCTTTACCCTTTTTCCATACTCCGACCTGTGGTCCACGATTTGTTGAGAAGATTCAAGAGTCATAAGATTGGTTCATAGAGAATGTTTGAATATCTGCATATGTGTATTTCTCTCACACATCCTGAGGTGCTTGCCCTCTTCAGTACTGACACCTCAGTTATTGCAGTAGAAAGAGTTACATGCAAACATTCTGATAACCTGTGACCCTCAACCCTGGATGTGCACAGAATCACACAAAAAGTGTTGTGAAGCATCCATGCTTAGACCCCTCCCCAGGCTATGAATCACCATCTCTGTAGTCCAGTGATTAAAATCCAAATTTTTGAAAACTTAAGAGATGTGAAAGACAGTTAAGGTTTTGTTTCATTGATAAGCACTTTCAGAATCATAAATGATATGATACTTATGGGTGTCTGGGACTTTTATGGTGGAAATAGCATGAATATTACAAATTTTACTTTTATAAACAGTTTATTCTAAACAGTTTGTACTCTAAAGTGGTATTCTTATTTATAAAAATATGATAAATATTTAACAATATCTTCACAGAGAAATTATTAATCCATGAAGGTTTATGCCATTGGATGATTTGGATTTTCCTTTAACTTTCCTTTTGCTACAGAGTCATTTAGCAGGTAATCAAATATGTATCACACACATTCATAATGTCTTGGTGTGTGTTATTGCTAAAGGAGAAACCACGGTTTCACTTACATTTTCAATTCAAGTCCTTTGCTGGGGATTACTTTTCCCTAACCGAAGTAATAACATTGAAATATGTTTTGATTTACTTCCAAAGGAATAAAACTTTCCAGGAAAGTCTGCCCCCAAAAGTACAATATAAAAATATATTTATATAGTATCTTAACTAAAGAATCATAATTAAACACTTCAGGCAGCCAAATAAAATTCATCAGAAAGAAAAGCATTTGCTCTGCTGATTCATTTATGCCATCGTGCCTTGAGATAGCATGTAGAAGTCACTTGATGTTGCTATAATTTGGGCAATGTCAACATTAAGCTACCAAATCAATCGGGAAAGTAAATAATACGTCACACAGATATTTTTCTCAAGGCCTTGTTTTGATGTGAATTTAAACTTTGTTCATTCTTAACCATCTTAAACCACAATATTAAATCTAGACTCAAAACAAAAATTATAATTCAATGTAAATCATAAAAATATAAAAGATTATATTTAAAGTTAGAAATAATAGGTAGTCACCCAGGTGATGTGACTTAAGAGGCTTTGTCCCAGGAAAGTTTTTTCTTTTAAATCTAATCTGTGCCCAATATTTTAACTATTGTATTAGTTATGCATTGTTGTGAAACAAATTACCCTAGAACTTAGTGGC
The DNA here is from genome assembly GCF_007565055.1 of Rhinopithecus roxellana. Taxonomy (NCBI): domain Eukaryota; kingdom Metazoa; phylum Chordata; class Mammalia; order Primates; family Cercopithecidae; genus Rhinopithecus; species Rhinopithecus roxellana. The sequence goes on along the minus strand of NC_044549.1, from coordinate 14,452,976 downwards.
TTAAAATAGCACACATGTATTATCTTACAGTTTTTGTGGGTCAGGAATCTGAGCAGACGTTTTCAGGGTCCTCTGTTCTGTGGTCTCTCATAATCTAGGTTTTGGCCAGGGTTAGGGTCTTACTTGAAGTCTTACTTAACTGGAGAAGAATCTACTTTGAAGCTCACATACATGGTTCCAGGTAGGATTCAGTTCTTCACCAAGTTTTCGCTGGAGGCTACCTTCAGTTTGTGTTATGTAGGGTTTCTCTGCATAGCAGTTTGCTCTATCAGAGCCAGAAAGAGAGGAAATTGGCTAGCAAGAAGGAAGCCACAATATTTCTAACCTAATGTCTTTTCATGACTCTTTATATCCCCCTAAAATTTACACATTGAGATCCTCATCCCAATGATGTGATGGTAGCAGGAGATGAAATCTTTGGGAGGTGATTAGGTCATAGAGGCAGAGCCCTCATGAATGAGATAAGTATTCCTATAAAAAGAGGCCTGAGAAAGACCACTCACCATTTCCACCATACAAAGACAGAATGTACCCGCTGTGCACAAGGGGACCCTCACTAAACACCAAATCTGTCGGCATTTTGGTCTTGTACTTCCCATCCTTCAGATCTATGAGAAATAAATGTTTGTTGTTTAGAAGTTACTCAGTTTATGGCATTTTGTATTAGCAGCCTGAATAGAAAAAGACACTTTTCTTAGTCTGTTGTGTGCTGCTATTAGGAAATACCATAGACTGGTTAATTTATAAAGAACAGAAATTCACTGGCGTATGGTTCTGGAAGCAGAGAAGTCCAAGATTGAGGGACTGGCATCTGTCAAGGGCCTTCTTGCTGCATCATATAATTGAGGAAGTCATCACATTCCAGAAGGGCAAAGAGACTGCAAGGGAAAAAGCAAGAGGGGGCTGAACTCATCCTTTTATAAGGAATCTGCTCCTGCAATAACAAACCCACTCCCACGATAGCACCATTGTTATTAACGCTGTTGTATTGGGGATTACATTTCCAACACAGAACTTTGGGGGAACACATTCAAACCATAGCAACATTTAATCATGTAAGTGACATTGTATCACCTTTGGTATATATTTTTTTGTTGGCAGCAAATAGCTGGATCTAGCTCACCATCAGGGAGAAAATATTATACTAGGATGTGAGTTATAGTAGATTGAGGGTCATCTTAGAAAGCCATAGCCCAAATATGTCCAAATTCTTTTCTTGTATTTAAAAAAATTCAGTTAAAGGCATCATTAGCCATTCAGCTTCCTGTGCTATAAACTTGATGTCATGTTTAATTCTTCTTCATTTTCTCTCACTACTCACATCTAGCTCATCCCTAAGTCATGTAGATGCTTTGACCAGAGTTTCTTTTTTTTAAATCTTTTTAATATACTCAACTGTCACTGATATACTGAACATCTTTCATTTGGATGACTGCAAGAGCCTTCAAAGTTTGTTTCATGAGTTTTTATTACTCAAGTCCATCATTTCCTTAACTTGGTACTTGGCTTGGATTATTTCTTCTCTAGGGAACACTCTCTCTTCTTATCAACTTTTCTTGACAGCAAATTATTAGTCATTTATTAAGGCCCAGGTTAAATGCCACCATATCTGTGAAACCCTGGTTTTACTACATATGACACAGGAAAGGCCCTATCTCTAAGATGTTGGAAATAGATGATATATAGTAAAAAGGTCATAAAAAAATTGTACTCCAAGAAGAAAACCTTTCAGACCTGGACAAAGACTTGTGTTTGTTCTTCTTCTAAATTCAAGTAGCTACATGCAATTTTAAAATAAAGAATGCTATCTCCTGTCAGTAACCATCGGCCAGGGCAAAAAGGGAAAACACTGTGTCCTCACAAGGTAGAAGAGTGAAAGAGCAAAAGGTATCCTAAGCTAGTTATCTCTAGCCCTTTTATAAGGCACTAATCTATTCACAGAAGTGGGTCCCTCATGACTTAATCACTTCTCCAAAAGCCCCCACCTCATAATACTACCACAGGTATTACTCTGGGTTAAATTTCTACATGAATTTTGGAGGAGACACACATTAAAACCATAGTACAGACAGGATTTTCCTTAACATTCCATTTATTAATTTGAACAGAAAAAATATTTTTATTAGTTGTGCTTTGATTTAACAATATTAATTTTTAGGGGCTTTTGTTTTCCTGTAGTTACCTAATATATTATCAGTAGTGGTGGAGGGAGATCTAGGGTCAAAGTGCACAAAAGGAAAACAAGAAAACATTATCAAAGAAATAGGTAGCAGGCCTACTTCTTTCTTACGATAGATTTTACTTATTTTTCTTTTCTTTCTTTTTTTTTTTTTTGAGATGGAGTCTTGCTCTGTTGCCCAGGCTGGAGTACAGTGGCACAATCTCAGCTCACTGCAACCTCTGCCTCCTGGGTTAAGTGATTCTCCTGCCTCAGTCTCCCAGGTAGCTGGGTTTACAGGCGTGCACCACCACACCCGGCTAATTTTTGTATTTTCAGTAGAGATGAGGTTTCGCCATGATGGCCAGGCTGGTCTCGAACTCCTGACCTCAAGTGATCTGTCTGTCTTGGCCTACCAAATTGCTGGCATTACAGGCCTGAGCCACTGTGCCAGGCCAGGTTTTACTTATTTTTCTTGGTGTCCATATAACAGCTCATTACTCATTTGGGTGATCTAATACCCATTTGGGTGAGAGTAGGCATTGTGAATTTCTTTTGAGAGCTTGTGGTGAACAACTGAATATGACCCAAGACCTGAAAACTGAATAGCTCCTGCATCTAAAATGACTTCACTGATACATAATGAATTAAATTACATATAGTAGAATTTCTTCTACATGTAACAAACAAGATAGTAAATACCTAATAGAGATGTTGTACTTCTGGTCGTCAGGAAACACTACTATTTCATATACTAAGACCACTCGTAGGCCTGATTCATCACAGGTTTGGATATTTAATTGCTTTGTGCAATAATTAGAAACCTATTTCTCACGTGCATACTGATCCCTTGATGATAAATATAAATTTTATAAGAAGAATCCATATACATTTATTGAGGAGAATCAATAGTCCTGTGAAGGTATTGTAATCCTCATTTGACACTTTTGGGATTACTTTACATTGAATCAATATGTTTATTGAAAACCTATTCAGTGAAAGGTGCTAGCATCAAAGATGAATGCTACGTAATTGTAATGCTGTTATCCACGAGTATCTCACTATGTACTAGGAGAGACTCTAAGTGAGGGATGGTCGGCTCTTTTATTAGAATCTGTCCTACCAGGTGACTTGGGATGCTATAGACCGACTATGACTAGTGGTTGGGAGGACTCTGGCAAGGCCTATTTATTTAATAAAGAAAGATGCCTTGAATCAGCATGGCTTGTACCAGGCACCTTTCTTTATTAAAGCACTTCCACTTATAGTCAGAGCTGGAGTTTCAGGCCCTAGAATAGGTCATAGGCAAAAACAGAACATGCAAGTTCATGCGTGTAGGCCATACAGGGATATCTAGCATAACACTGCAAAGGAAGTAACTTGTGAATTCTAAGGACTAAGAATCATTGACTGAAAGCCTATATTAAAGTTGTGGACAAGACCAAACAAAGAATTTCTGGTTAAAGTTGACTGTTCAAAAAAATGCTATGGAATACATGGAGGCCTACCTCAAATTGTGCTGCAATATTCAGAACTATCCATATGAATGACATGTAGCCCAGAATTGCCAGACATTGTCACATCTACATTTACTCAACTGAGTTAAATAGGGTGTTAGGCAGAAACACAGCAGTAAAAATATCATAATGTTACTGTCAGATTTAACTGGTTTCCAATCCAGGCAAATTATTTAAGAACTCTCTGCCTCAGTTTTAAAAATTTTAATGGAAAAGTATCTATCCTATAGAGTAGATATGATGATTTGATAGACTACAATGCAATACAATACTGTTAGGTGTATGAGCCAGGGTTTCCCAGAGAGACAGAACTAATAGGAGATATATATATAGATATATATATAGATAGATAGATAGATATAGATATATAGATAGATAGATAGATAGATAGATATATCTAGATCTATCTATCTATAATCCCAAATTATATAAATATCTAGACATATGCCTATATTTTGGAATGTATATATGAAGAGATGTATTATAAGGTATTGGCTTATACAATTATTAAAGCTGAGAAGTGCTAGGATTTTGGATATCCATGAAAGCCAGTGGTGTATTTCAAAGGTCTAAGAGCCTGAGAGTCAACGGTATAGCTTCCAGTCAGGATCTGAAGACCTGAGAACCAGAAGTGCTGCTTGCAGGAGAAAATCGAGGCAGCAGCTCAAGCATCCAGGCCAAGTTCAACCTTCTTCCCGCTTTTTGTTCTATTCAGGCCCTCAGCTGATTGGTTGATGCCCACCACATTGACAAGGGTCACTTTATTTACTCATTCCACCAATTCAAATGCTAATCTCTTCTGTAAACACCCTCACAGACACACCTAGAAATAATGTTCAGCCAGATATTTGAGCATCCCATGGTCCAGTCTAGGTGACATGTAAAATTTACCATCGCAATGGTTAACGCTGAATGAGTCAAAGGAATACATACATGTAAAAGCCCCACGTCTAGCCCAAGAATATTGCCAAAAATGTCAGCTCCCTTTCCCTTTACATCTCTCAGCTTGTGCAACAATTTCTGTTGATAATGTCTGTGCTTTTTCAGGAAATGATTTTCTGAGAATGAGCCTCTAATCTTGACGAGGTAACTATGATCTCAGATTAGAGTTTCTGGTGCATTAGTGAGAACTGGGTAAGAACATAGACTCTGAAACGTGGCTGGGTGCCATGCTAAGCTTGGACATTAGCAAACAGAATGTCCACGAGGAAAAAGACTTAACCACTCTGGGCCTCAGTCTCATCTGTAGAATATAATCTTCCTCACAGAATTGATGTGATAATTACATGAATAATACATTCAGAGCATTGGCACGTAGTAAGCTCTTTTTAAATGTCAGCTTAAAATAAAACAAAAGGCAACGGGGGTAGGATGAAGAACAACATTCTCGACTCAGGAGTCAGGATCCTGGCCTCATCTCTTGTACCCGCTAGGTTTTTAAGTCAAGGAGTTTAGCTTTACTAAATCTTAGTTTTCCTGTTTGTAAAATTAGGTCAGTATTATTTACACATCCAGCCTATTTTACATGGTCAAACTAACTGAGTTGAAAGAAGTCAGAAGATGAGCCTATTTTGAACAACATTATTATCTAGGATGGTACTATCTTAATTATTTACAATCTATCAGTGTTACAAGAAAACTGCTATTAAACAGTTAGGTGCATGCTATTTTAAACTCTGCAGGACTTAACAAAGTGTGCACTCAATCTTACAACCACCAGGTCAGGAAGACAAATCACGGAGGTCTTGAGCTATGCTTCCATTTATGCCTAATATCTAATTTGTCTCTTGTTTATAACTTCTCTCTGAATAGTTACTAATTTATGAGGAATATTGTCTTGACTTTAAGTCCTGGCCTTCAAAGTTAAATTCTCAAGAGAAAGCTCAAGAGACTTTACATTTTTACATTTTTACTAGTAAAATATAATTATATGAGCCTTCTAGAGAAGCCACTTTCACAAGTAAAATATTCAAATTATTCTATAAAAGCTTAAAATTTCAACCACTTTAATCTACTTAAAGAAACAAATGGTACTTGCTAGGATTAAGCCAACCCAATTAATTTGTGGAAATTATAATGGTGTTTTTCCACATGTAAGAACGAAAGGTGCCAAGGCTGTGGACAGATGTGGTTGATCTTCATGGCGAATTAATCTGAACCTTCCTGCCTTTTGACCCTCAATTGCTCACTGTATGATTTCTTTCAACCTCATTAACTTAAAATGAATGCATGTATGACAGAGATAAACAGGGTTACCGGGAGAACAAGGGGAAGGAGAGAGAGGCTTGCAAGGTGAAGAGACTTGTATTTGTACTTTTAATACAATGAATTTGTGTCTGTTTTGGGAAGTTCCCTAGATTTATGACATGTTTAGACCTCCAATTTTTCTACATATATGATCTTTTAGAATTGCACCATGCCTTGAAAACTTTTCATCAAGTCTATTTCTGTTACTGCTTACGAAGTTGGTATTCTTTTTTAAGCAGTATGACTCTGGACAAACCCAAATTCTCCATGATGTTGTATATCAAATTAACTCTAATTAGTTATGCTATCTTCTTCTTCTTTTTTTTTTTTTTAATTTAGTTGGAGTCACTATTTTTAGATATTTAAATAAAAATCATCTCCTTTATTTTACCTGTATTTTATCTTTTTCTTTCACCTTTCTGGATCTTTTTTGGGCAAACTTCTCTCCTTCTTCTTCCCAACTAACTTATTCTTTAAAAAAAAGTCTTCCTTTAAGTTTTCTAGGGTTAAAAAGTTAGGGAAAGGGTAGTTAAATCCAATCATTACACATATATTTGAATAAATTCTATAAATATGTAATAGACTCCTGGGCATAATTCTGGATATGTTTTAGAGTTTTGCATATATATGTGTGTGTATGTATATATATATATTTTAGAAAGATGTGCAACACTTTGGATATGAACTTTCTTTTTTTTTTTTCTTTTTTTTTCTTTTTTATTATACTTTAAGTTCTAGGGTACATGTGCATAACGTGCAGGTTTGTTACATATGTATACTTATGCCATGTTGGTGTGCTGCACCCATCAATTCGTCAGCACCCATCAATTCATCATTTATATCGTGTATAACACCCCAAGGCAATCCCTCCCTCCTCCCCCCTCCCCATGATAGGCCCCAGTGTGTGATGTTCCCCTTCCCGAGTCCAAGTGATCTCATTGTTCAGTTCCCACCTATGAGTGAGAACATGCGGTGTTTGGTTTTCTGTTCTTGTGATAGTTTGCTAAGAATGATGGTTTCCAGCTGCATCCATGTCCCTACAAAGGACGCAAACTCATCCTTTTTTATGGCTGCATAGTATTCCATGGTGTATATGTGCCACATTTTCTTAATCCAGTCTGTCACAGATGGACATTTGGGTTGATTCCAAGTCTTTGCTATTGTGAATAGTGCCACAATAAACATACGTGTGCATGTGTCTTTGTAGAAGAATAATTTATAATCCTTTGGGTATATACCCAGTAGTGGGATGGCTGGGTCATATGGTACATCTAGTTCTAGATCCTTGAGGAATTGCCATACTGTTTTCCATAATGGTTGAACTAGTTTACAATCCCACCAACCGTGTAAAAGTGTTCCTATTTCTCCACATCCTCTCCAACAACTGTTGTTTCCTGACTTCTTAATGATTGCCATTCTAACTGGTGTGAGATGGTATCTCATTGTGGTTTTGATTTGCATTTCTCTGATGGCGAGTGATGATGAGCATTTTTTCATGTGTCTGTTGGCTGTATGAATGTCTTCTTTTGAGAAATGTCTGTTCATATCCTTTGCCCACTTTTTGATGTGGTTGTTTGTTTTTTTCTTGTATATTTGTTTGAGTTCTTTGTAGATTCTGGATATTAGCCCTTTGTCAGATGAGTAGGTTGCAAAAATTTTCTCCCATTCTGTAGGTTGCCTGTTCACTCTGATGGTAGTTTCTTTTGCTGTGCAAAAGCTCTTTAGTTTAATGAGATCCCATTTGTCAATTTTTGCTTTTGCTGCCGTTGCTTTTGGTGTTTTAGACATGAAGTCCTTGCCCATGCCTATGTCCTGAATGGTACTACCTAGATTTTCTTCTAGGGTTTTTATGGTATTAGGTCTAACATTTAAGTCTCTAATCCATCTTGAATTAATCTTCGTATAAGGGGTAAGGAAAGGATCCAGTTTCAGCTTTCTACTTATGGCTAGCCAATTTTCCCAGCACCATTTATTAAATAGGGAATCCTTTCCCCATTTCTTGTTTCTCTCAGGTTTGTCAAAGATCAGATGGCTGTAGATGTGTGGTATTATTTCTGAGGACTCTGTTCTGTTCCATTGGTCTATATCTCTGTTTTGGTACCAGTACCATGCTGTTTTGGTTACTGTAGCCTTGTAGTATAGTTTGAAGTCAGGTAGCGTGACGCCTCCAGCTTTGTCCTTTTGACTTAGGATTGTCTTGGCAATGCGAGCTCTTTTTTGGTTCCATATGAACTTTAAAGCAGTTTTTTCCAATTCTGTGAAGAAACTCATTGGTAGCTTGATGGGGATGGCATTGAATCTATAAATAACCTTGGGCAGTATGGCCATTTTCACGATATTGATTCTTCCTATCCATGAGCATGGTATGTTCTTCCATTTGTTTGTGTCCTCTTTGATTTCACTGAGCAGTGGTTTGTAGCTCTCCTTGAAGAGGTCCTTTACATCCCTTGTAAGCTGGATTCCTAGGTATTTTATTCTCTTTGAAGCAATTGTGAATGGAAGTTCATTCCTGATTTGGCTCTCTGCTTGTCTGCTACTGGTGTATAAGAATGCTTGTGATTTTTGCACATTAATTGTGTATCCTGAGACTTTGCTGAAGTTGCTTATCAGCTTAAGGAGATTTTGGGCTGAGACGATGGGGTTTTCTAAATATACAATCATGTCATCTGCAAACAGGGACAATTTGACATCTTCTTTTCCTAACTGGATACCCTTGATTTCTTTCTCTTGCCTGATTGCCCTAGCCAGAACTTCCAACACTATGTTGAATAGGAGTGGTGAGAGAGGGCATCCCTGTCTTGTGCCAGTTTTCAAAGGGAATTTTTCCAGTTTTTGCCCATTCAGTATGATATTAGCTGTGGGTTTGTCATAAATAGCTCTTATTATTTTGAGGTACATTCCATCAATACCGAATTTATTGAGCGTTTTTAGCATGAAGGGCTGTTGAATTTTGTCAAAAGCCTTTTCTACATCTATTGAGATAATCATGTGGTTCTTGTCTTTGGTTCTGTTTATATGCTGGATTACGTTTATTGATTTGTGAATGTTGAACCAGCCTTGCATCCCAGGGATGAAGCCCACTTGATCATGGTGGATAAGCTTTTTGATGTGCTGCTGAAACCGGTTTGCCAGTATTTTATTGAGAATTTTTGCATCGATGTTCATCAGGGATATTGGTCTAAAATTCTCTTTTTTTGTTGTGTCTCTGCCAGGCTTTGGTATCAGGATGATGTTGGCCTCATAAAATGAGTTAGGGAGGATTCCCTCTTTTTCTATTGATTGGAATAGTTTCAGAAGGAATGGTACCAGCTCCTCCTTGTACCTCTGGTAGAATTCAGCTGTGAATCCATCTGGTCCTGGACTTTTTTTGGTTGGTAGGCTATTAATTGTTGCCTCAATTTCAGAGCCTGCTATTGGTCTATTCAGGGATTCAACTTCTTCCTGGTTTAGCCTTGGGAGAGTGTAAGTGTCCAGGAAATTATTCATTTCTTCTAGATTTTCTAGTTGATTTGCGTCGAGGCGTTTATAGTATTCTCTGATGGTTGTTTGTATTTCTGTGGGGTCAGTGGTGATATCCCCTTTATCATTTTATATTGCGTCTATTTGATTCCTCTCTCTTTTCTTCTTTATTAGCCTTGCTAGCGGTCTGTCAATTTTGTTGATCTTTTCAAAAAACCAACTCCTGGATTCGTTGATTTTTTGGAGGTTTTTTTTTGTCTCTATCTCCTTCAGTTCGGCTCTGATCTTAGTTATTTCTTGCCTTCTGCTAGCTTTTGAATGTGTTTGCTCTTGCCTCTCTAGTTCTTTTAATTGTGATGTTAGAGTGTCAATTTTAGATCTTTCCTGCTTTCTTTTGTGGGCATTTAGTGCTATAAATTTCCCTCTACACACTGCTTTAAATGTGTCCCAGAGATTCTGGTATGTTGTATCTTTGTTCTCATTGGTTTCAAAGAACATCTTCATTTCCGCTTTCATTTCGTTATGTACCCAGTAGTCATTCAGGAGCAGGTTGTCCAGTTTCCATGTAGTTGAGCGGTTTTGATTGAGTTTCTTAGTCCTGAGTTCTAGTTTGATTGCACTGTGGTCTGAGAGACAGTTTGTTATAATTTCTGTTCTTTTACATTTGCTGAGGAGTGCTTTACTTCCGATTATGTGGTCAATTTTGGAATAAGTGCGATGTGGTGCTGAGAAGAATGTATATTCTGTTGATTTGGGGTGGAGAGTTCTATAGATGTCTATTAGGTCCGCTTGGTGCAGAGATGAGTTCAATTCCTGGATATCCTTGTTAACTTTCTGTCTCGTTGATCTGTCTAATGTTGACAGTGGAGTGTTGAAGTCTCCCATTATTATTGTATGGGAGTCTAAGTCTCTTTGTAAGTCTCTAAGGACTTGCTTTATGAATCTGGGTGCTCCTGTATTCGGTGCATATATATTTAGGAGAGTTAGCTCTTCCTGTTGAATTGATCCCTTTACCATTATGTAATGGCCTTCTTTGTCTCTTTTGATCTTTGATGGTTTAAAGTCTGTTTTATCAGAGACTAGGATTGCAACCCCTGCTTTTTTTTGTTCTCCATTTGCTTGGTAGATCTTCCTCCATCCCTTTATTTTGAGCCTATGTATGTCTCTGCATGTGAGATGGGTCTCCTGAATACAGCAGACTGATGGGTCTTGACTCTTTATCCAGTTTGCCAGTCTGTGTCTTTTAATTGGAGCATTTAGTCCATTAACATTTAAGGTTAATATTGTTATGTGTGAACTTGATCCTGCCATTATGATATTAACTGGTTATTTTGCTCGTTAGTTGATGCAGTTTCTTCCTAGCCTCGATGGTCTTTACATTTTGGCATGTTTTTGCAATGGCTGGTACTGGTTGTTCCTTTCCATGTTTAGGGCTTCCTTCAGGGTCTCTTGTAAGGCAGGCCTGGTGGTGACAAAATCTCTAAGCATTTGCTTATCTGTAAAGGATTTTATTTCTCCTTCACTTATGAAACTTAGTTTGGCTGGATATGAAATTCTGGGTTTAAAATTCTTTTCTTTAAGAATGTTGAATATTGGCCCCCACTCTCTTCTGGCTTGTAGAGTTTCTGCCAAGAGATCTGCTGTTAGTCTGATGGGCTTCCCTTTGTGGGTAATCCGACCTTTCTCTCTGGCTGCCCTTAAGATTTTTTCCTTCATTTCAACTTTGGTGAATCTGGCAATTATGTGTCTTGGAGTTGCTCTTCTGGAGGAGTATCTTTGTGGCGTTCTCTGTATTTCCTGAATTTGAATGTTGGCCTGCCCTACTAGGTTGGGGAAGTTCTCCTGGATGATATCCTGAGGAGTGTTTTCCAACTTGGTTCCATTTTCCCCCTCACTTTCAGGCACCCCAATCAGACGTAGATTTGGTCTTCTTACATAATCCCATACTTCTTGTAGGCTTTGTTCATTTCTTTTTCTTCTTTTTTCTTTTGGTTTCTCTTCTCGCTTCATTTCATTCATTTGATCTTCAATCGCTGATACTCTTTCTTCCAGTTGATCGAGTCGGTTACTGAAGCTTGTGCATTTGTCACGTATTTCTCGTGTCATGGTTTTCATCTCTGTCATTTCGTTTATGATCTTCTCTGCATTAATTAGTCTAGCTGTCAATTCTTCCACTCTTTTTTCAAGATTTTTAGTTTCTTTGCGCTGAGTACGTAATTCCTCCTTTAGCTCTGAGAAGTTTGATGGACTGAAGCCTTCTTCTCTCATCTCGTCAAAGTCATTCTCTGACCAGCTTTGATCCGTTGCTGGCGATGGGCTGCGCTCCTTTGCAGGGGGAGATGCGCTCTTATTTTTTGAATTTCCAGCTTTTCTGCCCTGCTTCTTCCCCATCTTTGTGGTTTTATCTGTCTCTGGTCTTTGATGATGGTGACGTACTGATGGGGTTTTGGTATAGGTGTCCTTCCTGTTTGATAGTTTTCCTTCTGACAGTCAGAAGGACTGTCTGTTGTTCTGTTGGAGATTGCTTGAGGTCCACTCCAGACCCTGTTTGCCTGGGTATCAGCAGCAGAGGTTGCCGAAGATAGAATATTGCTCAACAGCGAGTGTACCTGTCTGATTCTTCCTTTGGAAGTTTCCTCTCAGGGGTGTACTCCACCTTGTGAGGTGTGGGGTGTCAGACTGCCCCTAGTGGGGGATGTCTTCCAGCTAGGCTACTCAGGGGTCAGGGGCCCACCTGAGCAGGCAGTCTGTCCGTTCTCAGATCTCAGCCTCTGCGTTGGGAGATCCACGGCTCTCCCCAAAGCTGTCAGACAGAGTCGTTCGCGTCTGCACCGGCCCCCGCTGCTTCCCCTGTTGGTCTTCAGCTGTGCGCTGTCCCCAGAGGTGGAGACTACAGAGACAGGCAGGCTTCCTTGAGCTGCTGTGAGCTCCACCCAGTTCGAGCTTCCCAGCGGCTTTGTTTACCTACTTAAGCCTCAGCAATGGCGGGCGCCCCTCCCCCAGCCTCGCTGCTGCCTTGCAGATAGATCGCCGCAGACTGCTGTGTTAGCAGTGAGGGAGGCTCCATGGGCATGGGACCCTCCTGGCCAGGTGTGGGATATATTCTCCTGGTGTGCCTGTTTGCTTAAAGCGCGGTATTGGGGTGGGAGTTACCCGATTTTCCAGGTGTTGTGTGTCTCAGTTCCCCAGGCTAGGAAAACGGATTCCCTTCCCCCTTGCGCTTCCAGGTGAGGCGATGCCTCGCCGTGCTTCAGCTCTCGCTGGTCAGGCTGCAGCAGCTGACCAGCACCGATTGTCCGGCACTCCCTAGTGAGATGACCCCAGTACCTCAGTTGAAAATGCAGAAATCACCGGTCTTCTGTGTCCCTCACGCTGGGAGTTGGAGTCTGGAGCTGTTCCTATTTGGCCATCTTGCTCCGCCCCTGGATATGAACTTTCTAAATGGCTGTCTTCATGTTTTCATACGTTGGTTTTGAAAATAATTTGCTAAGAATTTTTAAAGTCTCTAGGCGATAATGAGTGTGACATAATTTTACGTGTGAATTTGACTGGACTGTGGTGCCTGTTTTTTTTTTTTTTTTAATTTTTTTATTTTTTGTCAAACACTAGTCTAGTTGTTGCTGTGAAGGTATTATTTAGATGTGACTATTATTACAATCAGTTGACTTCAAAAAAGGAGCTTGCCCTTGGTAATGTGGGTGGACCTCATCCAATCAGGACTTAAGAGCAAAACCCTTTGTAATTAATTAATTTTCTATGTAAGGAAATTCTAATATTGCACTACTCTTGTACTTATGGAACCTCCAGCTAGCCTTAGCTTCCCTTGATGACCTTCACCAGCACCAGCTGCCAGTCTACAATGGCTGTCAAATGGGTTATTTTTCATTTATACCATTCTCTCCTCATGAGTTTGTTATCATTCTATTGTAAGGGAGAGTTTATCCTTCTTATTTATTCATTCATTTATTTATTATTTGTTTATACTAGCGTAGGTTTATAAATTCCTATTTTTTCAATTGGCCGATAATTCATTTCTCTCATTATTTTGATGCAAATTGTCACAGGTTTGGCCCCTGCAAACTGATGCCTCTGTTCATTTGCATTTTCTTATTATCAGGCACAAGATATTTCAGGCTCATCTTGGTTTTGCCTCACTCCAGCCCTGGAATTAGCTATTTTTCTAAGAATTTCTGCCTCCTATTAATGGAGGATGGAGTCCAGTCACCAAGATCTGGGTCCTCAATGTATTCATTGCTATTGGGATGTCATTGCTTCAAAGACTTCTCAGGAACAGAATGGGAAATACATGTACGTATATTCATACACCTACATATACTTATTTCTCTATAGTCATACACCTACAGAGACATAACTTTCTCTATTCATACACCTACATATCTCTCTATATAGTTCTATATCTAGCTGAGTATTTGCACACAAATAATTCATACTGATACCTCTTATTTAAATTTCACCCCGAGGATTCTTTCTCTCTACCCATGTTTGTAAATCTCTGTTCTGACAGTGAGAAATATACTCTGTTCTGACAGTGAGAAATCTACTCTTTGAAATATCCTCTTTGGCTTTCTCTACACACACACACACACAAACATTTGCTCAGTCAATTTACTTCTTTGTTTATTGTAACGAATCTCCAAACCTCACTTGCAGCTTCTGCACCTGCCAGCTCCATCTATCTACGACTCATCCAGCTCTTTTGGCTCCCTGCCACAGAGCTGATGTGTTTGTGCTGTGCCCTCAGCCCTTCACCAACCTGCAGCAACTGCCCTTTGTGCTGAGAATATATTCCTCACACACCTGATTGTTATGGGTGATTGCAGGTTCATTTCAAAATTGTTACGTGTCTGAAACTCTTTAAGTCAAATTTCTTTTAAAATAATTCCTAGAAGAGAAGATTTGAAATGTTCTCAACACAAAGAAATGACAAATGTTTGAGGTGATGGGTATCCTAATACCTTGATTTGATCATTACACATTGTATGGATATATAAAAATATCATGTCTCACATAAATATGTGCAATTATTATGTATCAACTAAAAACACTTTGAAATATAAAAATACCTTCTTTTTTAAGCTATCTTGGATCCTCTAGGTAGAAATCCTACTTTTTGTCATTTCTCATTTTTACCTCTGCCGTCAGGACATTAGGTCTTTGGGAGAAAGACCATGCATATCGTTAGCTGACCGCTCGTTGCCTGATCCTTTACAATGAAGATGAACATGGAGAACTTTAGCTAAGTAAAGCAAGTCAGGCGCAGAAAGAAAAATATGCATGATCGGACTTACACGTGGAATCTAAAACAATCAAAGTAAAAAAAGCAGAGAGTAAAATGGTGGTTACCGAGGGCTGGCAGGTGGAGTGAATGGGGGAAATAATGGTCAAAGGGTACAAAGCCTCAAACAGATGGGGAAAATAATTTTTTCTTTGAGATAGATTTCATCATGTGGCAAATACAGTAAATAACGTACATTTCAAAATTGCTGAGAGTAAATTTCAAATGTTTTTACCACGTAAATAAGTATTTGAAGTTATGAGTATGCTAATTAATTTGATGTAATTATTTCACATTGTATTCATAAGCGTAACATGACTTTGTACCCCATAAATATATACAATTATAATTTGTCAGTTTAATTTTAAAATAAATAATCCAAAAAATAATGTAGTTTTGCTATACTAGATGTATTTATTTGCCCTGTATTTGGAACTTCCAAAAGATTAGGATTAATATTTTTCTAGAGAAAGTCATATTTTCTAGAGAAAGCCATATTCAAGGAAAAAACATTAAATTAATGATTTATTTTGGAATTTTCTGTTTCCTGAAATCCCAATGTGTTTTTACCAATTTGGCAAATTAGAACACCATATGTAGAATTTTATTAGTCATTCACATGTTTTCCAGGCTAT
Organism: Rhinopithecus roxellana; assembly: GCF_007565055.1. Lineage (NCBI taxonomy): Eukaryota > Metazoa > Chordata > Mammalia > Primates > Cercopithecidae > Rhinopithecus > Rhinopithecus roxellana. The sequence continues at coordinate 14,437,664 of NC_044549.1, read as the reverse complement.
GGCTTGTCGATCAGAGGCTAGACTCACTCATAATTCAGAGACATTCGCTCTTATTATGTAAAATGCCAATTATTTTAAAAAATCTCCTTGTGTTAAAACAACTGGCTTACAATGGAACAATATAAATATAAATATATGTAATATATAAAGTAAATAAATATAAGATAAAAAATAAATAGTAAATATAATCAAATAAATATAAACCTTTAAGCATATTCTATGTATTTAATCTCTGGAAACCACAGGACAACTGGTGTTTAGTTTTGTTTCTTGTAAGCTTTATCTGCTGCCCAAGTAAGAAGCATTAAAGATAAATGTATAGGTATAATTTAAGCTCTATTTTCAACTGTTCTGAGTTTTTAAGGACTTTTCCTTAATAAATGGATGTCTAGTTATAATAACTACCAGAGTTGTTTCCACAGAGATGGTCTTACTTTAATATTTGATTAGGTGGCTTAATTCAACATAAAGGCTTGCTCTGGTCCAAATTACTGATATGGCCGTCTCTTCATTTATCCTGTGTTCCGCCCACTAAAAACTGATACTCAATGAGAATTGGCCATCATTAGACCCTTGTTCCCATGAATGGGTCACTGCATAAGAACTCGTTGTAAGACGGATCAATAGGCTTTCTGGGGTTTCTCTTTCGCTCATCTCTTTTTGTTCACTCTCTCTGCACTTCTGAAACTCATTCTTGTTTTAAAGATCGTGAAGATACAAGAGAAACTGCTCATTAGGTCTTTATGCCTTTTCAGTGGAAACAGCAAATAACAAAACCTTTAAGAAAAATAATAAATGAGAGCCTCTAGGTTTTTCACAAGTGCTGTAGCTATGAAGGATTCCATACTTTATACAGCAGTCTAAAGTATCCAAAACAGCATGTACAGCCAAAAATTGGAAATGAAATATTGTCCTTTTTGGCCAGCTAGTATAATATAATCCCACATTTTCACAGTTATCCAGATTTGCTTCGTAGGACCCTTTGAAAATGGAGTTGCCTACATTGGGTTTCCCTGCTTTGGCGTGAGAATTCAGATTTAGTTATCATGATTGTTTCCTCCTCTGCCACACAAGGCATCTCCACAACTGGGCTACTTTAAAATTTGATAGAGTATAAGACTAGAAACTAAGAATAACCTAGAAGAAAGTTTACGTGTCTATAGAGTAAGCTTCCAATAAATATTTGTTGGAGTGAAATGACCTTGCGAGACACAGATGAGAAGTCATCAAATATTGGTGATGTCTGCTGGCCTTTTATCACAGCTACTTTCAAGGCCGATGGCGAGCTTGCTTCCCATGCTCAGTCTGAAGTACCTATTCTTTTTTTTTCTTTTTTTTAATCTTTTATTATTATTATTATACTTTAAGTTCTAGGGTACATGTGCACAACGTGCAGGTTTGTTCCATGTGTATATATGTGCCATGTTGGTGTGCTGCATCCATTAACTCATTTACATCAGGTATATCTCCTAATGCTATTCCTCCCCCTTCCCCCCTCCCCACAATAGGACCTGATGTGTGATGTTCCCCTTCCTGTATCCAAGTGATCTCATTGTTCAGTTCCCACCTATGAGGGAGAACATGCGGTATTCGGTTTTCTGTTCTTGCGATAGTTTGCTGAGAATGATGGTTTCCAGCTGCATCCATGTCCCTACAAAGGACACGAACTCATCCTTTTTTATGGCTGCACAATATTCCATGGTGTATATGTGCCACATTTTCTTAATCCAGTCTGTCACTGATGGACATTTGGGTTGATTCCAAGTCTTTGCTATTGTGAATAGTGCCACAATAAACATACGTGTGCATGTGTCTTTATAGCAGCATGACTTATAATCCTTTGGGTATATCCCCAGTAATGGGATGGCTGGGTCAAATGGTATTTCTAGTTCTAGATCCTTGAGGAATTGCCACACTGTTTTCCACAATGGTTGAACTAGTTTACAATCCCACCAACAGTGTCAAAGTGTTCCTATTTCTCCACATCCTCCCCAGCACCTGTTGTTTCCTGATTTTTTTTTTTTTTTTTTTGAGACAGAGTCTTGCTGTGTCGTCCAGGCTGGAGTGCAGTGGCCGGATCTCAGCTCACTGCAAGCTCCGCCTCCTGGGTTCCCACTGTTTGGACCAACGGAGGCAAGATGGCACACTTCCGGGTTCTTCATCACCAACTTTTCCCAGGCGCGTGCGAAAATGTAGCCAGTGCCCGGGAAGGTGCAGATCAACCGGGCATGTGCCAGGTGACGTCAATCCAAAGAGACCAAGATTTACCTGGTCGCACCTACGGAATGCCCCCCGACACGCCCGTGCCCCGCCTATTGCCCTTCCACTCCCAGAAAAGCCGCTCCCGGTGAGCGCCTCGCGCAGACTTCCTCAGCCCCACACTCCTGTTGGGACTGCATCAGGAACTCCGCCTGAGAGCTCCACCAGGCGACTTTCTCGGCCTCCTTTACTGGAGGCTGACAGACTTCACCCTCCACACCTTCTTCCCTGAAGCTAGGTGGCCAAAAAATAAATTTGCAGTTTTGCTCCTAGCCTTGCCTACTCACTGGTTCTTTTGTGCTCGCTCTGGTGGTCTTAGAAAAACAAATCACCCACCATTCTCATGCCTCAGCCTCCCGAGTAGCTGGGACTACAGGGGCCCGCCATCTCGCCTGGCTAGTTTTTTTGTATTTTTTAGTAGAGACGGGGTTTCACCGTGTTAGCCAGGATGGTCTCGATCTCCTGACCCGCCCATCTCGGCCTCCCAAAGTGCTGGGATTACAGGCTTGAGCCACTGAGCCCAGCCTGCTTCCTGATTTTTTAATGATTGCCATTCTAACTGGTGTGAGATGGTATGTCATTGTGGTTTTGATTTGCATTTCTCTGATGGCGAGTGATGATGAGCATTTTTTCATGTGTCTGTTGGCCGTATGAATGTCTTCTTTTGAGAAGTGTCTGTTCATATCCTTTGCCCACTTTTTGATAGGGTCGTTTTTTTTTTCTCGTAAATTTGATTGAGTTCTTTATAGGTTCTGGATATTAGCAATTTGTCAGATGAGTAGATTTTAAAATTTTTCTCCCATTCTGTAGGTTGCCTGTTCACTCTGATGGTAGTTTCTTTTACTGTGCAGAAGCTCTTGAGTCTAATTAGATCCCATTTGTCAATATTGGCTTTTGTTGCCATTGCTTTTGGTGTTTTAGACATGAAGTCCTTGCCCACGCCTGTGTCCTGAATGGTATAGACTTAAATATTAGACCTAAAACCGTAAAAACCCTAGAAGAAAGCCTAGGTAATACCATTCAGAACCTATTATTCTTAAAGGCTTTGTTTGCAAAATATATGATCGGTAAAAGCAAAGTATGCTGTCAAAATATACGGTGTGTTTATACAGAGCTCAGTAAACTATCTTATACAGTAGTAAAAAATAAAACCAGTTATGTCTCATCTTCCTTTATAATGTAAGGCACTGCAAATTTCTAAGACTCAAAAGATTATAATAAATGTGCTCCAAGGAAACAATATCTCTAAAAATTTACATATGTATTTTCACCAGAAACATTTACATTAGATTCATTGTATTGGAGCAACCATTCTAAGTTTTCTTGCAAAATAAATTTTCTATAATGTACCTAGAAGGTCCAAGAATTAAATGTGATTTGTAAATTCAATGTATTTTACAAGGCCAAACACTACTCATTTGAGTTAGAAATATTATTTTCACTTGAAAATTTTAATACAGATTGAACTGAAGACAGAAATTATATTAAAAAACCTCATAGAAATTTTATTCAGTTAAAATAAAGCAAAAAACTCATATGCTGAAGCCTTTCTGCCATCCAATAAATAAATTGCTATGAGAGAGCTTTTGCTTAGAACACAATATAGACTTCCATATCTAACAGTCCTTATTAGTTAGAATGAAATAAAGCATTATTTTTAGGACATTGTTCCAGTGTAATCATCATTTAAAGAACTTACTGGAGTTTGGAAAGAGGAAATATTTGAACAAAGCCTCAAATTTCTTACCTGATATAAAAGTTACAAGACATAAAAGTAGCATAACCTTAGAAGTTTCCATAAATATTGAAATTTATTTCAAATACCAAATTTTGTGCCTGTAAGACAAATTTTGTCTAAATGTAAGACTCAGGAGGAATAATATTTTATAACAAATGATATGGGTGTTAATTAGCAAAATTCTCTAAATATTGAAATGAATTTCTCTAATGTCCCAGAAAGTCAGAATACATTTATTTACGTTTTGCTGTTTCTAAATGCTTCATTTTAAATTATTCTTTGACTCTCCACTACTAGACATCACAGTGGAAGAAATAATAAACTTTGTAATCATAGGCTTTGTTTATAAGTGGCCACGTGAAAGAGTAGAAAGAACATAAAACCAGGAGTAAGCAGATCTAAGTTCTACTCCCAGTTTTTCTCCTGTTCATTGCATAATTTGGAACAATTCATGTCACCCTTTTGGGTCTCAATTTCCTTTTCATAAAAGGAAGGATTGAGAACAGTAACCTCTAATACCCTTTCTTGCTGTAAAATTGGTTAAACCTTGTAGTATAGTTTGAAGTCAGGTAGCATGATGCCTCCAGCTTTGTTCTTTTTGCTTAGGATTGTCTTGGCAATGCAGGCTCTTTTTTGGTTCCATATGAACTTTAAAGTAGTTTTTTTTTTCCAATTCTGTGAAGAAAGTCATTGGTAGTTTGATGAGAATGGCATTGAATCTATAAATTACCTTGGGCAGTATGGCCATTTTCACGATATTGATTCTTCCTATCCACGAGCATGGAATGTTCTTCCATTTGTTTGTGTCCTGTTTTATTTCACTGAGCAGTGGTTTGTAGTTCTCCTTGAAGAGGTCCTTTACATCCCTTGTAGGTTGGATTCCTAGGTATTTTATTCTCTTTGAAGCAATTGTGAATGGGAGCTCATTCATGAACTCTCTCTCTGTTTGTCTGTATTGGTGTACAGGAATGTTTGTGATTTTTGCACATTGATTTTGTATCCTGAGACTTTGCTGAAGTTGCTTACAAGTTTAAGGACATTTTGGGCTGAGATGATGGGGTTTTCTAAATATACAATCATGTCATCTGCAAACAGGGACAATTTGACTTCCTCTTTTCCTAATTGAATACCATTTATTTCTTTCTCCTGCCTGATTGCCCTGACCAGAATTTCCAACACTATATTGAATAGGAGTGGTGACAGAGGGCAACCCTGTCTTGTACAGTTTTCAAAGGGAATGCTTCCAGTTTTTGCCCATTCAGTATGATATTGACTACAAGTTTCCAGTAACCAAAACAGCATGATACTGGTACCAAAACAGCATGGTACTGTTATCAAAACAGAGATATAGACCAAAGAAACAAAACAGAAGCCTCACAAATAACACTACACATCTGCAACCATCTGATATTTGACAAATCGGACAAAAACAAGAAATGGGGAAAGGATTCCCTATTTAACAAATGGTGCTGGGAAAACTGGCTAGACATGTGTAGAAAGATGAAACTGGATCCCTTCCTTACACTTTATACAAAATTAGTGCAAGATGGATTAAAGAGTTAAGCATTAGACCTAAAACCATAAAAAGCCTAGAAGAAAACCTAGGCAATGCTATTCAGGACATAGGCGTAGGCAAGGACTTCATGACTAAAACACCAAAAGCAATGGCAACAAAAGCCAAAATTGACAAATGGGATCTAATTAAACTAAAGAGCTTTTGCACAGCAAAAGAAACTACCATCAGAGTGAACAGGCAACCTACAGAATGGGAGAACATTTTTGCAATCTATCCATCTGACAAAGGGCTAATATCCAGAATCTACAAAGAACGTAAACAAATTTACACACAAAAAATCAAACAACCTCATCAAAAAGTGGGCAAAGAATATGAACAGACACTTCTCAAAAGAAGATATTCATACGGCCAACAGAAACATGAAAAAATGCTCATCATCACTGGTCATCAGAGAAATGCAAATCAAAACCACAATGAGATACCATCTCACACCAGTTAAAATTGCGATCATTGAAAAGTCAGGAAACAACAGATGCTGGAGAGGATGTGGAGAAATAGGAACACTTTAACACTGTTGATGGGAGTGTAAACTAGTTCAACCATTGTAGAAGACAGTGTCGCAATTCCTCAAGGATCTGGAACTAGAAGTACCATTTGACCCAGTGATCCCATTACTGGGTATATACCCAAAGGATTATAAATCATGCTACTATAAAGACACATGCACACATATGTTTATTGCTGCACTATTCACAATAGCAAAGACTTGAAACCAACCCAAATGTCAATCAATGATAGAGTGGATTAAGAATACGTGGCACATATACACCATGGAATAATTATGCAGCCATAAAAAAGGATAAGTTCATTTCCTTTGCCGGGACATGGATGAAGCTGGAAACCATCATTCTGAGCAAACTATCACAAGGACAGAAAACCAAACACCGCATGTTCTCACTCATAGGTGGGAATTGAACAATGAGAACACTTGGACACAGGGTGGGGAACATCACACACCGGGCCTGTCATAGGATGGGGAGCTGGGGGAGGGATAGCATTAGGAGAAATACCTAATTTAAATGACAAATTAAGGGGTGCAGCAAACCAACATGGCACATATATACATATGTAACAAATCTACACATTGTACATATGTACCCTAGAACTTAAAGTATAATAATTTAAAAAATTGGTTAAACCATACTCATCACTATTATCTTTGTCTCCAAAAATAACTGATGAATTCCATATGAAATTAAAGCATAGATTTATTAAGTAGTTTAAAAAATGTATTGTGCTGAGTATTGGTGAAGAGAAAATAAAGGATGGAAGTAAACTTACTGATTCTTTTCATGACCCAAAGCTTGGAGTTCTATGGAGATCACCAGAAAAATTCCTCGGGCACACCCAAATTTCCCATTTTCAGTGGAAAAGCAGGTGTAACAGTCTTATGTCAACCCAATTCACCTACGCAAGTTTGCTGGCTCTTCCTGAATCCTCTCTTCTTTTTTGTTTATTAGGTCCCATTAACTTTCTCATTCCATTAGGTGGTATGGGATTCATTACTGCCTCGCTCTGTCATCTTGGTTGTCACCTGATTTCGAAGTGCTTTCTCCTAAATGTATAGAATATTAACTCTGTGTATGTCCTAACTATGATATGAGTGGCAGAGAGTAGATAAAACATACCAAATCCTTGGAGACTAGGTTTTAGTATCATTATTGAGGTAGCATTATTTGGTAGGTCATCCAGCTTAAACAAAGAGTTGACTACTGCAGATTTTTTCATGTGTTAGCAACCTACTTGGAATGATTGAGATGACACTTATGTTTGACTGACTCCTAGAGTCTGACCTTAGGGACTATTTGGAAAAGAGTTCGTTTAATTGAAATTTCTGTGTTATGATTTCCCATGTCAAAGCAACTAAGTTTACATTCGTTGGTAGTTGTTGAGTTTAGAAAAAACAATATGTTTGAGTCCTTACAGAATACACGTGACTGACTGTGAATATCAGTCTGCCAAAAAAACTCTGAGCAGCATGAAACACAGACCTTGACTTGTGCAGGAAAAACTGCCAGACAGAAAGAGAAATATTTAAAATATCAGGGTTTTATGCATTGGTTCTTTTTGCCTTAAGGGAAAGAAGCGGATGTAAAGACATCTGGAAAGCTTTCATAAAGTGAGATTTTACTTATCTACCTCTGGGTAGATAGTTTTAATTTCCAAACTCTTTAACCGTAAGGGGAATACATTTGCTCATCACTCTGTGGAGTATTGTAGGAAAGAGAGAGGGCAAGACCTATTACAAATAACAGACCAATGTGACTGTGTCTTCCACATGCTGAAATTAAAGACTTTTTTTTTTTTAACTGGAGAATGTAAGGGTACCTAAGAGACTTATTTATGTAGTAGTGGATATTAAACTTAAGCCCTTTGTCCATTCTGTAGTGTGAATTGGAGAACATTTTCTGTTTTTCCATCTGCATCTGTTTGCTGTGATAGATCATTGACATTACTTCAATACAAATAAATAATATATGTTTTAAAAATACAACAGGGAAAATAAAGGATTGCAGTGGGACTTGCAATTAGGACATGTGGTATAAGAGTTCCTCTTCCTTTTAACTCTTCACTGTTTTTTTTTTTTTTTTTTGTATCTGAGTATTTTATTTTTGTGCTGATTTGAGAATTTGTACTTGTTTGTGTGTGTGTGTGTGACTTTTGTTTGATTGATAATATTAAGCTTTACAATTTTTGCAACTGAATTACAGATTCATTTGTAGAAATGTGTGTGCTGAGAACTACTGGACTAGACCAGAGGTTTTCAAAACACTGGTATAAGAAGTAAAGATCAGAAAGTGTGAGAAAAAAATTTCTTTGATGAACAGACATTGTAAGAAAGAAGCTTCGTTGTTGAGTCCACTCCTTGCATGCTGGCTCCTATTGTTCATGGGAAGAATTCCTGACAAAACTGGAAAAAATCAGAAAATATATTCATGGAATTTTAGCAAGATAGACTTTGAAGTGCTTTTGAAGATAAGAGTTATTTAGGAATAATATAGACTGCAAAAAAAAAAAAAAAATCTGAAGGTGAACTTTAACTTAGTACAAGTGGCCTGAAAATGATAGTGTATTATAAACCATATTCTGGAAATATATATCTGAAGCAAATTTTCTACTTTCCAAGCCTTTACAAAATTCAGTCATTCTACCTAGAATTATGACTAGTCATTCCCTAGTTATATGCAAAAAATAAAATAGAATTCAGAACTGCTAAGCCTTATAGCTTGAGTTTCTAAAATGATCTGGGCTGTTTTAATAGAATGTTAGAATATTTATTGCCATGAATAAGCATCTGTTGGTTTGACCTCTCTACTGTTGATCAAATTCCTTATTTTCTTTGGGAAAACCTTCTCTCTCTCTTCTTGGCTATTAGTTTTCTTTAGTTATTGAGCATTTTAGTTGTAGAGGAGGAGGAGAAACTTCAAAGATATTTCTCTGCCAGGTTATCAACAGCTTAAAAGAAGCTACATTGTTTAGAAATTTCTTGATAGATTGGTCTCAAGAAATCCTGAGTTTACAGAATTGTTTCAAGTTGAAACTGCTGTTGTGAAAATGGTTTGCATACCTTAATTAATTTCTTTTGATTTTAATTTTCAGTAGTATGAACTTTATACAATTAAGTTATGACTCCTTTACTACTTGTATGAACTCCAGGGCTTTGTAGTATCTATTCCTCGTGGAGGAACAATTTACAGAAGGCCTATATGTTGTGATTTGTTGTAATGGTATCTTTTTCTCTAATATGGGACTAGCAATAACAGTTTTAAGAAGTACATAGGAATATGCAACAGGAAACAGGAAAGTCTTTAGGCACCATACCTGCTTTGGCTGATTATCTGCTCCCGCCTCCTTACAGGTAACTTAGACTTATTTTGTGTGGATGGCAGAAAAGCAGAAGATAGAAACAGTTCTCTCTGAGAATCAAAAAAGAAAACAGTGTCTGACATATAGGAGCTCTTTCAGTTTCTCCTTTGGAGGCCAAGAGAGAAAAGGAAGAAAGAACATAGGAGGAAAGAGAAAATACACGAGATCTCTTATTTCACCAGCATAGGTGACTTTTGTTTCCACACTCCTTAATTGTAATAAGAATTATCTTAGTTAATTATGTTCTGTATTGTTGGAGGAGAAAAGGTCATTCACGTCTAGTTTTATATGTATAAGATAATTTACATATTCTTTTCTGTCCCTAAACTTAAGCATAATTTTGAATTTTATATGTAATTTTTGTTTTATCTTAAAAAGAAGCAAATAATACATATGAAATAAATTGCTCTTTATTTTAACTGGCATTGTCAATTTTGTTCTAAATTAGCCAACACATTAATGACATATTTTTAAATATCTTATTACTTGGAAACTTACAAATTACTTGTGGAAAGGTTTTCAGAATTACAGACAAAGTGATTTTGTGGCATACTGAAATAAATTTTGAAAATTGAAAAAATCTTTATTATAAGTCATTTGCAACTCTATATGAAGATTGAAAAATCCTGTCTTATAGATACACAGATGTGGTGACAATAGAAGAGGTGACATAGAATAGCATATATCTATCTAGTCATTTAAAGGAGATAGTTTCATTGATTCTAGGTAGATCTGTTCTTCTGTTAAATTGTTTTTTCTTTCCTTATAAATGTTGTAGATTACGTTTGCTTAGTTTCTAGAAAGGACAATAATGGCTGCATATCTTACTTAGATTGTTTATGCTTTGGAAGCCACATTTTGAAGAGGGGTGATTATCTCTTTTTTAAAAAACAGTCTTGTTTGTTCTCCCTGCAGCGATCAGTTTATATCACTAGGGGTCAGTCTACATGAACAGATGTCCATATATATGATGGTTTTAGGACAGTGTTATCTCATTTCATGCAGTGTTTTTTCATTTGGGGATATGGACACTTACATAGTAATATACAGCTTCTTGCAGCTTGAATTTTCTAACTGTACTCTTGACAGGACATTTCTATGTCGTCAAGGATTTCCGTATGTCGTTCAACTGTTCTTTTCCCTTAGCTTCCTGGTTCCTTTCTGTCTGATGTCAACTCAGAGCCTTCATCTAATTTAATATGCAGGAACAAAAGAATGGCTGACAACAACGACAGGATCGTGGTCAGGGTATTCTCAAAGCCTTTGTGAATGGACTGAAGGTGACAATTGCTCCCAGGATGACTGGATTTGGGGTATGTCTGACACCTGGGAGTTATAGAGAAGGGTGACATTGCAACTATGATGCCTTATCTAACTGCCGGTTTCTATTATTTTCTTTCATGTACCCTCTGCCTCCTGGAAGACACGGAAGTCTGTCTTCACCACTGCACCGTAAGTTTTTCTTGGGTAGGTAAGGGATCTTAACCGTCCTTATTTGTCCAGTGCCCAGCACAACGTTTGGCATATAGTCGGCAATAATCATATTTTCTTAACTGAACTGAACTTGGTAAATGCTAATATGCCAGAATGACCTACTGCATAGTTACTTTTATCAGCAGAGAAATGTTACACATTAATGGATATGCCCATGTAATAATGGCCAAAAATAGAATGACCCACTCTACTTTTTCTTTTTAAGGATGGAAAAGAATGTACATAGTTTATGAGTAATTGGAATAATTTGGAGCTCATATGTAGCAAATAGTTGTTCTAAGAAGAATGCCTTCTAATCATTATTAGTATTTTTTGGCTTATAAGCAACAGAAATTTATTTCTTACAGTTCTAGAGGCTGGAAATTCCAAGATCAGTTTGCCAGCATCTCTGGGTTCTGGTGAGGGCCTTCCTTCTTCATAGACAGAAGTGTATCACTGCAGCCTCACATGAATGCCTTCTAATTTTAAGCAAAACACAGAGAAATATTCTCATGTCCTAAACTAGACAAGAGATTCTTGTTAGTTTAGAAACAATATGTAGTTTTCTGAATAAAATCTTTTCTGTTTGTTCTGATTAATGTTATGTTTAACACTACGCTGGCCATATTAGAAAACTGGTATAAAATCATAGAATCCAGCTTTAGGAATTGGAAGAACTTATTATTTATTTAGCTCGCATCATTGTGTTTGTAGAAAACCTTTTCACTTTTCAACAGAATGAGAACAGGAGTTTTTTGAAGGTTCATGGCTTTAGTAATTATACTAAATTATATCTTACATGCATAAATTATTATATATATAAAATATACTGCACTAAATCATGCACTATATTAGGCTATGATCAAAGATGAGGTTCAATTTGTGACCACTGGGAGTCACTGTATAGCTGTCACAGCTAGGAAGGCCCCCACACCATCCACACAAGCTTGCTGGGCTACTGGGCAGATAACATGCTCATCTCTCTCTTTCAACCTCTGGCATTTATCCATTTGTCAACTGGTAGTTATTAAATGCCCACAGAGAGCTGGGTGCTGTGTTAAATGAGGAAACACAGTGAGAACAAGCTGCCTATGTAGCCGGCCACATCCCCCATCAAAGCTCTTTCAAACTCCTTTATGACTTAGTTTCAATATTTTGGTACATTTATTTATGAAAAATTGTCTTTCCTTCTAGAGATCTTTAAGAGATACATATGTGTTTTTATTTTATCTTGCAATTGTTTATCATATTGGCCGGTATATAATAAATCCTTAAGACACATTTGTTGAGTGACTAGACGTTATGCCAGTTATTTTGTCTAGTTTTTGCATTTGGTTGCTATTTCTTCTTAATTGCATTACTACTTAGTTATAGAAACTTACCCTGCATTCTCAGTCCTCATCCTCTAATGTTGTTGTAATATGAAATAGAAATAGGTGAACAATTTTCTTTCATGTCAGTTATTTTTTCTCCTTTATTCTGCCATAACAATTTAGCAGTCTTGTTTATATCACATCAAAAATGAATGACATCAGTTGTCAATGACAAGAATAACAGCCTCATTTCTGTAAGTGAGGACTAGAATTGAACCATATATACAAACATGTGTGTGGTATTTGAAAACAGTATTAGTTATTAGAAAGAGAAATAAGTTCATAAGAGCGAAATTTGCATTTTAGTTTCATATCTTTCACCAATGAATAATTTCAATATAAAGGATTGTGTTACTTCTGTTTCCCTTTCTCCATTTATACAATTCATTTAATGCCTATTAAATGCCAGATAGGGACCAGGCTATGATCTAGGTGTTGCGGAGAGTACAAAGATAATTTAACAGAGCATAATGCCTTATGGGGCTGACTGTACAGTTGTAAAAGAAATATATAAAACAAACTGAACTTTTAACGCAGCATTTATGTGCCAAATAAGAGGAAGAGACCTTAGAAATTTAGATATGTGAGTGATTCCATTTAGCTTAGATCTGTCATGATCGCCTTCGGAAGAAGTCGATTTTGCTTTTGGCTTTAAAGTATCAAGACACTCCATTCGCTGGAATGGAGAGCAGGGGGCATTTTGGGAAGAGATGTTGAGGGATGTCTTGGCAATAACGAGTACACCTTGTGTCTGAAGAGAAGAACATACATAGGAGAGAGTAGAGAAAACTCTTAAAGAAGTGATGAGTTTATTTAATAAAAATCTTGAATATATTTTTAATCATGAGTTTAGGGACCATAATGAATTATGCTTGAAATTGGGTTTTGACGGTCACTCCTCATTTGATATCCTACTCCTCTTGCTGGAACAATTGGATGTTCTTAGTAGGAACCGCATCCAGAGTTACTGTGTCCAGTAGCTTTTTCCTGACATTTGTTGCTACTAATGATCCAAATCTAAATATTGCCAGAGGTCTCGATTTTCTTGCAAAAGGGTTGCATTTCATCCAAAGAGCTGCTGCCTTTCAGTGGGCACCTCTGGAACATTTGAGGCCTGAAAATAACCCACTGTTTGGGCACCTAATTTGTTACAAAGAGAGTGAAGAGCTCCAAGTCTTATCCCGGATTTTCAGCTTCCCCTTTGGCTTCTATTAAAAAAAAATTCTCCAGGAAAACTTTTTGCCAGACTAAGCACCACAGATGCTGAGCTTGTATGATAAAACACTGGGGTGCTTGAGGATAAACTGATAGCAGGAAAAGTTGCTTGGTGAATTGATTAATTTAGATTTACATCTCTGTTGTAACTATTAACTAGCAATGTGCACTTTAGGTAAAAATACAATTCTACTCCTTTTCTATTTACATTCTTCTTGCCTTCCCTCCTTCATACTATGTTTAAGGACTTCCAATTCAGGGGAACAACACTTAATTCCTGTAACTGAGAATCAACATTTGTTCCCATAACTGCAGAAAGACTTCCGTTCCTGTTAATGCCAATGGATTTTCAGTCCCATTAAGGGAAATAGCTCTTTATTTTCATTAATGTTGTAGAATGAGAAGGCTGGAAGCTCACAGGTAATAAAGACCAGACAAACAGATTAAAAGAAAAAAACGATGAAGAAAACAATTGATTCATGGTAATGATTTTTTGCTTGTCCAAAAAGTCTCTATAATTATTTTTTCTCCCATGGAAATGATACTGAAGAAACTTATAGAAAGCGTGTGTGTGTGTGTGTGTGTGTGTGTGTGTGTGTGTGTGTGTGTGTGTCTGATTTTAGGCTGTTTATTTTATGGATTACTTTACATACTCCGTTCGCTTGTTTAAAAAGCACATTGTTAAGGCTACAAAAGGAGATCGATCACAATTTTTAATGAATAACTGTAAGGTAAATAGAGTGTACAAAAACATCGTACTTTTTTTCATTCAAAGGACTGAAAAGAAACTGCTAATCCTATGTGTGTCTCAGGCTTGTGGTATAATTGGGGAAAAAATCTCAACAGGTATATATTATTTAATTCAATAGGTATTTGGATAGATGTTGTTTCTATTTATTTTGGAAAAATAATGTCAATAAGTAAATTGTAATAAATTGGTCCCTAAGTAATTTCATGTGAATGTATTTAAAAAATTATTATGTAATTGTACCAACATAGTTTCTGATAAAAATGATAGCAGGATTTTTTGATTAATTAACTTTTAAAATATTACAAATAACCTTTACATGTATAAAACACAAATGATATTTAGTAAGCCTGGATTTTTCATGTATCAGGTTCTCTTGAAATTGGTCAAATAGGCAAATTTATTCTATTTGGTATGAGGAATCTCTTCTATTTGTTTTGAGGTGCCTATAGCTTTTTTTTAAAATGATGCCTAAATCATACCTTTTGTTGAGCTTGGCCTGTTGAACTACAAGAACAGAGTAGATACACGAGTCATTAAAACAAATTAAAATTAAACAGTTTGGTCAGTCATGAGCTGAATTTTTTTAAAAACACAATTATTTGCAAGAATTTTCACTTTAATTATAAGCTGTGGAAGGTGTGAGGCGGAAACTCTGTAAAATATAGCTACAATACACAATACAAAAATCAAACAGGCGGGGCGCTGTGGCTCACGCCTGTAATCCCAGCACTTTCGGAGACCGAGGAGGGCGGATCACGAGGTCAGGAGTTTGAGACCAGCCTAGCCAACATGGAGAAACCCCGTCTCTACTAAAAATACAAAAATTAGCTGGGTGTGGTGGCGGGGGCCTATAATCCCAGTTACTCGGGAGGCTGAGGCAGGAGAATCTTTCGAACCTGAGAGGTTGAGGTTGCAGTGAGCCGAGATCGTGCCATTGCACTCCAGGCTGGGCAACACGGTGAGACTCTGTCTCAAAAAATAATAAAATAAAATAAAATAAAAATCAAATGACCAAATGTGACAAATCTGTGAAGTTATTGAACTAAAGTATAAAAAAAGGATGAGGAAAGTAGCCAAGGTATTTTACTTTCTATTCTCCAAAATCCCTCACTGGTTGGGCACAGTGGTTCATGCCTGTAATCCTGCACTTTGGGAGGCCGAGGAGGGTGGATCACCTGAAGTCAGGAGTTTGAGACCAGCGTGGCCAACATAGTGAAACTCCATCTCTACTGGAAATTCAAAAGTTAGCCAGGCGTGGTGGCGCGTGCCTGGAATCCCAGCTACTTAGGAGGCTGAGACAGGAGAATCCCTTAAACTAAGGAGGTGGAGGTTGCAGCGAGCCGAGATCGCACCAGTGTGTTCTAGCCTGGGTGACAGAGCGAGACCGTTCAAAAAAAAAAAAAAAAAAAAAAAAAAAAAAAAAAAAAAAAAAAAAAAAAAAAAAAACCCTTCCTGAACATGCATTATACTTTATCTTTGTATTTCACATCTACCTCTGTCTGCACACCCATCTCTCAACAGGGTCTAGCACTGGATAGGCAATAAATCTTATTGTGTGAAAGGAAGGAATAATTCAGTGAGCAAAACAGTGGTATAAGCGTAAACTGAGCTCATATATTGCCATTTGGTCTTGGAGCAGAAGAAAAATCATTTTATAAATAAATAGTCATTTGTCTCCAAATATTCCTTAGATAAATAGAGAGTGATAATTTTCAGGTTATATCCCACTGAGAGCATAAATAAATTTCTCTTTAAAAAAATACATTTTTTCTCCCAAGTAATGAATAAAATATACCTTAGGAAAAAAACAAAACAAAACTAGGAAATAAAGTTAAAAAGAGCTTTAGAAATTATTGTACTGGTCAATTACAATAAAAATAAATAATAAGAAATCGAGTTAGCTTATAAATTATTGTACTGGTCATTAATAATAATAATTAATAATAATAATGACCAGTACATTTTCTTCAACATATAAATGGGGAAACTGAGCTACACAAAGAGGTAAACACATTTGTCAACTTTTTTCTTTTATTCTGGAAAACATTTTCCACATGCACAAAAGTAGTGTGTAGCATAGAACTCTGCTGTTCAATGTGGTAATCATGAGCCATGTGCGACTACAAACCACTTCAAATTTGGCTATTGACACATGTCGAAATGATAATATTTTGGATATATTGAGTTAAATAAAACTAATTTAAAAATGGATTTTGCTTATTTATTTTTACCTTTTAAAACTGCTTGCTAAGAGATTTGAAATTACACATATGGCTCACCTTATATATTTTTGGACAGTGCTGGCAGTCCATAAACCCTGTGGAATAGTAGGTACCAATGCTCACTTCAGCAGTCATCATTCATGGGCCACCTTGTTTCGTTTATACCCTATGTACTTTAGCACTGCCCATGGTCACGCAGATAATTAGTCCCAGATTTGGCATGAACACCTGGTTCTTGGCTATTGTTCTTTTTACTACTATTAATTGAAGCATTTTGTGTGTGTGTGTGTGCATGCTAGTTTTATGTCTTCTAATTATTTAACCCTATATTTCTTAGTTTTACTGATTTTAACAGTTTAATAATGTATTTATTTATGTTTAATGTATTTATTCATTTTCTATGCTGATGTTTATTTTAATTTTATTGATAAAAATTTTTAGGTCAAATTCTCCAATTTACCTTACTAAGTACCGTGGATTCATTTGTAGGTAGTTGCTCATACTTGCAAAATCCTGATCATCTGAAGATACCAAGGGGTTAGTGCCTTCTTGGCTGTATTTTTTACTTATAGTTTTCATGAAAAGTTCCATTATCCTCTTAAAGTAGATGTTAAAAAAGCATGTGTCCAATAATCAATAAACGTATCTATTGAATATTTACCATGTAAGACACACATGCATGTGTGTGCGCGCGCACACACACACACTACATCATACATCATTTCGGGAGTTAGTAATCTTGGAGTGAGAAGAGAGAGGAGGAAGCCCAATTTTGTAGACATGCTGGACCTGAAGTGTCAGGGAGATATCAAAGTGGAAATGTCTGGAGATTAGCAGGAGCTGAGCTACTGGGGAAAACATTTCCTATCTGCACGTTCTCTTCGGTGATGACCTTCTTGAATAGAAGGAGTAAATTTTGTTGAAACTGTTAATTATGCTATTTCAGAGAATACTTACAATTACATTTCTGCACATATTTTTGTGTACCTTTGTTATAGTTATTGCAAAGCAAACATACTTGTGTATTATGAGGGGCTATAAATCATTAATAGAACCTATTTAATTCATTTTTAACTTAATTACAAATTCGATTTAGCACATTTGCATCTTGGGAACTGAAAAGGGCTTTATCATGGAAAATCCAGGAGTTCTGAGATTTTCTGTCTATCTAGGTTGAGACTTAGGAAAGTTATGTGATGTTTTGCTGGTACTCCTAATAAATGTACCTACCCTTAGGAGTGATGTGGGGGGAAGAAATGATGCCTGTATGTTGGCTGTCTTCTGGGTGCCCTACAGATCCACATCTACCATTCTCTGGTCCTGGGAAGCTGATCTGTAGAAACTATGCTACCTGGTTCCTTTGCCCTCTATCTGCCCTCTGATTTGGTAGAACAGTGGGAAGTATTAGCAGGAGATGGGAAGTAGGGAGTGAATTCAGGGTGTCTATTCCCTTGTTCTTTTCCTGTATGATTGCTGAGGGTGGCTGCTGTTTACCCAGCCCCTCTGTCTCTGGATTTTTTGGCCATCAGTCACTGCTCTGCAGACCTAGGGCTGCTAACTAACACCTTCCCCCTTAAATGGCCAGAGGTACTACCTTATCCCTAGTGGGTTTTCCATTCTTGCCCATATATTTGTAAAATCCTTTTATTAAACTCCCCTCAAGCTATCCCAATTTGAATGTGCCATTTGCTTCCTGGGGAATCCTGAAAGTGTATGAGGATTTCCAAACTTGACTCTATATGTTAGAAATCCAGTTTGACCCCGCACACCTCAGTGTACTTTCTTCGAAAGCTGAGTTTCTACTTGGAAAATTAATTGGCAGGTGGCTGGAGATTCTGGGACATTAAGCAAAGGCTAATTAGAACAAGGATTTTCTCACATTTCTTTCTACTTAAAGAATAAAATGTTATGTTTCACTGAATAAAATATACAAGTGATATTCCAGAATATACTTGAAGACTAAACAGTTTTTCAAGGTATACTTGCGATTAAACAAAGGAATGAGGTGGCAGCTGCAGCCCTGAAGTTCATACATTTGGACCTGACTTTAAATCGACGCCACAGACGCATTTGGCCTCACATTGCTAGCAACACACTAAGTCCTAGTGCACTTAAGAGCTTCAGGTTTTTAATCAGCGTTTTCTTCAAAGCGGTGGCTAGATTTGCTCTGTGATTTTTGTCAAGTGCATATCATATCAAAGGATAAGTGTTTGCCAAAGCCTTTCTTCAGCCACAAAAAGGGAAGTTTTGTTCGAAGAAAGTCAAGCTGGCTGCAGTGACCAGCTCCCACTGGGAAGATGAAAGGAATGATTGGATTTCCTGTTACTCTTTTGTTGTTGTTTGTATCCCTCACATATTTTAATCAACATGAAAGAACATGTTGCACCGTGAGAGCAGTGCAATTTGAGAAAGCCATTTAGAGGCCGCCAAATACATTTGCAACTAATAAAGTTGTATTTGTCTATGGTGTCAAAGACCAGATTTATAAGAGATGATTAATAAGGGCCAGAATGCCAGACATGGAGAGATAATCAGGAGATTATTTTGAAGATGGATTTCTCCACTGCAGATTTTTTATATGCATTATGTACATTTCAAGAAACAAGATAGACTGTAAAGGGTAATTGTGGTCCAATGACAATGAAAGATTGAGACATAATTATGGTGTAAACTGCATACATTTTCTATATACAAGTACACATGGCCTAGTAAATCAAGAATAGTAATTTCAAGTTGAGAATTAAGATTTCTTTATTAATGATCTGTATTTAATATATGAAAATATTCATCTTAATTTATTGTTGTACATTTTTTCTTATAAAATTTCATATATATATATATACATAATTGGCCCTCAATATGTGTTTGTTCAAGGAGTGAATGACTAGATAGTTCAAGAATATGCATTTTAAAATTTTTAAATCATTAAAAATTCTGTTACATAATGATGCTTGTGCCCTGAAGAAAGGAAAAAATAAAAAAAGAAAACATACCATCATCATTGTATTTATTATAATCTACAATTTCCATTAAGGAAATTAACACCAGAGGATATTCTTATTCGAATGAAGTAAGCCTCAATTTTCTCAGGGCAAGTGCTTGAGACAAGAAAGAAGTAGAGCATCGCACCTGCTCTCTCAAAAGGCTGAGCTCTGCATTTCTTCATGAGGGCAGAAAGGTGGAGAACACTAGCCCTACTCTGCATTATTTTTGTTTGAGTTTCATATTTTTATAGTATTGTAGGTCTCTTTTTGTCTTACATTTTTTCTTCTTCCTATTTTAAAAAGTTATTCAAGAAGGTTAAGTTCACCGTATTCTTCAGTGTATAGGATATTCTAGGCACTGGTCTGAACAAAGTCCTGTTCCTATCTTAGTCATTGATAGATTTCCTTTATTCCCATTGTCCACCACCTTTCTCCACAAAAGACACCATACTGTATATCCTTCTGCTCTTATGTTCTTACAAAATGTATATTGCTCTTTCACATATGTCTATTTTTAGTTTATGAAAATAATAATGGAATAGATCTTGTTCTTTATCTTGTTCTTACCATTTTTCACTCATAAGTACACTTTTTCCTTTTGACTATGAGCAATATAGTCCATTGCTTCTAGCTAACAGCGCTCTGTAATGGGTCTTCACTATACTATAACTACACAGTTCCTTGATGTTATCACTGTATTACAACTTTGTCTTCTGATGTCTAGGCCATCCACCTTTATACCTGTGGGTCCTGAGGGTTCTCATGATCCCACAAGCCTGCCAATGCTTGCTGTTATCTAGCTTTTAATTTTGGTCATTATGAACATAAAATGATGTCTCATTGCTTCAGTACGCATCTTTCTGATTAAGTCTGAGCAACAACTTATGTGCTAACTGGCATTTTAGACCATCTCCTCTGTAACTTGACAGAACATATACTTTGCCCAGTTTTCAATTGGGATTTATGTTTTCACCTTTTTGATTGTCTCAGGATAGTCTATATATTAGACCTCTGATAGTTTTAGTCAAAAATTTCAATCTTCCATTTTCTCTGATCTTTACTTATGAGGTCCTTCCTTGAACAAAATCCTTAAGTCTAGTATGAGAAGTTGTGTCTTGTGTATGTGTATGTTGTTTGGGGGTTTAAGAAGTTATTTCCCACCTATCTGTCCCCAAGTTATTCTTCTGTATTTTCTGTTATTGACTTCATAACTTTATATTACACATTTGAATCCTTAATATATTTAGTCTACATTTACATGTGATGTGGATGGAAGTCCTGTTTTATTTTTTTCTATATAATGCCAATTTTCCCAACTCTTTTATTAAACAATTTGCCATTTGCCCATTGGTGGTTGTGCTGGCACCTTTATCATGTGTTTCTGCTCATGGGTTTTTATCTGAGCTCTCTATTTTTTTATGTTAGACCATTATCTATTCTTGTGCCAATAATATACTGTCAATGCATTACTTTGTTTAACCAGGGCTTTATAGTATAGTATGAACTAATATCTGATATGTCAAGTTTATCTTTCTTAAAAATATACACTTTGCTATTTGTAGACCTTTGTTTTTCCATATAAATTTTAGTGTAAATGTATTCAAAAATTACTACCGTATTAGGATTGTACCAAATTTATAGATTAATTTAATTTAGACAACTTTTAAGTTGTGTCACCCAAGGGCATGGTATATCACTTCAGATATTCAGCTCATCTATGCCCTACTTTAGAGTTTTGAAATTCCTCAGAGCTTTGAGCATTGTATTTGAAATAATTTATAGAAATTTATAGTGTGAAAGTAACGTCACATTTCTATCATATTTTAAAATTGTTGTTGCTTGTAAAAAAAGATTCTTGGTCAATTTCTTTATAGTTCTAATAGTGTAGCCTATTGATTTCATTTATTGTCCTGTGTAATGACCAATTCACTAGAGTGTGGTTTTATCAGAATTTATTTCTGGCTGATTACAGACGTACTCTTTTTTTCTTTTCTTTGGTTCAGCCTTCTAGATTGTAAATGTTATCAAGGTATTTGATAATGCTGAGTTTATAAAACTTTTACAACAACCACTTTTATTTATCTTCTTATTTTAGTACTTTCTTCGAGATTGTTTTCACAGTGGCTTTATGGTTACAAATTATCTGAGGCTTTATATGCCC
Organism: Rhinopithecus roxellana; assembly: GCF_007565055.1. NCBI lineage: Eukaryota > Metazoa > Chordata > Mammalia > Primates > Cercopithecidae > Rhinopithecus > Rhinopithecus roxellana. Next base: position 14,416,045 of record NC_044549.1, on the reverse strand, counting down.
GAGAGGATTTGGCATTCCTTAATATTTAAATCAGAAGGTGGCTGGATGTGTAGTTTTTACAATAACATTCTTTCCTTAAAATACAATCAAACCTTGCTACAGAGAAGTCTAAGGTCAGCTGATTTCTATCATTTTGTAGATGATCTAGCTGCCTTTCCTTTTGGTAAACTTTGGAATTCTTCTTATCTTTGCTATTCTTTAATACCACAATAATGTGTCTAAAAGTAATGTTTTTTATTATCTGATTTGTCACTCTGAAGCCTTTTAATCTGGCATCTTTCACCTTTTTCTAATTTTAGAAAAAATTATCTTCAATGTTTCTTCCTTCCTTTTGTACCTTCTATATTTTAGAGATTCCTATCATCTAGATACTGACACTAGAACCTCCATATCTCCTTAATTTACACATAATATCATTTTAAATTTTTTATATGTTCTGGAAGGTTGCCTAAATATGATTTCCTGCTTGATTATTTGCTCTTAAATTATGTGTATTATGCTGTTTATTCAATCTTTTTTCTTTCTGTATTGTCATTTTGTACCTAATGTTTGATTCATTCTTCAAATTCTTATTCCTATTTAATATTGCTAGCATCTTTCTTCATATATTTAATTATATTATCATATGTAATTTAATTTTTTTATTCTTCTCTTTATTAGCCTATGGGGTTATCAGCTACTCTGCTGATAATATCTATTAGAAAACACTGAGGGTCAAACTTTAGTTTGTGTCTCTCTTGGTAAATTTTGGGAATAGAAGGGAATGAAGCTCAGGGTGGAGAGTTTCAGGTACTAGAACCACTGTTGTTAACCCTTACTTATCATCAACATATGAGGACCATTGATGATAAGAGCTCTTGCTTATTATCAGACCACTCTTTTGGTCAGGGACTCACTTTTAAATTCTTGGAAAGAAAGATAGAAGGCAGTTTCCTTAGTTTGTAATCCACCAGCGTTGGGGGAAAGACGGCATTAAGAAATGAATACTGAAGGGCAGAATATCAGCTTGGGTATGTTGGAATCCACTTTTTACACTGACAGGATTTTTGCAATAACCTGAAATTATTTTATAGATATTGGTGGCCTAAATTGTTGTGAGCATATAGCTTCTGTGGCCAAGTGGCAAGTGATGATTTTCTCAAGTTAACACAGGAGAAAGAAAATAAAACAATATAGATGTTTTCCTGAGTCTAATGAATAGATAAAAACAATCTATAGTCTCTCTGGTGGTTTTTCATTTTTTCAGGTTTCTGTTGTGATTGGTTGTTTGTGCTTGTACCTCTGATGCATTCATTTTTTTGGTTGTAATTTCAGTAGTTTTTCAGCAGAAATCTTTGCACAGCTTTTCTTCCCACTGTTTGTCCTTTCTTCCTTCCCTCCCTCCATCCCTCCCTCACTTCCTTCCTTCCTTCCTTCCTTCCTTCCTTCCTTCCTTCCTTCCTTCCTTCCTTCCTTCCTTCCTTCCTTCTCTCCTCCCTTCCTTCCTTTCTTCCTTCCCTCCTTCCATATCCCTCTCTCTTTCTCTTCCCCCATGACATCTCTTCTCTTCCCTTTCTCTTCCCCCATGACATCTCTTCTCTTCCCTTTCTCTCCTTTCCTTCTGTCCCCTATCTTTTCTTTTCCTTCTCTTTTCTTCCCTTCCCTTTCCATCTGGTCCCTAAACCCTTGACAAGGGAAGGAATAAGGTTAGAGGAAATAAGAGTTAGATTTAGCAGCAGCACAAAATTGTTCCTTTACTCCTTCTCTTCTTTCTGAAGCCCAGCCCTACAATTTTCTAATATGTGCAAAATCTTGGATCAAGATTTGAAACATCTCCAATAACCTACTTAGTTCTCCTCTACTGAAGGTGTTTGCCCAAGGAGAGTAACTATCATTGACACTGGCAATGTTCCGGAAATTTACTTATTCTTTGGCTCTTTCTTAACAATCTTCGTGAGTTTTTCCTATTTTGCAGTTATTCTGTCATCATTTTCTTCACCACTTCCTGGGTTTAATTGGTTCCATATACACATGGCTCATGATCCCAGAGTTTTCAGACCTCTAGAGTTTTCAGTTGCAATTGCTTAAAGTATAATTATTCTAAGAGATACCCAAGAATTGATCAAATATTCTTGGGAGATGCTCCGTTCTGTCTATTTTCTTCATAAAATCTAGAATTCTTAAGAACTTGTTGGCCTTTATTATATTTTTAATGACAGCTTCCACCATTTATTTATTTATTTATTTATTTATTTTTCTGTGACGGAGTCTTGCTCTGTTGACCAGGCTAGAGTACAATGGTGCAATCTCAGCTCACTGCAGCCTCCAGCTCCCAGGTTCAAGTGATTCTCCTGCCTCAGCCTCCCGAGTCACTGGGATTATAGGCACCTGCTATCATGCCCAGCTAATTTTTGTATTTTTGTAGAGGCGGGGTTTCACCATGTTGGCCAGGCTAGTCTTGAACTCATAACCTCAGGTGATCTGCAACAGGCGTGAACTACCATGCCTGGCCCAGCTTCCATCCTTTTTAGACAAGGACAGTTAACAATGGAGAAGGAAGGAAGTAGAGATGAACTTTTCCTAGTTCTTTTTGATTTTTATATTTTTAAATTTCCCTCAGTGAACTAGTTTAATTGTAAAATACACGGGAAAAGGTGTTTAAAATGAGTAAGGATTAAAAAGTACTAAAATATTAAGACAATGTCTAAGACCTTAGGACCCATTAGTAAACTCTTATCATTCTGTTTTTCTCCAAGTTCCATGGATGATAATTTTAACATCTGGAAGCAAAATCTCTTTAGAAGTCATTTTGTAAATATAACCTATATGTACTTCTTTCTAATACTTTACACTTTAAAATATTTATTTTACTTATAAGATGAAAATACATTTTGTAATATCTGATTCTTGAACAAAGATTTCATCATATTTATATAATGGCAGAGGTTTGGACCTTCTACCCTTGGATCAACACATGGAATTGTTTGTTCAACATCAACTAATAAAGCATGTTGCCTGGACATCAAGTTTTATTTTTTTTCTTGCAGCAATAATTGAAATCAATTAAAACGGAGACATCTTCCATAAACCTTACACAGAGAAGGAGAGATGTGGTTTTTCCCTTGGACCTTTGGCATTAAAACTGCCATGCAAAGTACTAGAGATTTAACGTATCAAGACTTGTTTTTTTTTTTTTTTTTTGGCTAATACAAATTTTTATCTATTGAGCTCCCAAACTCAACGCAGTTAGTCCTCTCCATAAAACTGCGATGGTTCTGTGATGAGGAAGATAAGTGGTAACTATTTAAAGCAAATGCCTACTTTGGTATAGACACATACAACACTTTCATTTGCACATACATTGCTAATGTTTTACTCTGAAACCTTGTATTTCTTCACACATTTGGTTAACCATATGTCTTTGATGGCAATCCAATTTTAAAGCATGGCTTCTTATGGAGAATGAGAAGTATAATTAAGCTAAAATTTTAGACTAGGTCTGTAATGCATTTTGATTTCTCACGAGGTTCTAATCCAGTTTACAAAATGTTTCCAGATGTACAATCTAGTTCCAGATAATTTTTATGGATGTACAGAAATCGTAATCCTAAATTATGAAAATATAATATTTACAGTCTTTGTTATGGAAGCTCCATTTGGAACATCATCTTGAAATTATTAAGATCATGGAAAGTTGAACAGAGCAACTTAAGATTTTTAATTTCATATTTGTGCCCAAAATGAGTGATTGTAAACTTTGAATATCCTTATAGATTAATCTTAGAGATTTAAGATATTCACATTTAGTCTATTTAATTTTTTATTTAATTTTCTCTTGATTTAATTTTCTATTGTATCTTGAGAGATGAGTTATGCTGTTAGGTTCAGAACTAGGGGAGAGAGCTGGTACAATATATTTATAATTTTAGGCAAGGTATGTTTGTTTCAAATTATCTGATTCTGAATGTTTCCCAGAAAAATGTGTTCATTTATTTAACAGTGTATCAGATATTATGATGGAGATTAGGAATATAAAGATGAATAAAAGAATATTCTGAAAGAGCTTGCAGTGTGATAGAATAGTAAGAAGCATGAATACATCTTTAGGGATGAACAGGATGTAACAAAGTGATCATTGAGGGGGACAGCTCTCTAGGCGAAAGGCTCAGTGCTAGCAATTATGTGAGTGTGGTAACAGCATAAGGAATTTCAAGTAGTTCTCTTTCCAGTGAGTAAAGTTTAATGTCAGTAGTGCAATAGATAAACCTGGAAAAGTAGTCAGCAAAAAGTGCAGCCAGGACTTTTCCTACTTGCCTGTAAGAAGTTTGAAGTTTTCCTGTAACGGGAAGCAAGTCAAATGCCTTTAAGAGACGGTAGTGATTGGGGCCAAACAGAGAATTGTTTAGATTATAAAGATACTACAGCTTTGACTAAAGCTGAGCATATCTATAAATGATACCACGGGAATGTCCCCAAGAAAAGTGAGTGCTTATGATCATCAAAATTCATACAAAAGAATGTTTATTACAGCTTTATTCACAATAGTTTCAAATGGAAACAATTTAAATCTCTATCAACATGAAAGTGGATAAATATACGATGTCATATTCATACAATAGAGTACATCAATGGAAAAGAACAAACTCGACTAAATCCATGGAAACTACTACATAGATGCAACTACAAGGATGAATCTCAAAGACAACGTTGAGCAAAATGAGCCAGACAAAAGAGAGCATGTAATTAAAACCATTTTTATAAAGCACATGAAGAATCAAAATGCATGTTTTTGAGAGAAGTTAGGTTAGCTTTGGGGAGAATGTTGACTGTGAGGGGCCGTGAGAGCCTACTGAGATGCTTACAATTTTCAGTATTGCATCAATAATTACATGGAGATATATATATATGGATTACATGAATATACATATATATTAATTACATATATACATACATATGAATTACATGAACATACTATATATATACACATATATCTCCATGTAATTATTGATGCAATACTGAAAATTGTAAGCATCTCAGTAGGCTTTCACGGCCCCTCACAGTCAACATTCTCCCCAAATATATATACTTGCACATATATGTTTTTATGTAATCCATATATACATCCATGTGGCCATATATATATATGCACAAAATTCATAAAATTACCGAACTATACATTTACATATGTATTTTACATCTTAATACAAATGAAAACTTCGAGTCAGTGGAAATTACTGGAAGAACTGGGAAACTGGTCTTTTCATTCCTCTTGTATTTTTGTGTTTTTGTGCATATGTGCCATAATAAAATCATTGAGCTTTAATTCAAAAGAACTGGATTTAAAACAGCTCAGTTTACTCGCTGTGAGAGTTTATGCAAATAATTTAGCCTCTTGACGCTTCATTTTTGTCACCTGTAAAATAGAGATAATAATAATTGTTTTATGGGATTGTTGTGAGAACTAAGTAAGAAGTGGTTTTAAACTGGGTACAGTGGGTCATGCCCGTAATCCCAGCACTATGGGAGGCTGAGGTGGGCAAATTGCTTGAGCTCAGGAGTTCCAGAGAAGACTGGGCAACCTGGGGAAACCCCATCTCTACAAACAAACAAACAAACAAACAAACAAACAAACAAAAGTTAGCCAGGCATGGTGGCGCATGCCTGTAATCCTAGCTACTTGGGAGACTGTGTTGGGAGGATCACTAGTGCCTGACGGTGATGCTGTCGTGAGCCAAGATCATGCCACTGCACTCCAGTCTGGGTGACAGAGAGAGACTTGTCTCAAAAAAACAAAAACAAAAACAAAAACAAAAAAAACTGAAGGAGGGTTTAGTTCACATCCTCTAGAAAGTAGACTAAGCCTAGGGTGTAGGCCTAGGATGCCAAGGGTGAAATTTCTCCAGAATGTTTGCCAAGGATAATTTATACTAGTTTTCTCAACAAATTTGTTTTCTTGTTTCCTGTTATCCTCCTAAGATGAATAATCTTTTCCCCTTTCCCTCTCTCTTTCTATTCAACTCTCCCTTTCTTCCTTTTTCTTCCTTTCTTCCATTTGTTTTTTTCAGTACCATTAATTATAGGGGCTCAGAGGATGATATAACTATTCAGTTGTTTCATCTACTTTATATTTTAGCTACTTAGAATAACAATACTACCACCACCAATATGTTGACTGAAAACAGTTAAATATTTTTGTTGTATTTATGGTCCTCATCTTCTATTTCTAATAGTCATACTATGTCTACATTGTCAGAGCACATACCTGTTATGTATTATACTTCATCTCTTTTAACCACTAGCTACTCTTAAGTCTATTTGTAAGTGTATAAAGTTCACCATCAGTCAGTGTCTCTAATCATTTTCTTTGACTGAATCTGTTCATTAGTAGATTCCTCAGAAGGAGCTCAAAGAAATATTGTTCCTTAAATGTCTGCATTTTGAGAACAGATACATTTATGTTTGAAAGTCAATTTTGTTGAATATACAATCCTCAGTTCAAATTTTCTTTTGTTGAGTAGCATAAATATGGTACTCCCTTTCTTCTGCCATAAAGCATTGCACCAAAAAGTCTGAAAAGAACCAGAATTTCTTTCCTTTGCTCATTTCACCTTAATATCCACAGACTTTTTTCTTTTTCTTTAAAGTCTAGTAATTTTCCTAGAATATGTCTTGGTGTCTCAGGTATAAGGTATATTCAATATGAAGTATGTAATTTCAAATTTATTTTGAAGTTTCTGAAAATTTTTCTTAGAACTCAGTCTTTAATATTTGTCTTATATCCTTCATTTGTTTTCTTCAGGATTTTGTATTATTTGCTCCTTGAATTTTCTCTATCTTCAATAATCATCACTTTCCTTAATCCTATTTGTCTCTCTTCATTTCTTTCGATCTTCTACTAAAACAAGGCATTATCTACTATGTTCATTTCTCTTGTATTCTTTTAAGTTTAGTCTTTGTTTCTAAATAATTGTTTTATTTTGAATTATTTCCAAAGTTCTGCCTCATTGCTTATTTTTTATAGTTCAGATTTTTGTTGTTTCTTATGTTGTATATAAATGTATGCTTTATGAATAGCAAATTACTGTTTACCTTTTTCAATTTTGATTGCAGTTTATATTACATTTTGTATTATCATTTCCTAGTGTCCATTTTAGGAAGGTGGAACAATTGTGTCAGCTTTATTCTAAGAAGCTTGAAGTATTCTCCTGTTCATTGCCATGAACTTTTTATGCAAACGGTAAGTATTATTTCTGCAACTGGTATAAATCTGATTTATAGTACGTTTTAAATGGAAGAATAAAGTAAGCATAATATAATCAATAAAAAATTCCGATTAGTTAAAACAGTTATACTTCTAAATTCAATTATTTTTTCTATTGTATGTTTCTATTGTTTTGTTCTATTGTTTACTTTGTTAAGTATATCTAAAATATAAATACTATCTTTTTCATTTGAAAGATGTCGAGTGTTAGAAAAAAAGAACAAAGTGTTTTGTGGCCCTCACTGATCCATTTAGACTTCGCCTGAGCTAGCAAATAAAAGATTAAAAATAAAAAGCACACTCTGCATTATTCCTTTCCCTCCTGCGTCCCTCAACCTTCCAGAGGGTAGCACACATTTTCTTTGGTCTTATGTATGCAAATTGACCACCTGGCCTCTCATGCAAATTAGTCGTGTTTTCTAAAAGGAAAAGAATTGTAGGAATGTGTTCTTTAGTGCCAATGCCAACTGACTTTTCTAGAACATTTAAAAATGGCTAATTCAGTTCTCATGGTTTATTCTTAAAAGTTGCCCTGATAAAATCCCCGCTTATAAGATTCTACTGTCAAACAGCAATAGAAATCCATAGGATGTCAGGCCTAAACTCCAGATAAATATCTTTCTTTAACAAAGGGTTTTATGAAAACTAAATGAGACAGGGTATTTGAAAGGGTTTTGTTAAAGAAAAAGAATTATATAAATATGAGGCATTACCATCATTCTTTACTGTTATGAATTTTAACTTCCATTTAAAATCTGTTTCTTATTCTACTTGGCCTTTGCTTGGATACATATGTGGTTACTTTCACTTACTAGAATCGCTTCCTCTAAAATGAGACTCACAATGGGTTCTTATTAAAATGGTATAAATGTCAGTGCAAGATTCAGAAGGGGGAAATTAGTCCTAATAACTGCAGTAGAGTTCAGCACTCAATCAATTTACATATCTTGAGTTAATTTCTCTTAAATATACTGTCATTACAAGTTCCATATAAGCCTGGATGAGGTATATTAGAATTCTATTAATGTAGTAGGGCTATTTATTTCTTAAATACATCATGGATCAGTCTTTCGCTTCTGCAAGCCTAAACTTTTTTCTGTTTTCTGTGGCAGCACATGGTTGAGAAGAATAATCTAGTCAGGTTACAGGGTATAGTATGCCTCTCTTGTCCATCAGATAATGGATGTGTGTGTGTGTGTGTGTGTCCATTATGGGTCAAAACACAAAATTAAGGATAAATATCCATGTATAAATATCCATCATATTGCCTCTGCCAGGAATGCATTTATTAAGGAAATCTAGTTAATCAAATGCAGTGCATCACTGTCTTGTCAAGCTTGCCTCTGGTAGGAAGGCATATGCTTGAATTCAAGCTGGGAAAAAATGATGAGAACTATTTTCTGACCTGAAACCAGTTCTGATGGACTTTGTAGAGGGAGACATGTTATAGAAAGCTGTGAGAAATCTTTTCTCATTAAATGGGATACTGATTACTAATCAGTAAGTATCTCCAGGAATAGGCAGAAGAATATGGTGCATGGAAGGTTTTCAAGGGAAATTTTGGAGGTCATATCTCACGGGTCAATTTTACTGAGGTTAGGCAAAAGGGTTTGTGTGCTTGAGAAAAGGGAAATAAAAAGCTCCGTCTTTTCTGCATCCTTTTATGGCACAAGAAACTGATTCTTTTCTATATTTTGGGAAAAGTTTATCTCTTTTTGTAAGTGGAGAGAAAGCTTATAGACACTTCTCAGGTTTTGTGTATACAATTCAGTGTTTGGTATAAAAATTATAAAATAATGATGATGATAATGATGACAATGATGATGGCTACCATTTGTTAGTGCTTTCCGTGTTTTAAACAATGTTCTAAATGCCTTCTGTGGATTAACTCATTTAAATATCAGTAATCCTGTAGTAAGGCTACTGAGACATGGGAATCTTTAGCATCTTGCAAAAGGCTACACAGAAATAGAGAAAGCAGGATTTAGCCTTAGGCCAGTCTAGCTACGAGGATCATACTCTTAACTACTACCCTGATGCTTCTAGTCAACACACCATGACTGATGATGACATCCAGAATTATGCCCAGAATCACAGGAAAAATAAGTTCTTGACTATGCTCTCAGCACTGGCAGTTTGGACCCCAGCTACAAAAAAAAATACATGCATAAAAAGTCACTCTTTTTAAAAATTGCCTTTATAACACAAGCATTTGGTGGATATCTGTTCTGCGTAAGGATGTTTGCTAGGTAACGTGACGATACAAAGAAATATCAGACACCCAAGGAAATGAATTCCTCTGATATAAAAGATGAGAGGAAAACATGTTTTCTTTTAAGGAGTGGGCAGATAATTTTCTTTATTCCATGTCTGATGTCATCATCAAGATCATAAATACTCTTAGTTTTAAAGATTAACAGGAAATTTTAATCAAACACGGGTTTCATGGGCAATAGTTCTTTGGAACACATTCGGATTCTCTCCATGTTCTCATTTAGTATATTCTTTTTTCCTTTATCATCCGTATACCTGAACTTCCATGCCATTCAGAAGTGTGAGCATGGGTAATTAAACATAAAGTTAAATATTTCTGCTTAGATCAATTACTTTCTGATGGAAAGCTATTATTTTTATAATCCTATTCTAGTTACCATTTAGTGAACCATAAATATTATATAATATCCCCTATTTGGTGGATGACTGTTTATAGCATTTTTGTATTTCTTTAATTGCCCTCTTTCCTTTCTCTCTTCCTTCCATTTTTCCTTCTTTCCTTCCTTCCTTCCTTCCTTCCTTCCTTCCTTCCTTCCTTCCTTCCTTCCTTCCTTCCTCCCTCCCTCCCTTCCTTCTTTCCCTTTTTCCCTTTCCCCCTTTCTTCTCTCCTTCTCCTTGTTCTCTTCCTTTTTTCCCTTTCTTGCCTCCTTCTCTCTTTCTTTCTCCCTCTCTATTTCCCCCTCCTTTCCCCTCCCTCTCTTCCTCTTTTTCTTTTAGGAAATTCAACAATCTGATAGACTTATCTATCATCAGGTTAAGAATGATAGACTCATTGAACTGTTGGCTTCATAAACAGGTACTCATTAATCAAATGAAGTTTTGCCTTGCAAAGTCTAATGCAAACATATACAATGACATTTGGTGACATAGAATTTGTACTTTAAAATTCATGAATCATATTTTAAAAAGCTGATGTTTAATTAGAATGTAATAGCAAAATGACACTTCAGAAATTCAAAACTAATACAGTGTTTAAAAATTTGGATTTTAAATATCATTTTGGAATATATATAAATTTAGCAGATGTATAAGAAGTGAAATAATTTTCTAATGTTGAAGTTTCATTAAAATAATTAACTCAAATATTTTCATAAGAATGCCTATGAGGACAGATAATTTCTATGATCTGAAATATTCTTTAAATTATATTTGTAAAATATTTCTGATTATTATATAGTAATAAGAATCAGTTATAAGACTTGTTTGGTATAAAAACAGCAACAAACTGAATTATCTCACTTGGATGTTTGCCAAATAGCAGACACTGAAAATTTGAATCCTTTTCCTCATGTTGTTCTGACTGTAAACTTTAAATGAACCCACATATATTAACTATATTGATATTTTTAAGTGAGATGCCCCTACTAGTATTACATCCATATGTGCTGGCTGTAATTGGGAAAAATTAGATTTAATATTTACAAGAAGTCAGGCCGAAAAACAGCTGTTCCCAAGGCCCATGTCCCCTTTGGGCCTTTATACTCAAATGTTGCAGAACACATATTCATGCTATCCATTCCCAAAAGATGAAGTACTGGCAGCAATTCTGGAAAAGATCCAGATTACAAAAGTTTTATAATTTTATGGATATGGATTATCTAAAGCACAACAGCCTTTAATTACTCACATTCTTACTGGCACATTTATACCTTCAAAATAGGCACACACATAGAACAATTTAAATGATCACATACATATTTGTATGTAATGCAGAAATATACAGGACTCATGAAGTTCAATAGAACTGCCATGGGACTCCATCCTGCTTGTAGTATTACTTTTTCTAATATTTCTGAAATGGTATGAATGATTCATTATAGACACACATTTTGTACAGCTCATTTGGCAAAGCAATAGACTAAGAGTTATAATCCCACTCTAATGATAATTTCTACAAAGGATTTTCCTAAATAAATAATACTCTGTATTCAGTATATTAATATTTGATTGAAAAATAGAAATTTCCCAAATAACAACTATGAACTGAAAGCATGCCTATCTTAATTAATTGCAAATTAAGAAAAAAAGTGCATGAATTTTTTCTCAGTTGAAGGTAAGGTTTGATAGTGAGAACTGTGTTATTTTATATTGCCTCTGCTTAATGGAGAGGGCAAGTTTGTCCAGTGGGGTAAAAAGTGCATAAATGAACAATAAAAACTTTGGGAATCATATGTAGATTTTTTTCCCCCTTATTCTCCCTACTCCACATGCTAGCTAACACACATTTGCTTTCAATATGCTGATCACTATCAATAATTGTATAAGGGTCTGAGATTTGACTCTACTTGTAAGCTAATGATTTAACCTGCTATTATATCAATTCTGGCAGAAAACATGAGGGTATCGTGTCAGGACAAAGGACGCTTTATTCATAGCGCAGCAAGCAGTATGATATATGCACCAGTACCCCTTTTCCCCCAGTTCTCATAGTGCTGAGATGCATAAGGGCTCAGATTTAGGTTTATTACATGCACAGAATGTAACTGAGGAGCCCTAAGCTTAGAGACTCCTGATATCTTATAATGAGCTATAAGCAGAGCTGTGCAATCTTTGCCCTGTAGGGAGAACGTATACTGGAGTGTTCGTGAATACTATCTCAGAGGGAGACACACTATATCTACTAAGGCCACTTGCTTTACAGACATCCTTGAAAATAGTCCACAACAAAAGTAGTTGGTGTGCTTGCTCACAAAATGAGTAGCCCTGAGAGATATCTATGTAGAATTATCTCCAAATGGTTGCATCTCTTGCTTCCATGTTGTCTTTGCTATGGCAGATATTTCCAAGAGTACAACACTAGTTAATCTGACTGAAAGAAACCGAGATCTGTTTAGTTTGTCTCATACAGCATTCAGTTGAGGTTATTCCCAGCAAGACTCCAAGGAGGAGGACCAACATGCACTCTTTACCTCCACTATTCATTCGTCAGCCATTATGGTATCCCTTAGAAAGCCAAATGGTTTCTTTTTAAGTTTCTGTATTGACCTTTTCACTTGACTTGAGACATTAAGCGAGGTGCAGAAAGACGTACTAAAAATTGCCCAGCTTCCACCATGTCCGGCAGGAACAAAGTCTAGGAAACTCCTCTCATTTATATCAACCCAAGGCAGTGAGTTCAGGCTGATTTGCATGCCCTCCTTGGTTGAGGTGATGGTCCCTTAAACACTTCATGATCACCACTAAAGTAAAGACATCCATGCTTTGGGTAGGGAAGCATGTTAACGCCTGCCTTCCACATGAAATAGAATCCTGATGGTGCCGCTGGAAATACAGTGTTGTTTACAGCTGATGGTGCTCCTCATGTAGAATCTACATGAGTCTTGGGGCACAGGTTTAAAGCATTTTCAATGTAGTCTCTTGGCTAGACTGTAGGCTTGAGGGTTCCAAATTCAGTTTGAATAATTAAGTGTATGCCTTATTTTAGAGGAACCACCAGTTTTCCCATGCTTGCTGGCATTTCTCTGCCCCACTGAATTGCTGGGAAAACATCCGCTGGTATTTTGGGAGTTAGAGCCAACCAATTCTATTTCTGATAGACATTTTGAGAAAATTAAGAGAAGTGGAAGCCAAATCATGGTCGAGTCATTTGGAGAGGGATAACTGAAATATAAAGTTAAGTTCTGAAGCTCTACACTGGGATATTTTCTTCACGTGAAAGACTCTACAGAAGAAAAAAATTATTGTTCATTTTCCCTCCTCCCCATTCTCCTTGAAATCTGTGTTCCATCCTCAGATGCCAAGTTTGTTGCTTTCCCTTCATCACCACAAAATCAGTGTGCACATTCCAGTAGCCATAACCACATCTTTTTTTCCAATCATCCCCTACTCGAACTCTGTCATTTTGTCCAAAAGGATCAGGTGCAAAAGAGGCAAGGACATTTTTGTAAAACTCTCAGGCCCCCATATGTACCCCAGTTTGTCCTGTATGGGCTACTGTGGGAACTCAGTAAGCAGTATAGTACCAACAGTCATTATCCTGATGCTCTAAGACCATGTCAAGCCAGCAAGAGATCCAGGTAGCTGGACCTGAATTATGTTTGAATCTTCTTTTGGATGGAAAGCCAAGTCTCTCTCTTGATATCAGAGAGACAGATAACCAAGCCATCCTGGGGTTTTCGTTGGAAAAACAAAGTAGCATCATGACCAGGATTGGTCAGGAAAGAATCTTAAATTTTCCAAGTAGGTCTGGCTACCCCTTACTCTTTTTTATCATTATCACCCAGGAAGTAACTGAGAGGGGATTATTACTGTCTGGGATGACCTCGTATAGTGACCAAACTACCTGACTAACATGTGTGGATCAGAAAGGGTGAATAAGTTAAAAACAGATAATGTTTTGAGTTGATTTTAGAGAAAGTTATTCCAAAACTAAGTGATACCAGATGCTAAGGCATGGCAGGGAGTGTAGAAGGTCTATTGAATATCTTGACTCCTAACCAATCCTTGAATGCTTTTTGCAATAAAAGGCGCATCATTGAGTGCAGATGATCTGGAAAGAGAGGTCTGGCCTTTGCCCTTGGTCCCTTAGAGGTAATCTTCAAGTCCATGGAATGTCCTGCCTAATAAAAGTGTCTTTGTTTACCTGGGGGTTTTGAGCCACAGTTCGACTTAGGGTGGGGACTTTGGGTCATGTGGTATTTGTCAGCCTCCTGAGGGGCTGAAGACTGAGGTCAGCCATGTGGGTGGCCAATCAGGTGTACGAGATCAAGCCCCAATAAAAACTCTGAACACCAAGGCTTGGTGGATGAGTTTCCCTGGTGAATAATGTACCATGCACATTGTAACAATTAATCTGAAAGAGCTACACTGTCCATACATCCATAGGGAAAGGACAACTGGAAGCTCCGTATTGGGAACTTTCTTGGATTCTAGGTTATGTACTTCTTCTCTTGGCTGATTTGAATGTGTATCATTTTCCTGTAATAAACCATACTGTGAGTATAACATTTTTCACATGTTAGAATGTGAAATTCTAGTTAGATATGAATCATTCTAGTGAATTATTGCACCTAAGGGTTGGTAGTAGAAGTGAGGGAAGTCCACAGGCTTAACATCATAATCACTCACTAGTTTCAAAAGCCAGAATGCTGTAGCCAGAGTACACTGGAAGAACACGTCTGTAACATAAAAATCTGTTAACAGTGGTGAGGCAGCACTGATAGCTCTGAGATAAAGTTGAATCTCCAGAAGTGGGTGAGAGGAATGTCCTGTACAATACGTCTTACCATAAGACAGTCAATTTTTTAGCAAGTGTCACAAATGCATTGGTAGCTTCTGCATTATAAATACAGAATCTTTCACTTGTGTGAAACCTATGATGGTGGATGCATTTCTATTATGGTGAACGATCATGAGTGCAGGCAGAAATTGTGGCAATCTGGATAACGCATCTGGATCAGCAATCTGATTTCAGTCAGACTTGTCAGATAATGGGCCTTTATCATAGGCATTTATCTGAGCAACTTAGGCAATTTGATAAGTAGCTGTTGTTTGTTTCTACAGACTTGTTTGTAGTCCTCAAGAATGATGTCATTAATCTGCCAGCTTGTAGTTTTCCCAGTGGCAGAACAAATAGGCTACAAAAAACCACAGAGTGAGTAGAAGTATAAATATAAATTAAGTGTCAAGATTTCTCAAGGAAAGTACTGGCCAGGGCTATAAGAATGACCTTGAATTCTCCCTACAAAGCAGAGTCAACATGTCCAGCTTTGATTATGTAGAGCTGGTACTGAGGTTGAGCAGCTTCTGCAGACCTGTGGATATCACTTGACTCAGTTTAGTAGAGTGAACCAAACCCATCACTGAATCAGGACTAGGCTTTTACAGAATACTTTGTGAGTAAATGGCCTGATGAATCAGTGGCTTTGCTGCAGGAAGTAGAGGGAGTTGCCACTTTTTAATGTAATGCTGAGATATTACTGGAGCCTGGCCTATTGCTTTCTTGTCTTTGCCATTTCCACTTGATAGATGAGGCTTGTTGGCCATTTTTGACCTTTCTACTTATTGAGTACAAGTTGATCCATCTCAAAATGGAAATACCAGGTCAGAGAATCATAAAGCTTCTGCGAGTTAGGGCACTGATTTTGGGCAAGTTCTCAGTGGCAAGCTGATAGCTGCATTTGAAAGAAAAAAAATCCTAGTAGCTGTACCAAAGGGACAATGAGCCCAGAATCATGAAGTGTTCCTCTGTGTGAAGGCTGCTTTCCTCTGCCTCAGTCTATAATACACAAAATATTCAGTCCCAGAGATTCATACTCAAAGAGGACACTAGTGTTGTGGGGCTGCAAAGGTGGAGAGGGTTCTGTAGCTGGACGGAAAGGTTCCAGTACAACTTGTTGTTTGAGCCCCACCCAGAGGATGCTGACTTATAGATTAGCTTACATAAGTAAGTAGAATGCTCAAGTCAGGAAATACTATCTCCTTTTTGTTCATGGGGAATCCAAAAAGATAGTTTGATTTCCAAAGGCATTGAGCATTGTGAGTCTACCTAAATAAACTCAAGAAAGTACTAGGTTTGAAGGATCCCACATACTTTTGTCAGGATTTAGCAGTCACTCCTGCTGAAGTGGTGTGATAACATTGCAGTAAGGGTTATTCGGATGGGGTTTCTAACTTTCCAACCATCAGGACATCCTTTATAGAGTAAAAGCTTTGGACGTTACTTTATAGGCATGCATGCTAATTTCCGACCCAACCACTGGCAGAAAATTGCAAGGGAGTTTGTCCCACTACTTGTGACTCTTTCTTGATTGGAAGAAGCCCCTATGGTGCTTATGGGATGCAGAAGTACAAACACAGAATACATCAATCCTACCATACATTCAGATGTGGAGAGTCAACAATAGTCCATTGAATTGACCCAAAAGACTCCATCTTCGAAGTCAGATTAGTTTTCTTCCATCACTGTAAACCCTGTCTAAACAGCAGCAGTTGAATTTTGCCATCTCCTTTCCTTACAGGACTGTAGAGCAGTGACTTGGGTGCTTATGTCCAACAAAGCCATAAAAGTTTGAGTCTCTCCTGTCCTTGAAGTTTTTCAGTGTACTTATACAAGCACATATGATTTTGGGTACTTCTTGACAGGAAAACCTTATCCTACTCCTAATTATCTTTCTCTACAAAGTGACTGAATTTAAGGTAAAGATGGGCGGAGAGATGGAGCACACAAAAGGATAAAATTAACCCACATCACTAGGCATGGCACATTTACCTTTGGTTGTAAATGGGCTGAAACTGATTTCAGTTGAGCCCATAGCTTAACTAAAAAATACTTCAATGTTTTGATCTACTCAATAACTGTATCAGGTGGCAAGATCATCATTATTGACAACATCTATTTCAGTTCGGGGAACTCCTTGATTCAGCCACAACCACATTGTCTTTCATCTAGAGCTATGATGCTTGCTGCACCAGTGCCATCATTACATTCTTACTTCTCCCTGCCTGGAGGCCAATGACAACCACATCACTATTGGGGTAGCTCGATTCAATCTTAGTTCCCAACAGTCACTCAGCCTCTAGACATTCATGAATGGTTAGAACAGTAGGGGACAAGTAGCAGGAAATATGACCCTCGTATTCACAATGGTGCACCTTTCCCCTCTCCTACCCCCTCCCCCAGCAAAATCTCACAGAGGTGACTTATGTCACATGTAAAGAACACCAAGCTCAGAGAACCTGTATCTTTTATGATGGGCTGAAAGCAAATCTGACCAACTTTTGCTGTAGAAGACGGCATAGTTTTTAATGCTGGACAATGAACAGATCCACCTTTTTCTCTGAAGAGATATGCTATCTCCCAAGGCTTTGCTATGTAAACATACTTGAAAAAGTAGTTTGGAACAAAAGGGCAGTAAACACCTCTATTTTCAAAATGTGCAGACATGCTAAGGACTCGTGGAGAATCATCTTCTAACAACCACTTCTTACAATTAATAACCTTTTCTTTTTATATTCTTAACACAAAATTAGTCCATTTAATATTATTCAATAAAAACATGGATTGTAGTAGAGCTGTTATGTAGAAGAATGTGAAAACAGTGGGCTTACCAGACGTGAGCATATGAGTACAGAGTAATGGGTCTGTGGCAACTGAGGTTACAAGTGGTTGGGGCACACTAGTCTCCTAGTAAGGCATTGTTACATGTAATGCCACTGGGCACCTACAATGTGTTGAACACTGTTTTTGTTTGGGGGCATACAAAAGCTAGAAAACTGGCACAGAGAGCAATTATAAGGCCTTTTAACAAGAATGCAGATATGGAAGTATTTCAGATAATGGACTAACTCTGAAGAGAGTAAGGAACGTATGTCTCAGGTAAGGAACATATGTCTTTACTTTGGTCTTGAAAGTAGAGTGTAAGTTTTCCAAGGATAATCCAGTTGAGAGGGGTAGAAAATTACATGAATAAGAAGTGTGAGTAAAGGCAAACATCTACAGGGTACTTCTGGAAATATCTGGTAGCTTCACTGAAATAAAGCACAGATGAGAGAATGTCATAGGAGGTACAACTGGGTAGGTGAGTGTGGCCAGCCCAAGACAAGCCCCATGCCAAGTATCATAACTTATGCTATGAAGTCTGGGCTTTATCTCTAGGTTTAAGGGAAAATTTGAAAGATTCATGTATAACAGTATGGCATAATCCATTTGCATATGGTAAAACTTCTTGATTATTGTAAAATAAACATGTCAGAGAAGAAAATATTGAAGTTAGAGAGACAGTTAAAAGGAAAATAAAATTCTACTTGTGAACTATGCTAGAGGGCAGGGTCAAGGTAATAGAAAGGACTGGAATGTACTAGAGACTTTAGAGGTAATCTTTTGAAACCGAATGGGAAAGTGTCTGTAGAAGAGGAGCAGGAAAAAAATCAACAATGACACTCATGTTTTAAAATTCGTTCACTGGAAAATGGCCAACCGATTTCACATTGATGATGATATCACTTTTATGGTGGTAGAGATTTTTTTTTACAAAGTATCTAAAAATAGACTTATTAAATATTGCAAGGTAAAGAATGCCCTTGAATTGATGTTATGACCTTCCACTTTCCCATTCTGCTTTATGCACTTGTAAATATTATAGAAATTATATAGATTATATAAAATTATTCTCTATACCCAATATTATACATATTTAAAATAATATCCTGCAAAATGAAATTATTTTTGGACTTTTTTTTCCTGTGTATAACTATTGTAACTTTATTTGAATCAATTGAAAGAAGAATAAACCTATTTGCTATAAATTATAAGATTTTAAAAATATAGATGAAGTACTCTGACAACCACCAAAAAGCCATAGCTTTGTTTAATAAATCTGAAACCACATATTTATCAAATAATTATGAAAATTGCAGCTTTGTTAAACAATTTTGAGACCAAATATCTTCATTCCTATACACAGAGACTATTAATATTGCCATTATAGCCTCAATACAGTAGATAAGAAAGAAAAACTTTATATACAGTAATCAGTGACTTCATGCGGAGATAAAAAAAATACAAAGAATCCTTGCAAATAATTAAACGTCCTAATTCTGGAGAGTCTTTGATTAATATATTGGAAAGCAAGGCACCTTCAGAGTCTTGGAAGGTGGCACTGTGATAATACCACAGCTGATCTTTCATTGCTCTAGCTGAAGATTAATTATCTCCTTTCCTCCTATAATATCCGTTTAGTGCCTTATACATTGGATCC